>NC_084928.1:5517307-5823269 GCF_958298935.1 Phragmites australis | reverse complement strand
ATACCGGACCAGTTTCTTATCCAAGTAGGCTCTATTGCGGGCTTTCTAGATAGCCCAACATATTGAGGCTAAACTAGTTGTGAAAAAAATCCCGCCCTCTTTCACATGATATTCAACCCAATTAAAATATTAAGAAACAAAACTAGGAATAGTTACAACCCTAATCCAAACAGTCATAAAAGTCCCAAACTATTTTAGCAATAGGACAGAGGAAGAACAAATGTCTACAACTCTCAGATTGGGTTAAAAAAATAACAGGAGCCATCCCCAACCCATCATCTTTTGAGCAAATTATTTTTTGGTAAGAAAGGCATCTTGTTCAAAAGCCAAAGAAAAATCTTAATCTTCATATGGATCTTGGCTTTTCAAATATGCTTAAATGGATGGTTGGGAGATTCTCTCATCAACCAATCATATATTGACTTAACAGCATAGCATCCCTTTGAATGTAAAGACCAGATTATTCTATTCTCATTTTCTAAGAGAATAACTTCTAGCACCTCTCTTCTAATTTCCCATGTTGAACTTGCAAGCACCAGAAAACCACCTCCTAAAAGGAACGTATCACAACTTTAAGTACACATCCTGAACAGCAGCATTCTTGTTCTCACATATGTTGTACAAAGAAGGATAAAGTAAGGAGAGAGGCTTGTTCTTAATCTAGGAATCTTCCCAGAATCTAGTGTTTTTTTTTCCATCTCCTACCAGCATCTTTCTACCTTGAAGATTCAGGTGTCTAACCTTTAAAAGGTCAGACAATAGGAAGAACCATTATGCTTGTGTTGAACCAGAGTAATAGGAGTGTTTTTTATCTTAACAATTTCCTGCCACATACCATCCCCTTGTTCTAGTCTCCACCACCATTTGAACATTAAGACATAATTCATTTTTCTAATCACTTTGATACCTAGACCCTCCTTTTTCTTAGGCCTGCAGATTTTGTCCCAGGCAACTAAATGATACTTCTTCTTAGTGCCTCCTCCTTGCCAAAAAAATTCCTTCTAGCCAAATCAATTCTTTCAAACACAATCTTGGGCATCAAGTACATAGACATATGATATATAGCGATGTTAGATAGCCTAGCATTGATCAAAGTAACCCTTCCTCCTATTGACATTAAGCCACCTTTCCAAACTTCAAGCTTTTCGAAAATGTTTTCTTCAACATACACCCAATCAACATGTAATCTGTTAGGGCTCATAGGCACCCCAAGATATCTTATGGGGAAGTTGTCAATTTGGTAATGGAATAGGTCTGCATATTCAACAGCAATTGTTTCATCATCCCTAAACAAATGACCTCACTTTTTTGGAAGTTAATCTAAAGGACATGCATCAACTCATACAAATACAGGATTAATTTGGGATTATTAGCTTTAGTCATGTCATTTTCCAGATAGAAAATTGTATCATCGGCATATTGTAGTATACTAATGCCATTCTCAAAAAGATGTAAAGCCATACCAGTGATTTCCCCTCGAGACTGAGCCAAATTAACTTAACCAAACAATGAGCAGCCAAATTGAATAAGAAAGGGGAGAAAGGATCACCTTGTCTCACGCCCTTATGGCTAGTGAAATATGGGACAATCTGATTATTCAGCTTAACACATAGGGTTCCTCCACTAACCACATTTTTAATCCAAACCCTTCATTTAGCACTGAAGCCCCTCATCATCAAACATTTGAAAAGGAAATCCCAACATACTTTATCATAAGCCTTCTCAAAATCAAATTTTAACACTAAACCAATCTGATGACTTCTTTTGGTTTCATGAAGCGGTTCATCAATTTATTCATAGAAAGCTCCATCCTTAAAGTCAACACTTTAGTAATCCACTTATAAGAACAATTGAGAAGACATATAGGTCTATATTGTTGTATTCTTTCAGCATCAGAAACCTTGGGCAGCAAGGTGATAACACAATAATTCAAGTGACTAATATCAATCACAACCTCAAAAAACTTTTGAAACAAAATAATGAAATCATCTTTAACAATCTCCCAACAATGCTGATAAAAATCAGAAAGGAAACCATCAAAGTCTAATGCCTTGTTTTGCTTCTATCTGGAACAAGGCATTCTTAATCTCACTTTCCATTATCAAGATCATGAAACTTTTCATGATCTCCCCAAACTAACTGATCAAGATCAATATCATGACTCACATCCTTACCAAACAACTCTTTATAATAAGTTATGCCATGTTGTAATAACTCCTCATCCCCATAAATTTTAGCTCCCTCATGTGTTAAGGAAAAAATGTATTTTTTTACCATTAGCAACACTATGAAAAAACTTTGTATTGTTGTCACCTTTTAAGAGCCTTGGTATAGATCTCTTACAACAATAGAGCCCATCATCTAGCAACATTTTTTCTAGTTCATCATTGATTAACATTTTTCTAGTCGCAGTATTTAAATCAAGGGGGCTATCTTCCTCCATTAATTCAATTTGGGATAACTCTTCCCTCAAAATGTTCATTTTCTTTCTATTTTGGCCTGTCAAGTTACCACCCACCCTTTGCGATAATTTCTTAGTTTTTTGAACTTATGTAACCACATCCAAAATATTCTTTCCAACCACCTTAGCCTCCCAAATTTTCTTAACCTCATCTTTAAACTGATTATTCTCAAGCCAAGAAAGCTCAAATTGGAAGTGAGGTTTATTCAACCTTTTTTTATTGCCAGAGGAAATGAGAAGGAGGTTATGATCAGATCTATCTCTGACAATTTTTTGAATTGTGACCAAGAGGTACATAACAACATTAATAAGGATCTAACTTCTCCAAAGTAGGCACACTTCTATTATTAGACCAAGTAAACTTCTCACCATGCATATGCACCTCTTTTAACTCATGAGTATGGATAACCTCATTGAGCAAAGATGAAAATCTAGAAAGACAAGTATGCCTGTTCTTTTCGTGATTATATTTCATAATATTAAAATCCCCACCAATCAACAAAGACAATTGAGATTGGGAGCAAAAATGAGATAATTCACTCAGGAATTCATCTTTATTATCATCTTGAGCAGGACCGTAAATGTTCAAAAGCATTTAGTCATTTCTCAGATTTTTATCATAGATCCAGATTTGGATAAAGAACTTACCAAGATCAACTTGTTTAATATCAAAAGAATCAGGATTAACACCACTCAATATTCCACCAGATTTCCCTTGAGCAAGGATCCAATGACAAACATATTTGGCATTAGGATCAAATTTCTTAAGAGCATTTGAAGAAAAATATTTCTTCATAGTTTCTTGGAGACAATCAAAACCCAGGTGCTGGGAACACAAAAGGTCTCTTAGACAGATGCTCATCCCTTTCTTACATATGCCCCTACAATTCCAAAAACACCATTTCATGGATACCTTTTGGTTTTCTTTCTAACTTCCCTCACAGGTCTCTATGATTTTGGAATCCCTTCCTTTAACGTTCCTGATCTCATGATCCTTTTTTTCTTATTACATAGAGAAGTAACTTTCACTCTAGAAATACTCTTCTTCTTAGGGGTGTCACCCATGTTTCATTGTCTGAAACCAAGACATCATTCTTACTTAACATTATAGGGGAAGAAATTTCCTCAATAAGAGCAACTAAATCTAAAGGAATAGCAGGAGGTTGAGATTTAGAAGCTAAAGCAGCTCTAACATCTTCCAGATTTTTAATCAGATTAACAATTTTATAATCAGAGGACCTAATCATCACTCCCATTCCAGATGTTTTATCTATAATATCATAAAAAAAACATTGCGTTAAAAGAAAAATTATTGCCTTGAGTAATGCTACAAGAATTTGAGTTACCTTCAAGATTCCATTTCTTGGCCCTTTGAGCAGCAACCTCGTGAATGGTGAGACCCACCATGTGGGCATTTCTCTCACTTGCCCTTCCTGGAACTGGAGCTTGAAGAAGGGGATCAACCACATATCTTCCATGGAGACCTTTATCTAGCTTGTCTTCTTCCATTTGGTTTTCTTCTTGCTCCTTGGAAAAAATATCAGCCCTGCAATCCATTTTCTTACCCATTATAGCCGACATATCCACCTTTGCATGTTTCTGCACATCCAAAGCATGACAAGTAATCTGGCTTGGAAGTTGTGAATCCTCATGCACCCGAGGTCTGTCCCATTTTGAGAAACACAGAGGGGTCCATCTCATCAGAGGGAGGGTATAAAAAGAATTCACCCAGGAAACCATGTAAATAGGAGATTATAGATCATTACTACTTGACACGCAATGCAGCGGAAGAAGAGTTGGAGTAGACCAATTTAACGTCGTGCGCGTCAAACTCCTCGAGCAGCTTCTCGATCAGATCCGCAACTATCCCCGCACAGGTGGTAATACTCCTCGACCAGCTCTGAGCAGGTGATTGTGCTCCTCGACCAACTCCGAGTGGTCATGTCGTGCTCCATGACTAAGCAAGCAACTATGTTGACCAGCCGAGTAGGTCCTTGACTAGCCAGACAGAAGCGTCACAATCTTGACGCCGAGGAGATCAGTGCACAGTAGCAGCAGCGCCTCTACGATATCCACATGTACTCGGTAGGATCGTCGAGCACCGATGTGCTAGCACCACGCGTGCGGCTAGGATTTTGGGAGATCATGTGGAGGGTTACAACTTGGGTTTTATAGTGGCTCACCCATTCATGCCCCACCCCACACCTCTCCTTATATGGAGCTCGCTGGTCCAATGAGCCACTTCTCCTTTTCATGCTTCGAGCCTTATGGAAAGTACTATTTATTATTGGTTTTTTAAATGATGATTTACATACTTCATTTTGATCATCGTGTAGCTTGGAACAAGGTACCAGTGGGGAACTAGAGAGAGGTGTCCATGGAGACGTCACTTGATTAGGTACAAAAGAGACGAGGCGTTGAAAGAGCCCTCCTAGCTTAGCAACTAAGCACCAGATCGGACGGGGATCCTCTGACATACTGCACGCCCGCTGACACGTGGGGCTCGGGTCCGTATGTCAACAGGTGTGTTGTACTATAACATCCTGGTTTTCAATTTTTTCAAATTTCTAAATTTTTCTAGAATTTAATTAGGGTTTAAATAAATAGAATAGGATAAAACCTATTTTCTAAATTAAATCCAATTTGGCATAGGATATATCTTGCTTGAAATGCATTTCATGCTGGAGTTAGGCATTTAGGGTTTTATTGGTTTTTGTTGGCTTTTATTTGGAGTTGTTTTGCTCTAGTATAGAAAAGATTAGAAATAGAAAAAAAACAAAAGGAAAAGAAACCTGTCGAATATGTAACTATGGGGTATATGCACATAAAGAGTATCATACACAAACAGAGTATATACAACGCATATTGGGCAACTACAGATATCACGGAACCAAATCAGCGGTACCTGATAAAACCTAGAGTCAAGGAAGTATATACCAAGAAGGTTTAGATTGGTTACCCAACTCGATACGACTAGTATTCAAAACTTGGACGTCAAGGAAGACAACTCTCTATCGACTACGGCTGAATAGGAGTTAGTACCTGACCCCTATATAAGGCGGAAAGGCTGGGGGAGGATACAATACAACAACGAAAGATTGGACGAAACACACGAGAGAACAAAAGAGAGAGAGGCAAGTATCAACAGAGGAGTTACTCGACAGCTTTAGCCCTAGGATAGATTAAATCCAATCAACTCCTTATAATATTTTTAGCCACCTTGCTTGTACTTGAGATCATCAATACACGGCAGCAATACTCTCACAGGATGTAGGGTATTACTCCAATCGGAGGCTTGAACCTGTATACATTGTTTGTCTTGCCTCGTGATTAATCTCTGCACTCGAAGGTACCCAGTCAATTATGGACATATTGTTGGGAACTAATCTTCGACGTTTGGCACGTCAGGTAGGGGCCTTCTTCTGTTTTTTAGGATTAATCATGTCTCAGGTTCACTCTTGCGTTTGATTCTCCGACACCGGCTTCCACGACCCCTTCAAGTCGACGGTGGATATCTTCGAGTCCCCTCCCATCGACTCGGAAATCATCTTTAGAACTATGGTTTTTCGTTGGGACAATCAAGGTGGACTGATCCACACCGGTACCTTTGAGTCCAGACCAATGGATGCGTACCGCGAGGTGGGACATCTCAAGTGGGATCCCGCGGAGCCTAATGTTCTCCACTGCATGGACACCGATAGCGATGAGGGTGGCAACGGTGACTCTAATGCTAGCCAGAGCAGCCGAACAGATCGATTCATGTTTATGGCTAGAGGCGACGACCCCCCACCAGCTGACAAATGGTGATAGATCCAAAAGCCGTGGTCAACAACAATGTAGAAATTTTTGGAGATCCAGCAACAGTTGTCGCTACCGGCGGTACTGGCACCGAGTTACCACTAGAAACATCCACATCTGAAGCTATACGTGCACCTGACACGGCCCTCCACCGGCGGACCACAGGAAGAAAGATGCCTCCTGGCCATTCCTGACGACTTCTGGTGGGAGTACCTACACCCGTAACAGCCCACGGCTTAAGGAACAAGCTCCCTCCGAACAGTCATCATGAGGTTTCTTCAGCTCGATCGCAACCGAGCCTCAGTAGCGACATATTCAGTACTCCAGATGCTAACGTACAAGGAGCTCATCTGATTCTCAGATCCCTTCCAAAGTTAGATCCGACGAATCCACTAACTCCTATGGTCAATCAAGTCAAGATCCTACTCGATGCAGCTCAGAATCAAGTCGCTCGAGCAAACAATCCCCGCAACTCTAGGCCCCCCAATCGGAACTGTCTCGGATCGAGGAGCCACAGGAGGGAAAGCTCTCGAGTAAAGGAATCTCATATGGGAAGCTCAGGTGGTTGAGCCTGAATACGATACTGTGGGCCAAACTGTAGCTGCCCTATCCATAGGCGTGGGAATCAGGAAGATCTGAGGAACCGTATTTCGCACAACCGGTATGATCTACGTATGGTGATCGAAAACCATCATGAGGAACGTCTTGAAGACGATCGCCACTACTACGACCGTAGATCTATAGGACGAGATGGTCGATATGACTCCCCTGCTCGAAGAGATAGGTGTGACAATCCTCCACCACCTCCTCCTGATGAGTTCGACATGGGCTGCAAGGATTTCGTATGCGAAGTCCGATCGATTCAATGGCCCGAAAAGTTCAAAGCAGGCCCAATCCAGAAATACGACGGGAAGATCAATCCCAATGAGTGGTTGTAGATCTACACCACGATCATTTGAGCAGTCGATGATGACAATCGAGTAATGGCCAATTACCTGTTAACCATCCTTGATGGACCCACAAGGTCCTGGTTGCTAAACTTGTTGCACAACTCGATTCGTTCTGGGCAGAACTTAAGGCTCAATTCATAGCCAATTTCTAAGGCACATTCGAGCGCCTAAGAACAGAGAACAACCTCCACCAACTGTAGCAAGGCAACAACGAATCCCTTCGATATTTCATCCGTCGGTTCAGCGACAACCATAACACGATCCCGGACATCTCTGATGAGTCAGTAATCACCGCCTTCAAACGAGATGTTCAGGACACAGATTTGCGTGGAAAGATGGCTACTCGGAAGATCCGCACGGTCAAAGATCTTTTCAAGTTGGCTGACAAGTGCACAAAATGAGGGGAAGTGTAGGTGCGTTCAAAAAACCTTCAATCTAGCAAGGACAAACCCGAGTCCTCGAAGAGCGGAGGAAAGAAGAACAAACCTGGTAACAAGTGCAAGGGTCCCGATACGACTACAGCTGCGGTCGACAGGAGCAAATCACGTAACATTGGGGATAACAAAGGCCTCAGTTGAGGTGGTGGAAAGTGGTGACATCCATCGGAGCAACCAACATGACTTTGACGAGTGCTTGTGTTCAAGAAGAAACTTGATGAAAAGATCAAGGCGAATGCTGAGCATGGTAGTAAGCAGGTTAGGCCGAATGTTGAGGGTGACAAGCCCTAGTTCCATGAGACTGACCACAGCTTGGCGCACATCTTCAGAGGATCCACCACGTACAAGTCCAAAAGGCAGTACAAGACGGTCGAGCGAGAAGTCAACCTGGCCCTAACTGGGCCCATTCGGTATCTCAAGTGGTCGGAACAGTCAATCACCTTTGATCAAACCAACCATCCGACCGCGGTACCACATCCTGGTCGATACCCGATCGTGGTTCAGCCGACTATACTCAGCCTCATTTTCTCCAAAACCTCGGACAAGATAGGAATTCAAAGATCATAGCTTAAGATAGGAGTCATGCCTTTCCACGGCATAACTCCAAACTCATCGACCATACCTCTCGGCCAGATCAAGCTGCCGATCACATTTGGTACATGCGACAACTTCTGTACAGAAAAGCTGACCTTTGATGTCGTGGACTTTGAGACAACGTACAATATGATCCTAGGCCGCCCAATGCTGGGCAAGTTAATGGCGGTGGTTCACTATGCCTACCAAACACTCAACATCCCGGGTCCCAATGGGGCTATTATAGTTAAAGAAGATCAGCGCGCAGTAGTCAAATGTGACAACCAAAGCCTGGAAATGTTCGAACACTTCAGTTGAGTGGCCATCATTCCTAAGGACGCAAATTCTAAGCATCAAAGGCACCAAGTTGTTGTCGAGGTCAAAGATTCTAGGCTCATAAGTCTTGCTGGCACTTCTAAACCTGACGACGCCAAAGGCAAGACCAACGACGGCGTTAGCAACAAAAAGACCGATGGTTGCGTCAAGGCAGTGCCCCTCGACCCGTCTGAACCATCCAAGACGGTTAAGTTTGGGGCCAACCTTGACTCCAAATAGGAACTGGAGCTCATCACCTTCCTCCAGGCAAACCAAGACGTGTTTGCATGGCAACCGTCCAATATGCCTAGGGTCCCCAGGGAGGTGATTGAGTATCGACTAGCTGTTAAACCTGACGCCAAACCTGTGGTGCAGAAGCAGCAAAGATTTGCGAAAGATAGGAAGCAGGCCATCCAGGAGGAGGTCGATAAGCTCCTAAAGGCGGGCTTCATTAGAGAAGTGCGTCATCCTACATGGCTCGCGAATCCCGTCCTCGTCAAGAAGGCCAATGGCAGATGGAGAATGTGCGTTAACTTCACCGACCTCAACAAGGCTTATCCTAGGATCCTTTTCCTCTCCTGCGCATCGACCAGATCGTCGACTCTACGGCAGGCTATGAGTTGTTATGTTTTCTAGATACCTATTTAGGGTATCACCAAATTAGCGTGGGATTAGAGGATGAGGAGAAAACGGCTTTTACTACTCCTTTCGGTGTATTTTTCTATGTAAAGATGCCTTGCGGTTTAAAAATATTGGTGCTATGTATCAAATGTGTATTCAAAACTGTCTGCAACCCCAAATCAGGCGCAATGTAGAAGCATGCGTCGATGATGTTGTAGTCAAACCAAAAACCAGAAACGCATTGGTTGACGATCTCAAAGAAACGTTCAATAACCTTAGGAAATATCGCATGATGCTCAACCCCAAAAAGTGCACATTTGGTGTGCCGTTTAGCAACCTTGTCGACTTCCTGGTGTCGAGTCGAGATATTGAAGCCAACCCGTGCGAAATTGAGGCTCTCGACCAGATGCGGTCACCTCGAACACTGAAAAAGGTACAAAAATTGACATGTTACATTGCTGCTCTTAGTAGATTCATTTCCAAGATGGGCGAGCGAGGGATGCCTTTCTTCAAGCTGTTGAAGAAACGAGAACGGTTCGAGTGGACGGAAGAAGCAGAGCGCACCTTCCAGGACTTAAAAAGGTACTTATCGTCTCCATTAATCCTTACACCGTCTAAAGAAAAAGGGGAGCTCTTTTTGTATATTTCAGTTACCCCACAAGTTGTAAGCATGGTACTGGTAGTCGAACGGGAATATCCCGAGAAAAGGGCCAATGTCCAGAAACCTGTTATTATGTGAGCGAGGTTCTACATGATGCTAAGCTACGATATCCGCAAGTATAGAAGCTAATATCTGTAGTATTGATGTCTTCCCGGAAATTACGACACTACTTTCAAGCGCACAAGATCACCGTCATGATGGCATACCCATTGAAGGATGTAATATGCAATCGGGAAGCGACTGGATGAATCATGCAATGGGTGGTAGAGCTAAATGAGTTCGACGTAAGCTACGCACCATGCACAAGTGTGAAATCCGAAGTGTTAGGAGATTTCATTGCCGAATGGACAAGTGTTGAAGAAGCAAGGCCAAACATGGTCGAAGATCACTAGACGTTTTTCTTTGATGGATTGCTCACGTTCCAGGGCACAGGGGCTGGCATGTACTCAAATCTCCAACGTGCGACGAACTCAGGTATGTTGTTCAATTAGGTTTTAAAGCCTCTAACAATGTTGCAGAATACGAAAGACTGGTAAACGAGCCCCGCATAGCTGCATCTCTTGGAATTAAATGACTTCTTGTGAAAGGGGATTCACAGCTATTCGTGAACCAAGTTCAAATGGAGTACCAGTGCTCAGATGACAACATGGCGGTTTACTTACTCGAGGTATGAAAGCTCGAGCAAAAGTTAAAAGGTCTAGAAGTGATGCACATCAGAAGGAGTGCTAACTCTGGTGCGGATGAACTTGCTAGACTCGCTTCTTCTCGAGCGCCGGTACCCATAGGGGTCTTCATTGAGAAACTCCTTAAACCATCTGTCTCGATAGTTCGGCGAATGGATGCTGCCCAACCTGACTAGCAGTCTGGCCAGGTCAGCAAGGTAGAATCTGCAAACACGGATGCTACACTACTCGAACGCTACCCGACTTGGATGACTCCGTTCTAAGCCTATCTCGAGGGTCAAGACATCCTTGATGATGATGCGTCTACAAAGAAAATTGCTCATAAATCCAAGCTCTATGTTTTGGTAAACGGAGAGCTCTACCGAAAATGGAGTAACAAAATCTTGATGAAGTGCATCACTTAGGAAGAGGGCAGTAAAATACTACTTGATATCCATGGAGATATGTGGGGTAATCATGCGTCTTCTCGCACCTTGGTCGAAAAGGTTTTCCACTAGGGATTCTATTGGCCGACTGCCCTCCAGGATGCTTCTGATCTGGTGAAAAAGTGCGAGAGCTGCCAATTTTTTGGAAGGCAGACCACTCGACCACCCCAAGCTCTACAAACAATTCCTCTTTCTTGGCCTTTCTCCATCTGGGGCTTGGATATCCTGGGACCATTTTCAAGGGCCCAAGGTGGTTACAAGTTCCTATTTGTGGCTATCGACACGTTCACCAAGTGGATAGAGACCAAACCCATAGAAAAAATAACCGCAGAAGCGGCCAAGAAGTTTATGAGGAGCATAATTAATCGATTCGGCATTCTGCATCGGATAATTACAAATAACGGTAGCCAGTTCAAAAGTGGGACCTTTATTGCGTTATGCGAAGAATTCAGTATCAAACTCATTTCGCCTCAATAGCTCACCCGCAGAGTAACAGTCAAGTTGTGCATGCTAAGGGAATAGTCTTACCGGGCATCAAAACTCGGATCTTCAATAGGCTAAAAGCCTACTCCAAACGTTAGGTAAAAGAACTTCCCTCGGTACTATAGGCTGTTCGTACTTCGAGCAATAGAGCCACTGGTGAAACTCCGTTCTTCTTGGTTTATAGAGCGGAAGCGATGCTCCTAACTGAGTTGCAGTTCATATCACCTCGAGTGGAAGGTTACTCGGAAGAAAGGCAGCAACAATTACGAGCAGACGACATAAATTTACTCGGGGAGTACCGAGATCGAGCATCTATTCGAGCGGCTAAGTATCAGCAGACGTTGCGTAGATATCAAAGTTAGATAATTCAGCCGAGGAAACTCGTTGGTGGGGACCTCGTCCTACGAAAGGTGCAGAAATAGGCCCGGCGCCACAAGTTATCCCCTAAGTGGGAAGGACCTTACATAGTAGTCAAAATCACTTGACTTGGGTTAGTACGACTATCTACTCCAAATGGCAATACTCGAGCACTCGTGGAATATCGACCAACTCTGAAAGTTTTATTCATAGAAAAGGTAGGTTATAGGTAAGCCGATTACATTCGATTCGGTTAGCTACTTGATTACATAATATTTCCCTTTTCCTCTAATCCATGTGGTAGTGCAAAAGTATTAGAAAGGATCCGCCTAGCTCTGGCAAATAGTGAAGATCCACCACCTCCGAAAGTTTGGAAGCGTATGGACCTTCATTCGCCCTTGAATGAGTTGAGGAACCTTTTATACTCCTCCCTCGGGTGGCAGCTAATCACTCCAGGAATCGGCCACCGACCAGCATAAGGGATAGGAAAAGTGGTCGAGGTGAAGACCCTGCTGGAGCTGCTGACCACCGCCGGTGATGCCGAGTGGTCTTTTGCCTAGCGCGAAAGTGATCTGGCAGTTGTCGACGGAGAAGGCGACCACGCCTCTTTCACTAGCGATGACTCAGGGGCTCCACCACCGAAGACCTCGATGGTTGCTTGGTCGATGATCTGATCGAGATCACCACCATCCTAATTCCTCTCCGGTGCAGAGCATTGCGCCGAAGCATAGGTCTTGATGTAACGGCGAACGTACTGAGTGTGGGGACAGGGACGATCTACGATGGATGCTTCTTCCTCTCCTTCTGAGACCCGCTACTCGAGTCCCCATCATCGGAGGATGTGATGATGATGACCTCAGGAAGTACCATGGCGAGAGGCCTAGGGGAGAGGACTTTTTGGATTGGCTCAAGAGACGAAGATTGAGTGGAGGCCATAGCTTCAAGCTCTACGAGTCCTAGGAGGCAATGGACAATCAGGCACCAAACACTTGACGCCGTACTCCCTTTTACTCGACTTCACAACCTTGAACGGCCTCCGAAGAGACAGCAACCAGAATTTCTCTGCATCAATAATAACCTCCTCACTAGGGTACATACCACTCTAGGACACCTCGTTCTCATAATATTCCCACAGTGTCCGATGAGCCTCACTGACCATTAGCTTTGAGAATTCCTGATTCCTGCACTCTACATGAACATGGGTATTTCCCTCCTTGTCGGATTAATCCTCATCGGCAATGGCTTCCTTCAGCTCTTGATCCTCCATCTCCATCTCTTCAATTATGCTAGGGATGTGCTCCCTCTCATCAGCTACACCTCTCGGTTGCATCTCACGCACATCCCTAACATCTTGCTCGTCCCCCACATTTGCTGGGTTTGCTTCATCCACCACTGTCTGACATGTTCCTGCTACTGCTTTCGCAAAATTTCCTTCTGGTACGCCTAAGCTAGCAGCACAGGAGGGAGACCACGTTTACATGATATATCCATATACTGTCTCTAAGTAGATGTCGCATTAATCGGAACGAGCTCCACAACGTACCCTTAAGTAGCACAGCTTATCACAACTCTTAGCTTAAGCTCATGTTGCTGGAGATCCAGTTAAAAATGGCACATCAGCCACTTGCACATGCTCACTATGGTCCTCTCATTGGCTCTACTAAGTCCCTTAATGATATACTGAAATCCAGAGAGATCTACACCGCTAGGACCATAACTAATTTGACCTTCACCATATTATATCTAAAAATATAATTTATCGAACATCCTAGAAACATTCAAAAATATATCCAATGTTAATAAAAAAACTATATTTCTGATTATTAAAACTTTAATAAAATTACCGACACCGATGATCACCTAACAATAGATTTATTTAATATTGCTCCTAAGCAAACTAACCAAATTAAACTAATTAACCACCCGTCTATTTAATAAAGTTTCTAATTAACTATAATTATTACTTACATCATTATTCTGTAAAATCTAGATAATTAAAACTACCATACTCTAAATACTACTATGCATTTGATGCATATCCTACCATGTCGAAATTTATCTTTACAATATACTACAAAGTACAACATATCTTACATTTCTAAACCCTAGGCCACATATAATATAACTATTGTTATGCCACTAAACCTTAGATGTAGTGGTAATTTAATTACTAATACAAACATAAGTTAAAAAATTACCAGAAAGCGAAATCTAAAATCCCTAGATCAAAAATAGTACAGCTTCACCGCGCTGCCTCCCTTTCCTCTTCTCTCCCTCCTCTCCTCTCCTCTCCTCTTCCCTTCTATTTTTTCATATTATAATGGACATTTTGGCAGATTTTTGGACATTATATAGTGGTGAAGCGGTGGGGGGGGGGGGGGGGGGGGCGAGGGTGGCCGCTAACCGCCCACTGAGAGAGCGGTAAGGGGCTAACCGTCCTCTGAGAGGACGATAAGGATGGCTAGCACGTGACAAGGTCCCTACCTCCTCTGAGAGGGTGATAAGGGTGGGAAGCGTGGAGATGGGCCCTACCCACCATCTGAGAGGGTGGTAAAGGGTGACAATACCACCGTGACATTCTTACAAATCTTATTATCGATAGTCTATTTATTTAAATATTTAAAATAAAAAATATAAAAATAAATAAGACCCTGGTTATATTATTCCTGGGCCACGCGTAATCAGCTAGCAGCCTAAGCCACATGTGCAGTACCTATTCGTCTCCTGCCACGTGGTGTCGTCCGTTTCTTCTTCCAGACCACCATGGCCACCTAGCCGAGATCACATGAATGCGCATTAAAGTGCCCTAACGCTCACCAATGAGTAAAATCGGTCATCCACGCCACCCTCCTGAAATCCCACCACCAGATTTGGGAACCGTCGCCTGTAGCGTCCATAACCGTGACCTCCAGTCCTCCACTAGCCGGCGTTGTGCATGGCTTGCGACTGTTATGTTCCTTCCCCATGTCTATCCTTGCCTCGGCTGATCACGCTCGTGCCTCCTCCCGCCCTATTGCACCCGATAGGGACAAGTTCATTTTCAGGGCCGACGAGGTCGCTGGCCGCCACCACTGTTCCGCTGTCCCCGTGCACTGGAGCCTCGCCGGCGTCGTGCGTCAGCAATCGTCGTCGACTCCGTTCTCCGCCTGCCACTGGACCTAGGTCAGTGGAAGTCACGCTGCCCTCTTTTATTTTTGTGCGGCCACAAACCCGGACGCGTCGCTGTTAGCAGGCGAGCTCGCTGCTCAAAGACGCCTGCTGTAGGAAGCAGCTGCTGCGATCCTCCTGATTCCTGAACCAAAGCTGCACCATCAAAACAACCCACCGTACTGTAGACTCGAACACAGGATCATAAATTCTTTTTGAAGCCTCGCGAACCTGCTTAATTCCCAGCTGAACATCATGCTGATGTAGTAAATAGAGTGTTTTCCCTTGAAAGAAAATTTACAACGTTAGCCTTATCTTTTTCCATAGAGTTGAATCTTTAGGAAGTACTAGAAACATGGAGTTAAATCTTTAGGAAGTACTAGAAACATGGCGCGCCTGACAACCCATAACTCCCGTCGTTGTAGTTGAACGAGTCCTCCAAATTTAGACCAAGAAGATCAATGACCATGACATTGTACTTCCCCTCCACTTCAAATGAGGAATCCCAGATGAAGTTTGGGATTGATATATAAATAAAAATTGATAAATTTTATTTTTCTTAAGAAAAGAACCGAGTTCTTATGATACTTGTTCCTTGGAGAAGCATGCATAGTTTTGACTGATAA
This sequence comes from Phragmites australis, assembly GCF_958298935.1. NCBI lineage: Eukaryota > Viridiplantae > Streptophyta > Magnoliopsida > Poales > Poaceae > Phragmites > Phragmites australis. The sequence goes on along the minus strand of NC_084928.1, from coordinate 5,807,732 downwards.
TGAAGCTGAGGATGCCTTGATTTGACAAATTCCTATTAAAACATTATGTACGACAAGTCAGTATTAAATAATTACAAAACCGAAAATTCAGGAGAACAGCGATAATGCTGTTTCAATACTGGTAAGAGAACTAACCGGCAAAATTCTGTTGAGTATTCCATCCAGCTGCATGAAGCAAGCCTCAAGCAACATCTCAAGGTCTTCCACATCATTGTCCAAATGCATACTTGTAGCAATGCTCACGCTGTGCCGAAAGCTAGAGTTCAGCCTGGACAGACTTGCTCTGGCAGGAAAAATGCAATTGGAAGCAGACATTATAGCCTCAACATGGTGGGTTTGTACTTGCTTCCTTGTTAGATACAGATGTGCCATATCTTCATTATCATCCAGAAGATGTCCTATTTCATTTCTGGCCTGATAACAAATATAAATTGCAGATCCTAGTGTAGAACAGCATGAATAATTATATTGATGATAACTCAGAGACTCAGATGGTAATGAAATGCTTAAACTCAGAGACCTGATAAGAAAAGATAACAATTCACTTTTGATCTACAAAATTTATATGCAACTATATATGGTCAGAGACTCAGATGGTCATGAATTAAGCACACATAATCTCTCATCTAATTGTACCTTCTGCACACGGGCAAGCAGACGAGTAAGATCGCTCTTGAGGCTGCGCACACGATCAAGATTCCTTGTGCTCACATTCTTGGTCAGCTCATCGAGCACCGGAGTAGCGTGCCTCTCAAGATTAGCCACGCTCGAGTCCAGAGCCGAGCACACGGCCTCGAGGGCGACCTCCAGTACCTGGAACTCGAATGGCAGCTCGTGCTCCGCCCCGGTCGCCGCATTAAGACATGGCACCTGACCTCCAGGTGAGCCATGTTGAAACTATGGAAACTATCTAGGGTAGACCCGAGAGACTTCTAGCTTATCAATTGAATCAAAGACCTAGGACTCGATCTATACTGAGAGACAGAGAGACAGAGAGGAGAGGTAGAGGGACGAACCTAACACCTCCGGGGTAGATGACCCAGATGCCTCCATCACGTTCGTTGATGGAGTCTGCGCACGGGCAGCGACGGTTGGGGACTGTGTCGGTGTAGCGGTCGACGTGGTGGAGCAGGGCGGCGCGGCTGGTGGCTTCCCGTCACTGGCTGCGCCCCTCTTAGATCGGATTAGGGTTAGGGTTTCGGTGGGGTGTACGGCTCAGTCAAACCTCGTGAAAAGAGCCGCCGGCCCCCACCTCTTTATATAGCGCAGGGTGACAGGGGCCCTCCAGCCATAGTGGGCTGGGCGCCCCCGATCAGGGCGCTGATCAAGGGCCCAACTGGACCGTTGGGTCCAGTTAGGGTTAGAGATCAATCTAACAATCTCCCCCTTGATCTCATTCCATCTTTCATTTTCATATCATTTACTTTTGTTCATTCCATTACAGATTAGCGCATAGAGCATGTCTCATCGTCACGGTCAATTGCCGATAGATTTAACAGCTACAACACACCACTCTGTTCTGAAATAGATACTTAACTTTTGGGCCTTATTTTGTCCAGGAATTATAGGCTTTCCCTTAAACCCATGCCGGCTACATGTTCTCTGAACACGTTGGGTGGTAAGCCTTTTGTAAGCGGATCCGCGAGCATTTTTTCGGTACTTATATGCTCAAGACTTATGACATGATCCCGGACTTTATCTTTCACAACATAATACTTTATGTCAATGTGTTTGGCAGCACCACTTGACTTATTGTTGTGAGCATACTGTACTGTTGGATTATTATCGCAATATAACTTAAGTGGTCTATAGATGTCGTCAACCACCTTCAAACCGGGTATGAACTTCTTTAGCCAGTTCACTTGCCCCGTTGCCTCATAACACGCTACAAACTCGGCATACATTGTGGACGATGTAGTGACGGTTTGTTTTGAGCTTTTCCATGAAATAGCTCCCCCTGCGAGAGTGAATACATATCCAGACGTGGATTTTCTATCATCTCCCGCATAATCAGAATCAGAATATCCCACTATATGGAGTGAATCTGATCTTCTATACGTCATCATGAGGCCTTTCGTTCCTTGCAAATAACGCAAGACTTTCTTTACTAATTTCCAGTATTCTGTTCCAGGATTGCTCTGGAATCTGCCAAGTAACCCGGTAACAAATGCCAAGTCAGGGCGCGTACATACTTGAGCATATTGTAAGCTTCCGACAGCTGAAGCATATGGAACCGTTTTCATTTGATCGATCTCATACTGGTTCCTGGGGCATTGAAAATCCCCATATCTGTCGCCCTTGACTATAGGAGCAGGTGAGGGACTACATTTGTGCATACTGAATTTCTTTAAGATCTTCTCTATGTATGCCTTTTGTGATAGTCCTAATACCCCTTTACTTCTATCTCGGTGAATCTCGATCCCTAGAACGAACGAAGCTTCACCAAGATCTTTCATATCAAATTTTGAGGACAAAAACTTCTTTGTCTCCAGTAGTAGACTGACATCACTACTAGCAAGTAAGATATCATCTACATACAGGACAAGGAAGATAAACTTCCCATTCTCAAACTTTGCATAGATACAATTGTCCTCTACATTCTCTTTAAACCCAAAATTCCTTATTGTCTGATCAAACTTCAAGTACCACTGTCTTGAAGCTTGTTTCAATCCATAAATGGATTTCTTTAGGCAGCATCCCATTCGTTCTTTTCCTTCCATGACAAATCCTTTCGGTTGTGCCATGTAAACATTTTCCTCCAAGTCCCCGTTGAGAAATGCCGTCTTTACATCCATCTGATGTAATTCTAAATCGTAATGTGCCACTAACGCCACTATGATTCTGAAGGAATCCTTACATGAGACTGGAGAAAAGGTCTCATTGTAATCAATCCCTTCTCTTTGCGTAAAGCCTTTTGCCACAAGTCGCGCTTTATATCTCTCTATATTCCCTTGGGAGTCAAGTTTAGTTTTGTAGACCCATTTACAGCCTACTGTTTTGGCTCCTTTAGGAATTATTTCCAAGTCCCAAACTTTATTGGCATTCATAGATTTCATTTCATCTTCCATGGCCTCAAGCCACCTTGATGAATGATCACTTCTCATGGCTTCTTCAAATGAGGTGGGATCATCCTCCATTTGAAATTCTTCAGTGTTGTACACTTCATAATCAGCAGGAATAGCTGATCTTCTAACTCTTTGAGACCTTCTAGGGGCCTCCACATTTGGCACATCTTCTGTTTGAGGCTGTTGTTGCTCCCCCTCATGTGTGGCAATAGGTTCTACATGATCCTGAAGAACAGGTTCCTCATCGTCATTCATTATTGCCACAGGTGGAATAACAACAGGTGCTGGCACCACAGTATCTTGCACTGTCGGTGCAGCGACAGCAGGTAGTGAGAAAAATGGCTCATGAATCATCGGAGTGGGTGCATACACCCGCTTCTCTTCAAGGTCAATTTCTCGAGCTACCATGCTCCCCCTCATCATTTCATCCTCTAGGAAGACAGCGTGTCTCATTTCTACAAACTTTGTATGTCTGTCTGGACAGTAGAAACGAAAACCTTTTGACTTTTCTGGGTAGCCAATGAAATGGCAACTTACTGTTTTGGGATCTAGTTTCCCAATGTTTGGGTTAAATACTTTAGCCTCAGCAGGACTCCCCCACACACGTAAGTGGTTTAGTGAGGGTACTCTTCCTGTCCACAACACATACGGTGTTTTAGGCACCGACTTACTTGGTACTCTATTGAGAATATGAATGGTGGTTTTTAACGCCTCCATCCACAGGCTCAACGGTAAGGTGGAGTAACTTATCATACTGCGCACCATATCCATCAGGGTACGATTGCGCCTTTCAGCTACTCCATTCTGCTGAGGTTCGCCCGGTGTAGAATACTGGGCAACTATGCCATTCTCCTGTAAGAACCTTGCAAAAGGTCCAGGAACTTGGCCATATGGGGTATGCCGACCATAGTACTCCCCCCCCACGGTCGGACCTGACTATCTTAATCTTTAAATTGTGTTGGTTTTCAACTTCTGCCTTAAATATCTTAAATTTATCCAATGCTTCTGTTCTTTCTTTGATTGGATAAATGTAGCCATAACGGGAGTAATCATCTGTGAATGTTATGAACGAATCATAACCATCCACACTCTTTACAGGAAACGGACCACAGATGTCTGTATGAATAATCTGTAGAATTCCTGTGCTTCGTTTGGCATCTTTCTTAATTTTCTTTACATATTTTCCTTTTATGCATTTTCTGCATTGTTCTAAATCTGAGAACTCTAATGAAGGAAGAATATCATTCTTAACTAGTCTTTCTACTCTCCCCCTCGAAATATGGCCTAAACGACAGTGCCATAATTTCGACGACGCATCGTGAGTTCTCTTTCGTTTTCTGTTTACATCCGCAGATGAGGATACATTCTCATTGTCGCACGCAACGTTCCCATCATCGCATACAACATTCACGTCATCACGTAGTGATAATAAATAAAGCTCATTTTGTAAGATAGCAAGACCAACACATGCATTATTAAATGTTATCTTACATTTGCCATTTCCAAAATGGCAATCATATCCATCATTGTCCAAGCATGAAACACTAATCAAGTTTCTCTGTAAAGAGGGAACATAAAGTACATCTCTAAGTAAAAGTGTGAAGCCATCAGCAAGCTCTAGAGAAAGATCGCCAACAGCTTCAACATCTGCTCGGACTCCATTTGCAACTTTAATGTGTCTTTCTCTTCTTTGCGTAGTCCTCGTCGAACGGAATCCCTGTAAAGAATTAGCAACATGAACAGTTGCACCTGAGTCAATCCACCAAGTAGATTTCGAATACTGTACATACAGGGATTCATTTATGAACGTAATAATGTTCTCACCTTTCTTTGCCATGATCATCTTTAAGAAATCGGGACAATCTTTCTTATAATGTCCCGTCTTCTTGCAATGGAGACACTGATTTTTCTCCACTGTGAACTTATTCTGCTGAGGCTGATGTGGACCTTTTCCCTTTGACTTTGAGGAGGAGTTAGCATTATAATTATTTTTCTTGTTGTCTTTTACATAATTGATAGTGCCACCATTGGCAGCTTTTATTCTCTCATCCTCTTGCACACACATAGCCATGAGCCTCTCTAAGTCCCACTTCTCGGGCTGTATGTTGTAGTTGACAACAAAAGTGTCAAACTCTTTTGGCAAAGAAGCAAAAATCAGATGGATAAGGAACTCTTCCTTGAGAGCCAGATCCATTGGTTTCAGCTTGGATGCCAAATTGCTCATCCTTAGTATGTGCTCTCTTACGCCACCATTTCCAGAGTACCTCTCTGTCACCAGCTGCTTTATCAGCTAGGTAGCATATGTCTTTGAAGAGCCAGTGAACTGACTCTTTATTCTATCGAGGTACTCGGTGACCGTGTGATACTCTAGGATTGAGCCCAAAATTGCAGGCTCAATCGTGTTCTTTATCACAGCCAAACATTTCTTGTTGGCAGTGAACCACTTCCTATGCTCAAGGTGATAGGACATCTTTTGGGATTCAAAATCCCTCTCTTTAGTTGCCCAAGCGGCATCAGCCTCGTTTGTCTCCCTCACGGGTGCGACAGGTTCAGTGGGACACGGTGAGGTGACTACCCAGTCCACCTCAGCCAAGATGAAGGCCAGGTCTATCTTTTTCTTCCACTCCGTGTAGTTGTCACCTTTGAGAGTGGGGATCTCTTTGATACAACTCATCAAATTGTATCCACCTGAAAACACAATTCATATACAGTGAGAACATAAATAATAACAACAATTGCATGCCTTGATTCCAACGTTGGTCAAAATTAAAACATACAACTGTTTATACATTAAATCTACATCACCGTTGGGCAGAAATAGAATTAATGCATGATTAAACTCATTATAATATTGCCATTAATCAACGTTGGTCAGAATAATAACAACATTATAATAAACATATCCATTTTTCAAAATTAAATTCTCCCGTTGGTTCGAATTTAATAATGAAAATAAAATCTTTAAAAATATGCAGCGGAAAAAATGAACTCTTTTCATGAATTTTACCCACAGGGAAAATTTATTATTATTATTATTATTATTTTATTTATTTATTTATTTTCTTTTTGAGCCAATTTGCATTTTCAATTCCTTTTCGGCCCAATCGGCTCGGCCCATCTCGGCACCCAGCCCGGCCCCTCTCTGTCGCGCGCGCGCACTGCCTGCCCAGGCCGCAACGTGGGCCTGGGCCGCGAAGCGGCCCGTTCAATCTCGGCCGTCCGCGCTGATCCGACGGTCGTCCGTCCGAATCGCGCGAACAAAAACGGCGCTCGGCCGGCGACGGCCGAAACCCTAGCTCACTCGCCCCTCTCTCTTCTCTCTCTCTCTCAGCCGCAGCGGAGCACGAGCGAGCGAGCGAAGTCCGAGGACTCGGCGCCGTCGCCGGCCCTCTTGCCGGCGAGCGCGCTCCCCAGCGGGTGAGCGCGCCGCCGTCGAGCGGCCTGGCTGCGGCGCCCCTTTTGGCCAGAGCCCGGCGAGCAGCACCCCGGCTCGGCCTTCTTCTCCCCGCGCGCCGGCGAGCCGCAGTACGGTGGTGTCAGCAACGGCGAGGTAAGCCTCCCCTTCCCCTTCTTCCCCTTCGATTTGCTTCTCTGCTTCTCGGATTTAACCGTTTGGGAAATTTAGGGTTAGGGTTTCACTGTGCTACGGTTATGGATTTCACTGTTCTTCTTCCCTAGAGAGTCTCTGCGGATTCTAGGGTTCGGCCTTGCGTGCCGAGCCTTCCTTCTCTTCTTTCTTTTACCCAATTAGGGTTAGGGTTACACCGAAACCCTCTGTTCTTCTTAGACCCGCACTGGATCTAACCTTCCACTTCCTTTTCTAACCGATTCTAGCCCCTGTCGTGATCTACACTAGCAACCGAGGCTCTGATACCATTGTTGAAACTATGAAAACTATCTAGGGTAGACCCGAGAGACTTCTAGCTTATCAATTGAATCAAAGACCTAGGACTCGATCTATACTGAGAGACAGAGAGACAGAGAGGAGAGGTAGAGGGACGAACCTGACACCTCCGGGGTAGATGACCCAGATGCCTCCATCACGTTCGTTGATGGAGTCTGCGCACGGGCAGTGACGGTCGGGGACTGTGTCGGTGTAGCCGTCGACGTGGTGGAGTAGGGCGGCGCGGATGGTGGCTTCCCATCACTGGCTGCGCCCCTCTTAGATCGGATTAGGGTTAGGGTTTCGGTGGGGTGTACGGCTCAGTCGAACCTCGTGAAAAGAGCCGCCGGCCCCCACCTCTTTATATAGCGCAGGGTGACAGGGGCCCTCCAGCCATAGTGGGCTGGGCGCCCCCGATCAGGGCGCTGATCAAGGGCCCAACTGGGCCGTTGGGTCCAGTTAGGGTTAGAGATCAATCTAACAAGCCGTCCTGCTTTTCCCCATGGCCATCACCGGCACATTCACCATCTCTACCCACAAGGCTCCTTAGAGGGAGATGCTGCCTCTTCAACGAAAGGGAGCACCTCGTGCGCGAGAGGGTCCAATAGGAGGACCTCCTCGACCGTAACTATCGCTCTGATGAATTCGAGGTTGATCACCATCGCCTTCTCTCTAGCTGCACAATTAATCTTTGTAAATCACCAAAGTTTTGGTCTTCTTGGTTGTTTCACCTCCAAAAAGCGAGGAGTGAGAGAAGGTTATCATGCAGTAAGCTGGATTATTAATTTAATTGATCACGGGATTACAAAATATATATCCCAGCCGATACCTCTCTCCATGCATGATTTATAGAAGCAGTTATCAGAGGAAGAAAGTATCGGCGGGCAGATCCTAAAGATCAGGAAACGATCGAGCTAAACAGGCAAGCGCTGGATAGGCTCGGATGCGTGATATGTGGGCGCTGATGCATGCAGAACAGCCGATAGAGTCCAAGGGAATCACGTTGTCTAACACCCCCCCCCGCAGTCGTAGCATCAGCGGAGCGAACGTTCAGACTGGATCAAAACTCGGTGAAGACAGAAGACGGAAAACCCTTGGTGAAGATGTCCGTGTACTGAGAAGACGTCGGAACGTGAAGGACGCGAACATCGCCCATGGCAACACGCTACCGAACGAAGTGAAGATCAATTTCCACATGTTTGGTTCGTTGATGCTGGACGGGGTTGGTGGAGAGGTACACGACACTCACATTGTCGCAGTAGACAAGAGTGGCCCGACGAAGTGGACTGTGTAGCTCCTGAAGAAGTTGGCACAGCCAACAAGCCTCGGCCATGGCATTGGCCACAGCATGATACTCAGCCTCAGTGCTGGAGCGGGATACAGTGTTCTGTCACTTCGAGGACCAGGAAACAAGATTATCATCGAGGAACACAGCATAGCCAGATGTAGACTTGCGTGTATCGGGACAGCCGACTCAATCAGCATCAGAGTAGACCACTAGATCTTACTGCAAAGACCGATGTAGAGTAAGGCCGAGGTCAATGGTGCCACGCAGGTACCGTAGAATCGGTTTCACAGCAGCGAGGTGAGGCTCCAGAGGATCGTGCATGTGAAGACAGACTTACTGAACTGCGTAGGACATATCCGAACGAGTAAAGGTGAGATACTGTAATGCTCCAGTGAGGCTCCGGTAATCAGTAGGATCGCTCACAAGGGAGCCAGCAGTGTCAGAGACCTTCAGATTGGTGTCCATAGGTGTGCTGCACGGCTTGCACTCGGACATACCTGCACGGTCCAGAATATTCAATATGTACTGGCGTTGAGAGAGAAAGAGACCACTCGGACTGCGCTGCACAGAAATGCCCAAGAAGTGATGAAGTTCTCCAAGATCCTTCATGGAAAATTCCCACTGCAATGCACTGATAGTCCGGCGGAGTAACTCAATAGAGGAGGCTGTCAGAGCAATGTCATCCACATAAAGAAGCAGGTAGACAGTGTCAACTTCACGACGATACACAAAGAGAGATGTATCTGATTTGGCCTCAACGAACCCAAGTGTCAGCAAGTACGATCCGAACCGACTGTACCAAGCCCGGGGTGCCTGCTTGAGTCCATAAAGGGACTTGTTGAGGCGGCAGACAAAATCTGGACGCGATGAATCCACAAAACCCGCTGGCTATGAGCAATATATTGTCTCAGAGAGAGTACCATGAAGGAAAGCATTCTTGACGTTAAGTTGATGGATGGGCCAGTCCCGAGAGAGAGCCAAGGACAAAACACAACGCACAGTGGCAGGCTTGACGACGGGACTGAAAGTCTCATCAAAGTCAACACCTGGGTGTTGTGTGAAACCCCGAAGAACCCAACAAGCCTTGTACCTGTCGAGAGTGCCGTCGGAATTGAGCTTGTGCTTGAAAATCCATTTACTCGTGAGCACATTCGCCCTAGGTGGGCGAGGAACAAGATCCCAAGTATTGTTCGAGAGCAATGACGCATATTTGTCCTCCATGGTAGCCCACCAATGTGGATCGGCTAAGGCGGACCGATATATCTTGAGCAGCGGGGAGAGAGCCACAACATTCAAGTTGAGCCTCTCGACGGGCTGCCAGAAGCCGCTCTTGCCATGGGTGACCATGGCATGGGAGTTGATGGTGGGCGGAACGGACACCCCACCGGGTGGCAGAGCGCCAGGAGCCAACGTGGCGGGCGCATGAGAGGCTACAGTGGCCGTGTCGAGCAATTGAGGCATCGCGTGTGGCAGATATGCATCGGTCGATGAAGGATGCGCCCCAGTCGCGCTTGGCACGAAAGTACCAGGCGACAGAGAAGCCGCGCATGGCATACACGTGTCGGACGACGAAGGCAGCGCGTCGGCCGCGCTTGGCACGAGCGCGCCAGGCGACGGAGAGGCCATGCGTGGCACGCATGCGTCGGTCGATGAAGACAGCGCACCGGCCGCGTATGGCACGAACGCGATAGGCGATGACGTAGCCGCGCATGGCAGAAATGTGCGGAGCACAGGGGATGCCGAAGGGGCCGCACGTGGAGCGAGCGTGGATGGCGGTGGAGACACTGTGGCAGTGCTGGAGCCGGGAACGTTGTCGCCGTGCGCATGGGAGGCAGCACCTGTAGAAGAGATCAACCGCGGTGGACCGATGGGTACGGCAGCGGTTTCATTGTCAAGTAAAAAATCAAAGTCGTTAGTGGTAGCTGGTTTATTCAACTCGGCAAAAGGGAACTATGCCTCGTCAAAAATGACATGACGGGAAATAATGACCCGGTTGGAGTTGAGATCAAGACATCGGTAACCTTTGTGGTTGGAGGAATAACCCAGGAAAACACACAAAAGTTTATGAGGTGCAATGGCTGAAAGGTTGGGATAACACTTAGAGCCAAAAACACGAAGATGAGTATAGGTGGGGTGGCGGCCATGAAGGGCGAAGAAAGGAGTGGAGGAATTAAGTGTCTTTGTGGGAAGACGATTAAGGAGGTATGTGGTGGTGTGGAGGGCCTCGACCCAATAGGACGGGGGGAGGCTGGCCTGGAACAGCAGGGAGCGCACAATGTTGTTGGTGGAACGAATAATGCGCTCGGCCTTGCCGTTTTGAGGGGAGGTGTAAGGGAAAGACATGCGAAGGTGGACGCCATGAGTGAGGAAGAAAGTGCGAGTGCTGGAGTTGTCAAACTTGCGACCATTGTCACATTGGACGTTCTTTATCGTGGCACCGAACTGGGTAGCCACATAAGAGAAAAAAATGAGAAATAGTGGAAAAAGTGTCGGACTTAAGGCGAAGAGGAAACGTCCAAAGAAAATACGAGCAATCATCAAGAATGACCAAGTAATATTTATAACCAGACACACTGACGACAGGTGATGTCCAAAGATCACAATGAACTAAATCAAAATTCTTGAGAGCTCTAGATTGAGAAGTGGCAAAAGGTAAGCGAGCATGACGACCAAGTTGGCAAGCATAACAAATGGCGTCAATGGCATTTTTATTACAGGAGATGGTGGACATAGTAGCTAATGTGGAGAGGGCGTTGTGACCGGGATGGCCGAGACAATGATGCCATAGGGAAGATGAAGCTCCGGTGACAAAGGCGCAGGGTGTGGGGAGGGACGCTGGTAAATGTAAAGGGTAGAGCGGCCCGGAGCTATTGCACCTGACGATCTTGTTCTTGGACCGAAGATCCTTCACAGAAAAGCCAGCAGGGTCAAACTCGATGGAACAATTGTTATCGGTAGTGAACTGACGAACAGAAATAAGATTTTTGATAATGTGTGGGGCAACTAGAACATTATGAAGATGAAAAGGACCGGGAAAAACTGTAGAGCCAGTCAAGCTAATGGGCAGCAAAGACCTGTATTCCTGAGAGACATTCTCAGGGCATTTATAGCATCCACACAGGAGTAGGGTGTTATGCCTCCGTGCGGCCTGAACCTGTCTAAACCCCCAATGCATTTATTCTTTTCTGCATTAGATCATTCCACCCCACCAGCCATCGTATCATATCCATTTATTTCTCCGGCAAACATATTCAGAATCATCCCCTAACCGAATCTCTAAAAAGAGGTTCCTCAGGATCTCTGCGACAAGAGTTAACCCTCCGACAGGTTCGCTCAACTGGCTTTAGGAACCGGATGGAATCACCTAGCTATTTGAGGTAAGCGGACATGATGGCTCGTGTATTCTTCACGCTTCCAGAACGCACGCGAGTGGAGTACGCACGCTGGAGCCCATCTCGATCGGTTGAGAGCAACCTCAACGCCGGACGATCGTCATCCAACGATTCTTGCTTTTCTACAGACGTGGCTTCATGGTTGATGAGCTTTACCTCCCAACTTTAGTATAAGAAGATGTTCTAAACTGTTCGAGCTCCGATGCAAACCATTTTTCCACCATAATTCATCTAACGGAGCTACTAGCACCTAGACATTGGATCCATCGGACGGTCCATTGCAACATAAAAAATAACGCCTGCAACATCGAAAGTCAATGTTTGTTGTACGTATCCGATTTTAAGAGAAAATTTCTATCGCAACATCACTCCATATTGTATGTAATATTTTCATACAAAATCTATATGGTGTAGAATTAGGTGTAACATACGAAAATAACTATGTCAATAAATTTTCATAACGTCTAAAGCATTATATTTGAACATTTGAAATATTGAAGATGCAAAAATATAAGAATTAACTCAAATGGATAATTTTTTGGGTTCGGATCTGTACGTAAGAGATTCTGGGATGCATCATACGAAAATAACTATGATAAAACATACGAAAATAACTATGACAACAAATTTTCATAGTGTTTGAACCATTAAATTTGAATGTCTGAAACATTGAAGATACAAAAATATAGGAATTAACTCGAATGTATAATATTTTCGGGTCCGGATCCGTATGCAAGAGATTCCGGGATGCAACATACGAAAATAATTATGGCAACAAATTTTTATAACATCTGAAATATTAAATTTTAACGTCTTAAATATTGGAGATGCGAAAATATAGGAATTAACTTGAATAGATATTTTTTTGTCCGAGTACATAGGTTGGCTCAGTCAAAGTGTCTCATGCGTCCGGACGGCCGCGCCACAATATTACTGTTCATCTAAATTCCTATATTCCAATGTTATGTCCAAATTATGAATTTCAGATTTTATTTGTGTTAATTCAGTTTTATTTAAATTTAGCTTGAATTTGCTTGTCCTTTCGCGTTTTAGCTCTGATTTGGACGATTCTTGCACCCAAATTTTTCTAAAACCATGCTTTAGCCAACCATGATGTTTTCAGCATGATTTGATGTTCTTATTGTTTATTGTTTATTGTTCTTATTGATGATGTTCTTATTGTTTTGTGCATGTAGACGAATCGTTTCCGGAACCGTTGGGGGAATTTACAAGATCAAGATTTCGAAGAACTCATGCAGCAATTTGAAGGCAAGTGTCCTTGACCATGTTGTGAGCCTATTTTTCGTACAAAATCCACAAAATATGCATGCTGTGTTGTGGAGATTAGACGTAGAATAGCAAACATTAGCTTTATACGTATGGCTTTCCCCTGTAGATGCTTCACTCTAAATAATATTATTTATTCAGCTTAGCCATGCTTTTAGATGAACATATAGTAGGAAGGTGATGAATCATGAGCTAAGTTGAGATAAGAAGTATGATATGATAATTGATATTGTTAAGGGTATTAGCAACAAGGAATCTAGGGTTTGGGTAAGAAGGGGATGTTGGCATGAGCTTTGGATGTGTTCCGAGCAGTTTTTGGTTTGTTGGCTAAGGTGTGACGCTTTCCCCGGTTTGTTGGTGGTCTTGCCTAGACCATACTAAGAACCGGTTTGTGGAGCGACTATCCATAACAACAGTATAACCACGAGACCTATATGATACGGCTTGGCTAAGTAACTAGATGTGCTCCTAGTAGTGTATGAGTTGGATGGATGTGTAGAGAATGAAAAAGGGATACTTTCCAGTTCTACCTAGCACAAGAAGGGGCTTCTGGGGTGGAGGGTTTTACTCCACTTATGTACGACGGTGAAACCTTAGTGAGAAGTACATACTGGGAGACTCTTTGGAAAAGCCTCATAGTGATCACTCGCGCACACCATAGGCAGTGTGTAAGGTACCGGCAGGAACCGGCGATAGAGTTGGTCATGACTCGTGGGTAAAGTGTACAAACTCTGCAGAGTGTCAAACTGAATATTCAGCCATGCTCACGATTACAAGTGGCATGGGTCCTCATATGATTAGTTGGGTGGATGTTTACCGTTGGTAAGGAATTGTTGAACTTTGGAGGTTAAATAAGAACTTTTACACTTCTCTCCTTTTGGAAAACTGCTTTTACAACTTAATCCCAAAATTGGCATTGATGCAAATTAAATCCTAGAAAATAGGAAATTTTGGAAATACTCACACTTGCTTTCAGAAGGTGAAGTCTATGAAGAATATCCCGAAGACTACGTAGGGTTCTAGGCATGCGAAGCTTCCAGTTGACTGACTTTGGAGTGGGGCACCACACTGAGTTATATTTTCCACTGTGATGTAATTTTCTTTAGACCCATGTGGTCATTTTGTAATAAATAACATCGTAACAATAAGCATTGTGTCTGTTTTATACTGATGATGTCGTTATATGTATATGTAAACTGATCTATCATAATATAAATGTATCTGGTTTGATCTTAAAACTAGGTGTGACACATTAGAACTCTATATAAGTTCTCATAAGTGGGGTGTTCCAAGATATTGGCCAATGTATAATGTCTACTGGATAGCTCGATTTCTCAAGTCTAAGTGATCAATGATCTCATTTTACAAGATAGGCCATTTGGCATCAAAATTATCCTGTTTTTCTCTTTCGGACGCATGATAATATTGAAATCCCCCTATCAACATAGGTAAGGATTCCCTACAACACGCATTCACTAGCTCAGCCAAGAACATTTCCTTAAACTGAGGCTGTGCTGTGCCATGCACGACCGTAAGTACCCAATGAAAATCCATCATCTTTGTTCCTCACATTAAACTTCACAAAAAAAAAACTCCGTCCTCAATAGAGCTTATGTCAAACACAACCACATCGATTCCCATGAGGATTCCCCCGGATCTCCCGTGAGGAGCTTTACAATGCCATAGAATATCTCTTTCGTCACATAAGTGTGACATGCTCAATGAAGAAAATTCACTTTGACCTCTTTTGATAATTGCAATAAAATCTAGTTGTTGTTCTATCAATAAATCTGAAATATATCTATGTTTATGGTGAGACAAGTCTCCAAGACACTTGTTATTTTAAAAGATACCTTTCATTTAACTTTTCTTCTTATGGTAACTTGTTTTCTTTGGCTGCATAGCTGTCTTTGAATCTTTCTGGGTCTTAGCCTTTCTTTTTTGCTACATATCATTAAAAAATGGGAAAAATGCAAACCCCCAAAAGTCACTTGGATTTTGACTTTCCCCCAAAAATTGTTTTGTTGCAAAAAACCTCCAAAGGTTTGGTTTTATTGCAAAAACACCCCCAAAAATTCCAACAAATATAAAAAAAATCACAAACGATTATAAGACCTTTTGTGAAAAAAAAATTCAAAAATAATATCCTTTGCATCATATTTTATGCACAGGAAGTTTGAAAAAAAGAAGAACATGCTCATTAATTAATTCAAGTTAAATGTATAGTTAATTATTTACTAATCCAAAAATCATGAAACCAATTTTTTTAGTCTTCTTACATGATCCTCTATCTTTTAAAAATACATTAAATCTTGAAATAGTTATTATAACATGCAGGATTGAGTAAATGTGTTGCAGATAGATTAATTCATAACTAATCCATAACACCCCAAAATTAGTAAAACCACTTTTATTAGTTTACTTAAACAATTATTTGTGTAGAAAAAATAATGGTAGACATGACAAAGTTAAAATAACATGAGTTAATAAATGAGCTGCACATTTTTCTTTTTTTTCAAACTTCCTCTCCATGATATATGATGCAAAGAATATTATTTTTTAAAAAAAACTTTCACAGAAGGTCTTAGAATTGTCTCTAGTTTTTTTTAGAATTATTTTGTGATTTTTTTAAATTTTTGGGAGGTTTTTTTTGCAATATAGTCCAATTTTTAGGGGTTTTTTTTTCAACCAAACAACTTCTAGGAGGAAAGCCAAAATCCAAGTAATTTTTAGAGAGGTTTTGTATTTTTTCCTTAAAAAATGATCAATTCCCTCGTCCATAACTTCCTCAGAAATTGGACAGCACAAGTACTTGAGGATGTGAGCATCATCTTGATCATCCTCCACAATATCCTCACCATCATTCGTTCCCATTTCTTTTAAAGGTTTCTTAGTTGACAACATCTCTGCCTCTATGCTTCTAATAAGACTACCTAGAGAATTCCTTAGGTTGTGAATATTTGTCAAAACTTGGTTATTCAGAAAAGACAGAAACGAGGCTTCGGGGTGAAGGAATTGTACCAGGATCTTCCAAATGACGCCTTGGCCATGCGAGAAACTTTCTCCATCGTATCCTCGTCCGCCGTACAAATCTCAATTTCCGGGTTTGGTTTGTTGAGTCACGCACTCCTGTGAGGGCCTTTTTCCTTCTTCACGAGCGTCGTCAACAGTGGCGGAGCTTGAGCAAAAGCCAAAGGGTCCAGTTGTCATGCTAATCACTACGTGTCTACGTAGGCTAAATCAACAAAGTAGCAAGGAAAATGATGATTTTGTTCGTATTTTGATCCCAAAACTATTCTATTATACTAGAGTAATTACAAATTTCAAGTATATAGAGTATTCTATAATGCATAAGGAAGAAACATAAGAACTTATAAATACAGAAGCACAAGAGGTAGATAATATGGTACTCTATAATACATAAGGAATAAAATATTAGGGAAGAAACATGAGAAGTTATAGATACAGGATCACAGGAGGTAGATATAATGATATTGGCTATGCAATACACAAACTGATTAACAAGTAAATTTATCTTTTTAATGCATGTGCTTAGAAGTAGATAAGAAAGTTTTGGATAGCAAGGAGGGCCAGAACCACATTTGGTTTTCACGTAGCTCCGCCGCTGGCCGTTAGGAAGACGAAGAACAAAAACGAGGGGTACCCCTCCTTGGTTGGGCCGGTCTAATCAAGGCTAGGAGGAATGGAGGAGTAAAGGCCCAACAGGCCAGTGTGGCTATACAACAATGCAATTGATCCCACTGTTCATCCATTCCCCTTTCGTTGCAGCAAAGCGGAGTTACTATTGGGTGATTTTTATATTTTTAAAATATTTAAAAATATATAAAAACATTCATTTTAAAAAATTATAAATCTTGACTCAGTACTACAAAATATGGATTTACTGCTGGTTCTAAACTGACTTTCACTGTCGGTTTTAGAACTGGCAATACACAAGCGGTAGTGATAGCTAAGTCGTTATCACTGTCGGGCTTTTCTGACCTACAGTAATGGTATTTTCAGAAAACAAAAAAAAAGACTAGAGCTGCTCCGCCGCCGCGAACGCCCAGACGCCACCACTCCGCCGCGCCTAGGCGAACTATTTGGAGCCTTTGGAGTTTCAAAAAACACATGAGCTTGTGTAAAAGCCAAACCGCATCTAAGCTGAATTTAGTTTGCAACTAAGCCAAATCCAATCGATGGATCTCACTTTCTCGTGTGTGGTAGTACAAAGGAACTGGAAAGCAAAACGAAAGACATAGAAGAGCTATCCTGGTAGACCATCGTTTCAAAAAAATTGATGGGCTGCTATCTAAGCTGAATTTTGTTTGCAACTCCTCAAATATGCCAGAAAAATCCAACTCCAGCTCGCTCCCACCAAAACTGATCTAACAAAATCAGAGTTGGTCACCAGGATCTTGTTGCGAGCTACTTCGTCAGCGGCAACAGAGCAGCCACCCTCGTGGAGGTGACGCCTAGCTATGGTGTCCATCGTGGTGTGATGCACACATGCGACGCCGACCATGGAGAGAACATGGACCCCAACCAGCGTGAGTGTCACTGCGAGTAGCAACACCATGAGGTTGAGGCCCCCCACGAGGAAGGAGACCACCCGCACCATCCCGATCCGAAAGGAGGCCACCACCAAGGTCATGGACTTGCCGGTGGCGCGAGTCATGGTGGGCCTCCGCTGGGCATTGCTCTATTTTGGGTGGAGGTGCTTGATTTTCTCGTCGCTCAGGCTCGATTGTGGGGGAAGGAGAGCTCGATTTGGTCATGGACAAGCTTTGCTACAGGCAGAGGAGCAAGAGGTGAGGGGCACGAGAGGAGAGGGATAGGAGTGAGAGGCGGCGGCGCTCAGGAGGAGGGAGCGAGATGGGATCAAGGAGGGGCTTGGGATGAGAGATAGAGCGATGAGTCATCAAGGACTTAGATTTTTAGGGGCTCGCGAGTGATAGACGTGAATTTGAAAGTGCATCTAGGTATTCTTTGTGGGTTTTGGATAATTGATGATAAATGATTAAGAGACTAATGAGTTTAATGAGATTTTGAACAGGTATTAGTCCCTTTGAAGAAGTAAAATGACATTGGCGTCCCTCAAAAAGAAAAGAGAAGCGGCATATATTTACTCAATAGTTTTAAATTTATTTTATTTTTAAATTTGAGTATAGGTGCGCCGTTCTATCAAGAGGGATGCGTTTAGATTGACTTGAAGTTGTCTCATTGCTCAAATAACTCTTTTAGACCAAAGATGAGAGACACATATCACCCCACGAACACCGATGTTTTAAAAAGTTGTCAAGACCCGGAGTCTCCGGGTTGACCTGGATACACCGGGTGACCAGAGTCTCCGGACAATGCTCCGACAGGGGGTTCTTGTTCTGTGGTTAGAATTCAACCTGGAGTCTCCAGGTTGGCTCAGATACTCCATGTGACCAGATTCTCCGGACGATACTCCAGCAAAGAGTCTCAGTTAGAACCTAAAAGTTTCACCCGGAGTCTCCAGATTGACCCGCATACTCCTGATTGACCCAGATATTCTGGATTCTGTATTCATCCGGACCCTCTGGGTTGGGTTCCGGACGGGCTCGTCGTTGTGCGATAAGTGCCAACCTAGAGTCTCCGGGTCAGTACAAAATGTACTGTAACGGCTAGTCTTTGGAGGCTGGATTTAAATACCCCTCACCCCGTCCTTTATTTTCTGCTGAACCAACTTGAGACAAAAGCATTAAAAGCTACTTTAGAGCCCTCCCACTCCTCTAGTACATTAAATCTTGTAAGGATTTGAGAGTTGGGATTGGAAAAGTGTGATTGAGTGCTAGTGAGCAAAATTCCATTGTTTGAGCACTTGAGGTCTTCATCAATCCGTCAACTCGCGTTCTCTACTTTTGGAGCTTGAAGCTCCTAGACGGCTAGACGTCACGTGTGAGCACCCAAGCTTGTAGAGTGCCTCAAGAAGTTTGTGAAGGTCATCCTCACCTCCGTAAGGAAAGAGGAAAGTTGAATAAGCCCTGAGCTCGATCTTCGTGGTTGCTCGGTGAGGATAAGGGTTGAGAGAGAACCGACTCTTTGTGAGCACCTCAACAGAGACGTAGCATCGTTTGATCTGAATTTCAGGAAACAAATTTGTGTCTCATTTGGTTTCTTTGTTGTTTTATTTGTTTTTGGGTGATTTTTCCCGATCTACGTGTTTGTGTATTTTTAGCTGTAGGTGATCCTTTGAAAAGCCTTCATACATCCTTAGGAACATGTGGTAACACATGACATCAAATAGATTTACTTAGAATTTCATAGCCTTCGATTTCCTGTTTCATCCGGACTATCTAGACAGAACGCGGTACCTCCGGACCCGGAGTATCCGGGTTGACACGGATTATTTAGAAAGTTTAATCCGCTGCAAAGATTTAAACTTCAGGAAACGCCTATTCACCCCCCCCCCTCAAGACGACATCTCGTACATTCAATGGTATCAGAGCCTAACCTCCTTTAAAGCTTCACCGCTTGGAGGATTGGAAGATGTCGACATCCAGGGAAAAGAGTCCAAAAGGTACGAGAAGTCCGAAGGATGACATTTCAACATCGAGCAACGGTAAAGGGAAGGGAGTAGCAATTGTGTTCAATTATGACAAATTAAATGCATCTAATTCTTATATATCCATGCCATCCAAGCGTGCACCGTATTTTGATGATACACATTATGCCGCTTGGAAACACAAAGTGAAATTGCATTTAATTTCTCTTCATCCAAGTATTTAGAAGATTATTTGCACAGGTTATGATTTGTCGAATGAAGATAAAGAGCTCACTCCCGAACAAGAGCAAAGCATCCACCGCAATGCACAAGCTGCAAGTGTATTTCTTGGCACCTTAAGCTCCGAAGAGTTCAATAAGGTGGACGGATTTAAGGAGGCCAAAACAATATGGGACACACTTCAAGTCACATATGAAGGCACCACAAGCGTGAGAGAGTCCAAGATAGAGTTGCTTGAGGTAAAATTGGGAAGATTTGTGATGGATGATGATGAAACCACTCAAGCAATGTATGATCATTTGGTGGTGTTGGTGAACAAAATTAGAGAGCTCGGAAGTAAAGAGCTAGATGATCACAAGGTGGTGAGAAGACTGCTAAGAACTTTTGCACTAAGAAACCCCACCTTAGTGACTCTTATCCGAGAAAGAAGAGATTACAAGAGGCTCACACCAAGTGATGTGCTCGAAAGAATCCTTGCTCATGAGCACATGGAGGAGGAAGTAAATGAAGTCAAGAATCTTGTCAAGCAAAGCTCCACCTCCAAGAACAAATAAGTAGCATTCAAGGCAAGTAAGAGCAAGCAAGTTTAAGAATCAAGCTCGAGTGAACATGAGAGCTCGGAAGATGAAAAAATAACCTTGTTTGTGAGGAAGTTCAAGAAATTCATGAAGAATGGTGGCTATAGCAAGTACAAGAGAGATATACCCAAAAGAATAACATCCAAGAGAACTTGCTATGAGTGTGACAAAGTTGGCCATTTCATCGTCGAGTGCCCTAACAAGAAGAAGAGTAAGGACAAGGAAGAAAAGAAGAACAAGCCTTTCAAGAAGGACAAGTACAAGACCCACAAGAAAAAAAAATACTCGGGTCAAGCCAACATGGGAGAAAAGTGGGATTCTAATTTAGACTCCGATGATGGAGTCACCACCATCGCAATTCACTCCTCTAAACCGACAAAGTCACTTTTTAGTGACATGAGTGACGACGACACTCCCAAGTGTCTCATGGCTAAAGGACACAAGGTAAAATCACAATCCAAGCTCCTAGATAGTGATAGTGGTTGTGAAAGCATGTTTAAAGATCTTAGTAAAAATGTTATGTCTAAAATAAAAGAACTAATAGAAAAAATAGAGAGTCAAGACTAAATTCTTGAAAAACAAGAGGACTTGCTCATACTTAAAAAGGAGAGAAACCTTAAACTCGAGGACCTCCTTGCTAAAGAGAGTGAAAAGGTTGAGGAGTTGACCAAGCAATTAAGCTTGGCCAATGAATCCATAGCTAGTCTTGAGAGTAGGAATATTACAATTCAAAAGAATTTCAAATGTGTGAATGAATCTCATAAAACTCTTGAAGTGCAATTTGATGCTCTTAAGAATAGCACTCCCACATCTAATGATGCAACCTTACTCTCTAGTGCTTCCACTAGTAATGGTTGCTCTCGTTGTTATAATATTGATATAAATGCTTGTGCTACTAATGTTCAATCTTTGCAAGTATTGCAAAAAGAAAATGAGAGGCTAAATACCTTGGTTAAGTATGGGTGTATCAAGACATACAAATCCAAAGATGCACTATACAAGACCATTGAGGCTAAGGATAACAAGCAAAAGAGAGGTCTTGGTTTTGACATGCATACAAGTAAGTCAAATGAGCATGTGATGATAAATGGCAAGGAGTGCCTTAAATTTGTCAAGGAAAATGGAAAACCACATGCTCACACAACACAAGTCAAGAAACCAAAAGCCATGCACCTCAAGCAACCTTTTATGCATCTTATGTTTTGAAGAGAAACCATCGTGGTAAAGTAGTTGTTTTATATGTTGGTATCCGCACAAAGGATCGAGTTATCAAAAGGAGTGTGTGGGTAACAAAAGTGCTTGTGACTAACGTGAAAAGACCCAAACAAATTTGGGTACCAAAAATAAAAGCTTAACTTGTTTTGTAGGCATATTCCTCCGGTGGATCAAGTTGGGTGCTCGATAGTGGATGTACCAATCATATGACCGGAGAGAAGAGCATGTTTTCCTCATTTGAATAAAATGGAGGACAGCATGAAAATATTGTCTTTGGAGATAATGGAAAAGGAGAGGTAATCGGTCTAGGTAAAATTACTATTTTCAATGATCATTCTATCTCAAATGTCTTGTTAGTTAAATCTCTTAGCTAAAATTTGTTGTCCGTCTCACAACTTTATGAAATGGATTACAATTGTCTCTTTACTAATGAAGGTGTGACCGTCTCTAGAAGGGAAGAATTCTCAATAGCTTTGATTGGTCGGTTGAAGGGTAAACTTTATCTCGTTGATTTTTCAACGGATGAAGTGAAGTCTAAGACTTGCTTGATTGCTAAGTCTAGCATGGGTTGGCTATGGTACCACTGACTAGCTCATGTTAGCATGAGAAATTTGTCTAAACTTCTAAATAGAGAGCACATCGTAGGACTAGCAAATGTTTCTTTTGAGAAAGATAGAATTTATAGTGCATGTCAAGCGGGTAAGCAAGTTGGAGCTCCTCACCCTGCCAAGAATGTGATGATGACCACAAGGCCATTGGAGCTTCTTCACATGGATTTGTTTGGACCAATCACCTACATAAGCATTGGTGGTAACAAATATGGTTTGGTTATAGTTGATAACTATTCTCGTTTCACTTGGGTATTTTTTTTCATGATAAAAGTGAAACACAAACCATATTCAAGAAATTTGTTAAAAGAGCTCAAAATAAATTTGATGTGAAGATCAAAATGGTGAGAAGGAACAATGGTAGCGAATTCAAAAATACTCAAATTGAAGAGTTTCTTAATGAAGATGGGATCAAGCACGAGTTCTTAGCACCCTACTACCCTCAACAAAATGGGGTTATAGAGAGGAAGAATAGGACTCTCATAGAGTCGGCAAGGACCATGCTTGATGAGTACAAGATTTCGGATCAATTTTAGGTGGAGGCCGTCAATACCACATGCCATGCCATCAACTGGTTATGTCTCCACAAGATCTTAAAGAAGACCGCTTATGAGGTTCTAACTGGTAATAAACCTAATGTTTCATATTTTAGGGTTTTTGGTAGAAAATGCTTTATTCTAAATAAGAAGGCAAAAATCTCTAAGTTTGCTCCTAAAGTGGATGAAGGTTTCTTGCTTGGTTATGGATCAAATGCCTACGCCTATCATGTTTTCAACAAAACCATCGGTTATGTTGAAATCACGCGTGACGTAATATATGATGAATATAATGGCTCCTAAGTGGAGCAAGTTGATCCTAATATTTTAGGTGATGAAGAAATTCCAAGCGAAGCAATCAAGAATATGGCAATAGGTGAAATCAAGCCTCAAGAGCTCCAAGAGCGATAAGTGGCCAATAGTGATCAAGTTCATCCATCTTCATCAACTCAAGTGGAGTCACCAACATCAAGTCAAGATCAAGACCTAGTACATGATGACTCCAACAAATTGCTTGGCAATGATGAAATGAATAACATTCAACCCCAATCCCAAGTGGCATATCCAAGAGTCCATCAAAGTATCCAAAGAGATCACCCGGTTGACAACATCCTCAGTGATATACAAAAGGGGGTAGCCACTTATTCTAGAATTGTAAATTTTTGTGACTATTACTCTTTTGTTTCCTCCTTGGAACCGTTGAAGGTGAAAGATGCACTTGGTGATCCGGATTGGATGGTGGCCATGCAAAAAGAGCTCAATAACTTCAAAAGAAATGAAGTTTGGTCATTGGTGAAAATACCAAATCAAAAGGTGATTGGCACCAAATAGGTCTTCCGCAACAAACAAGATCAGAACGGGATCATGACGAGAAACAAGACAAGGTTGCTTGCTCAAGGCTTCACGCAAATAGAAGATTTGGATTTTGGTGAGACTTATGCTCTCGTAGCTAGTCTTGAGTCTATTCGTATATTACTTGCTTATGTTACTCACCATGATTTCAAATTATATCAAATGGACGTGAAGAGCGTTTTTCTTAATGGATCAATTTCTGAATTGGTATTTGTGGAGCAACCACCCAGATTTAAAGATCCTAAGTACCCTCATCATGTGTATAAACTCCATAAGGCGCTCTATGGGCTTAAGCAAGCACTTAGAGCATGGTTTGAATGCCTTACGGATTTTCTTATAAAAAAGGATTTGAAATAGGCAAATATGATTCTATTTTTTCACTAAAATTGTTGATAATAATTTATTTATGTGCCAAATATATGTCGATGATATTATATTTGGTTCTACTAACAAAATATTTGGTGAAGAGTTTAGTAGGATCATGACCAAGAGGTTTAAAATGTCAATGATGGAAGAGCTGAAGTTCTTTCTAGGATTTCAAATCAAACAACTCAAGGAAGGGATATTCATATGTCAAATCAAGTACATCAAAGATATGCTCAAGAAGTTTGACATGGAGAATACGACGCCTATCAAGACTCTCATGCAAGCCAATGGACATCTTGATCTCAACAAAGATGGGAAGACCGTGGATCAAAAGTTATATCGCTCCATGACAGGATCCTTGATTTATCTTTATGCATATAGGCTCGATATTATGCTTAGTGTGTGCATGTATGCAAGATTGCAAGCTGATCTAAAAGAGTGTCATTTAGTGACCGTCAAGAGAATTCTTAGATATTTGGTTCATACTCCTTACCTTATGGTATCCTAAATGTTCATCCTTTTAACTCATCGGCTATTCGGATTCTGATTATACCGGTTGCAAATTGGATAGGAAAAGCACATCTGGGACATGCCAATTCTTGGGTGGTCCCTGGTGTCTTGGTCATCAAAACACAAAATTCCGTAGCTCTATCCATCGTCGAAGCCGAGTATGTTGCTGCGAGCGCTTATTGTGCACAACTACTTTGGATGAGGCAAATCTTGAGAGAATATGGCTACAACATGACCAAAGTCCCACTTTTGTGTGACAATGAGAGTGCCATAAAAATAGCCAACAATCCCGTATAACACTCAAGAACAAAACATATAGACATCCATCACCATTGCTTGATAGACCACTCAACCAAAGGGGATATCGATATTCGCCATATGAAAACCGAAAAACAACTAGCCGATATCTTCACCAAGCCACTAGACAAGTAAAGGTTTTGTGAGTTAAGAAGTGGGCTAAATATCCTAAATTCTCGCAACGTGGCTTGATATACTGCATGCAACTGATTGTTTTAGCTTTAATTGCTAGAAGTTTGCGAAAATTTCTTTTGAGTGCTATTTTTTGAAAATATTTAATTCTTCGATTTTATGATCATAATTTGCTACTTGTAATCATAGCTATGTATTGTTGCTTGTTGTCTGATCACAAGTGGTAAAAATATCTTATATGTCCAACAATCCTTCTCCCAAAAACCCTCATCATTTTTTCAGCTCAAAAATCTTTCTGTCAGCTACAGAACCTGGATAGTTCGGCCCAACCCGGAGTATCCGGATTCTGGAGGTCCTCAGCTCCCTAACCACATCTGTCGAGTTGACAGAAACCCGGAGTCTTCGGGTTAACCCGGATACTCTGGATTCTGTCACTCAACCGGAGGATTCGGATTCTCCGGGAAGACCCTCTCGATTTGGAGTTTTACTCCAACCCAGAGTCTCTGGGTCCACCTGGATACTTCAGGTAAGTCAGTCTTTTTCCCTTAATATGAAGTGTTACCCCTTCACTTCATCTTTTTACCTCTTCCCGCATCCTCTCACCATAGTGATCTCCCCTACGGCAACTAAGAGATTCCATCGGGGATTCTTTCAAGTTCTTCATCTTTTGAGCCTCTCTTTGGCCGGATTATCCAAATCTCCCTCCGGATCATCTGCGGAATCATCGATTGGACCTAGGTAACCCTAAAAACTTTCTTTTTTTGATATCTCAATGTCCTTCGCTAGAGTTGATTTCCTTTGGTAAAGATGATCTATATCCTCCCTAGAGTTTTGCATTTCAATGATTTGGAAATGCTTTGGACAAATGACTCAAATCCCATATCTTTCCCCTGGAGTCAAGCTACCCGGAGTATCCGGGCCAACCCAGATACTCCAGGCTATCCAATTTGGTTCATCTGAACTATGTTCATCAATTCAAATTTTGTGCAATTCTTCTTGAATCTCAAGCATTCTCTTCATATCTATCTCAGGGTATATCAAGATGGGCCGTGACAAGTTTGACTCTCAAATTTATCAAAGAAGGACGAAAGCTTGATTTGATCCGCATGCTCAAAGCGACGCTCCTCCGCAGCTAACTGAATCTGGTGGAAATGGGAGTGGGAATGGCAATAGCAGTGGCCATGGGCGTGTCCACAAGGCTACTAAAAGGATGCCGGTCCCGTCGGGCGGGATTCAGATTGAAGAACTGGCTCATACCGCCAATGTGCCTCTTGGCACTACCTTGCCTTGAAGGAGAACAAAGAAGGCAGCTAATATAGGGAAAGGCAAAGCTGTAACTTCGGGATCAAGAGATCATGGAGAAGAAAGCGATGAAGAACAAGAAGAAAGGGTCTATGTGCAACCTTTAAAGCTTCACCAACCCCTCAGAACATGCACTTTATCTGATGTGCCAAGGAGAATGGTGGATTACATGAAAAGGGCCGACAGGGCCAAGAAAGAAAGAGAGGAGGATCCCTTTGACTATGAGAACAGTGTGATAGATCATTGCTTTTGGAATGACTTTCAGACAGATTTTTATGAAAGTGTGATCCTCAAGAAGAAGAAACTCGTCTCTCCTATGCAATGGATCGACAGGGACTATCTGGCTTGCAAGGATGATCCTATCTTCAATGAGGTCATTGTAGCATGTGAAGACAAAAGGATTAAAAGAATCTTGGGGTTGAAGTATGATTGGAGTGTTGAGGTCATAGCTCAGTTCTATGCCACACTCCACTTTGATCATGAGAAGAACCAAACAATGCAATGGATGATAGAAGGAGAGAGATATCAAATAAAGTATAGAACATTTGGTCGCTTATTTGGTTTTGATATCTGTGACTCAAGCAAGACTAAAATCCATATTGAGCAGCAACTACCTTTTGATGAATTGGATTTTATGTATGAGAATCAAGGTCTAGTGGCTCATGGCACAACCAAAGGCATAAGAGCTTTCTACAAATGCCTAAATTTTTTGTTCCATGCCACTTTAACTCCTAAAAGTGGGGATGCCCCCACCGTTCAAGGGATAACTAGAAATCTATTTGTTACGATGGCTAATGAAAGTGAACCTTTTAGTGTTGTGGATTTCATCTGGGAAGAAATTCATATTACATCCTACACACCTAGCAGGAGTTGTATCTATGCCCCTTACATAATGTACATGATTGAAAAGGTCACAAAGAAGAGCTTCTTCAAAGAAGTGAAGCATGAGCCCTATAGGGTGAGGTTGATTATCTCAAGATCCATTCCCTCTATGCCACCTTCCCCTCCTTTGGCTGCACCTAGTGCCACTCAAAGGCCTGCACCGAGGCGTACACCTTCCTCTCATAGCACACCATCCTTTATCAAGAGTGCACTCAGAGCTATTTTCAATATTTGCACTCATAATATTGTAAAGATAAAAGAATATAAAGACCAGACAAATGTGAGGTTGAGAAAATTTGAGATTTCTGGTTAAGATGATCTATATCCTCCGTAGAGATTTCTGGTTAAGATTTCTGGTTGACATTTTTGGTTGAGAAAATTTAAGATTTCTGGTTAAGATGATCTATATCCTCCCTAGAGTTTTGCATTTCAATGATTTGGAAAATTTGAGGTTGAGAAAATTTGAGGAGAGGCAAAAGGCTATTTATGCTAATTTGATGATTGAGCCTCCTTGCTCTCCAGTTGCCTCAGAAGAAAATGTGAGTGAGCCAAAAGTTTTTGAAAATCCGTGGGCTTGGTATGATGAAGTCAAGCTGCTGTTGGGGGCACCGAAACGTCTCATGCTCAAGAAATGAAAGAAGAATCCGAAGAAGAGGAAGAAGACTATGGTGGTGCCGAGGAAAGTCCTCAAGATGATGATGATGCTAGTGGAAGTGGGGATGGAGACAAAGATGAGGAGTATGAGGACAACGACTAGTTCTCTATCTTTATTCTCTTTCTTTTTGGTGCTTGATGCCAAAGGGGGAGAGATATCTCAGTTTATTCCTTTTTGATTTTCGTTGGACATGTAAGCCTATTGTAATAATCTGTGATGACTACGTATGGTGTACTTGATGTCATAGTTTAAATTTTTAAGGACTTAAGTCATTAGTGTGAGATGATGCTATGTGATGTGATGCTTGTTGTAATGTTTGTTTTTCTCTTTCTTTTGTTATGTGATAGACCATGCCATACGTATCACGTTTATCATGTTCACTCACACTTGTTGCACCTCACGAATGCTAAGATATAGGGGGAGCTCTTGCAAATTTCCTTCAAATATGTTCATTTGATGTCAAAATTCAAATTTATCTAATGCACACATTTAGAGGAAGCTCATAATATATCTTAGGATTCAAAATCTTTAATTTAAAATATCTTTTGTAACATTGAATCGTGTTATCATCAATCACCATAAAGGGGAGATTGAAAGTGCATCTAGGCCCCCTATGTGGGTTTTGGATAATTGATGACAAATGATTAAGAGACTAATGAGTTTAATGAGGTTTTGGACAGGTATTAATCCATTTGAAGAAGTAAAATGATGTTGGCGTCCCTCAAAAAGAAAAGAGAAGCAGCATATAGTTACTCAATAGTTTTAAATTTATTTTATTTTCGAATTTGAGTATAGGTGTGCTGTTATATCAAGAGGGATGCGTTTAGATTGACTTGAAGTTGTCTCAGTGCTCAAACAACTCCTTTAGACCAAAGATAAGAGACACATATCACCCCATGAACACCGGATGTTTTAAAAAGTTATAGGGACCCAGAGTCTCTAGGTTGGCCCGGATACTCCAGGTGACCGGGGTCTCCGGACAATGCTCCAGTAGGGGGTTCTCGGTCTATGGTTGAAGTTCAACCCAGAGTCTCCGGGTTGGTCCAGATATTTCGGGTGACCGGAGTCTCCGAACGATACTCTGGCAAAGAGTCCCAGTTAGATCCTAAAATTTTCAGCCGGAGTCTCCGGGTTGATCAGGATACTTCGAGTTCTGTTTTCATCTGGACCCTCCGGGTTGGTTTTCGGACAGGCTCGTGCCTGTACGATAAGTGCCAACCCGGAGTCTCCGGGTTAGTACAAAATATATTGTAACGGCTAGTTTCGGGGGCTGGGTTTAAATAGCCCCTCACCCCCCCTCCTTCATTTGCTGCTGAACCAACTCTTGACAAAAGCAATCAAAGCTACTTTAGAGCCCTCACACTCCTCTAGTGCATTAAGTCTTGCAAGGATTGAAGAGTTGGCCTTGGAAAAGTGTGACTGAGTGCTAGTAAGCAAAATTTCATTGTTTGAGCACTTGAGGTCTTCATCAAGCCATCAACTCACGTTCTTTACTCTTGGAGCTTGAAGCTCCTAGATGGCTAGGCATCACCTAGTGAGCATCCAAACTTGTGGAGTGCCTCAGAAAGTTTGTGAAGGTCACCCTCATCTCCGCAAGGAAAGATGAAAGTTGAGTAAGCCCCGAGCTCGATTTTCGTGGTCGCTCGGTGAGGACAAGGGTTGAGAGAGACCCAGCTATTTGTGAGCACCTCAACGGAGACGTAGGATCATTTGATCCAAACTTCAGGAAATGAATTCATGTCTCATTTGATTTCTTCGCTTTCCTATTTGTTTTTGGGTGATTTCCCCCGATCTACGTATTTGTGTGTTTTTAGCTACATGTGGTCCTTTGAAAAGCCTGCATGCATCCTTAGGAACATGTGATAACACGTGACATCAAATAGACTTACTTAGAATTTTATAGCCTTCAATTTCCTATTTCATCCGGACTATCTGGGCAGAACCCGGAACCTCCGGACCCGAAGTATCCGGGTTGACCCGGATTATCCAGAAAGTTTAATTCGTTGTAAAGTTTTAAATTTCAGGAAACGCCAATTCACCCCCCCCCCTCTAGGCGACATCTCGTACATTCAGAACTACGCGTCTAGAGTGGATTGAAATATAAATATGAGGCCAGCTCTTGGTTCACTGATGATTCATAATAAAAATTGACAGTGATACTGGCAGTAATAATGACCTACCACTGCTGGTTGTTTTCTACAACCCATAATGATACCGACTTTTTACGAACAAGCAATGATAATAGTATCACTGCCGGTTCTAACCTAACCGACAGTAATGAGACGGCAAATAAGACCATTTCTTTATTAGTGACTCATGTTGCCAGTCGGAAGCTTGTCACCCTTCCAACGGGCAACAGATTGTGTTAGCCTCATTCCATTGGTCGATTTCTCCACGGTGGCATCCACATTGACATGTTTGAGCGGAGCGAAGCCTAGCGAGTAGCAGTGTCGCTTTGGGAGCCAAGAGCGGGAAGCTAGCTACTGGAGCATCATGGTGGGAGGTGACTCATCGGGGACTAGCACCAGGCTCTTATAATTTTCTCTATGAAGCGTGTTTGCAATTGTAAATGAGCCTATTCGATTCGATCCCTAGCCTTTGCGAGCTTCGATTGAGCCAAACTCGAGCTTGGCTGCAAGCTCTCAAAAGGACCTCAGGCTCGGGATTCTATCGAGCTCGACCCTGAGGTAATAAGCTCATCTGAGCTCAACTTGTTGACATCTCTACAGGCGTGTTCCAGTGGAAGCTGGTGGCAGGAGCAGACACATGCGTGTTGGAGCTGGGCGTGGTCGGGGAGGAGAAGCAATGGTGACCACTGGTGCCAGGCGAGGGCGAGGAAAGGGGTTGGCACTGGGAGCTCCATTTACGACACCGGAGAGCATGGGCACGAACAGCACGAGGATCCATGCCTCGATGAGGAAGAAGCAGTACAAAAGAACATGTAAAATGGATTGTTGCTTTAGAAAATGAGCATAAAAGTGGATTACTCATTAGTCAATTGCATGATTGTGTACATTTGAAGAGCTACTTCAGTAGTAATTTGTAGAGCGGCTCAGGCCCAATTACCCGCCAAAGTGCGAACGTTGTTGTGTTCGAAGAAGCTTGGCTGTAAAAATGGTTGAAACTAGGAAACATAATCAAGACCAATTTGCACAATAAGATGTCTGATGAGTGGCTCAATAACTTGATACTGTACTA
This sequence comes from Phragmites australis, assembly GCF_958298935.1. Lineage (NCBI taxonomy): Eukaryota > Viridiplantae > Streptophyta > Magnoliopsida > Poales > Poaceae > Phragmites > Phragmites australis. Next base: position 5,776,935 of record NC_084928.1, on the reverse strand, counting down.
CACTAAGAAGGAGACTTTTGTAGGACTTCATTATGAAAAAATTAAGAAGGTTCTTCAAGTCATGAAGGGACAGGATATGAATTTGCCTAATTAAGGCTCTTGGAAGACTAGACATGGTTAGTGTTTTAGTAGTGGCATTTCTTTTTAAAATATTCACCCATTTTTGATATAGCGATCTCTTAATTATCACTTACTTGTTTTATAAGGAAAGTACAACTTACAACATCTGCACCAATAAAACGTTAAGATGTCCATATGCATACAACCATTTTTTGAAAATAAGCACTCAGATTCGCATCCAAGAGGACTCATATTTAGGTGGTCTAGACGTACATTCACACCCCAGCCAAATGATCTAAGCTCAGTTCTTTAATTGATTTATTTTTCAAATTGATAGGTTCATCCTTTTATCTTTTGAAGTGTGTTGAATTTTATGGTGAAAAGATGGTTTTTACTCTTCAGATGGTAGGTACCATCTTGAATCTTCTTCAATATTATTCATTTACCATTGATACAGTACATATGTGATTCCGATATAAATATGACATGCATGCGTACGAGGTTCGTTTGTTTTTTTTAATAAAGAAAGCTTTATTTCAATGGAAAAGATCATCCTTTTCTTCTTTGATATAGTCATACAGATATGCATAGGGATAAAAACGGTCAAAAACAATCGGAAAACACTAGAATTGTTTTCAATTTAATTTTTTTAGAAACGAAAGTGGAAGTGATAATATCGGAAATGGATACAGCATAGGTTATATAAAAAAAATGAAAAATAACATTACCGGATCGGTAATATATCAATATTGATTAGAAATTGATAATTATGAACGGAATCATCAAAGTGTAGCTCACAAGTCGCACATCTCGTACAACAAGCTCAATGAAGTCACACATGATATGACTACGATCTTGTATATAACTATGACACATTTTATATAATAAGAAGAATGACAAGATACATTTAATAAGATATGTATTTTTTAAATAACCTCAAAGTGCAAAGGAACTATGTTAAACTATTGATAGTGGGTCAGATAAAAGCAAATGTAGATTTGCATTTCTACGTTCATTTCCTACCAAAGATCAATCCAGGAGTAGTGTAAGAACTAAAGCTCAGGTACAATAAACAATAGTCAATAGATCATATTAATATTATTTTCACCATCAACTTTGAGACACATGAATCATATAAATAATAAAGGAAAGATTTATGAGAAACCATTGATGTGAAGCAATTGACAACCTATACACAATTTTACTATGAGGATAACACTTATTACACTATAAGAATTAGTTCAAATATATGGGTGATGGGTGACCAATAGGTGAAAGAGGTAAAAATAGTCAGGAATGGTAGAAAAGTGAAAACGGTCGACAACTATCAGAAATTGCCTAAATCATTTCCAGCATTTTTTTTTTGAAATCATAATAGAAAATTATAAGGCCGGAAAATGTCAGAAACTGCCAGAAATGAATACAGATTACTATTTTCCAATTTAGACGTGTGAGGATCGGTGATGTCCTAAGAGGGGATTAATTAGGATACCTAGAAAACTAACCAAATTGCCTCTAAAATCTTCACAAGATAAACCTATTGAGAGGAAGAAATACCACAAATGTATTGATAGTAGAAAAATGGATCGGTCTGGGGGGAGTATCAAAATATGGTTTAGCGCTTGGGCACATTTGTGTATTGTGTGTTGCCTTGAGCGTTCTCCTTGTGATCTCTCCTTACCAGATGACCACTACCCCCTATTTATAGAGTGGTATGTAGCTTCGTGTACAAGTTATCACGATGTACAAATATCTATGACCTGACCGAATTACTGTGTCTTATCTCGAATAACTACTTTTTACCTTACATAGAGGATAAATATCTACCATAATAACTATTGTGGTGTCTGCACCCTGAGGAGTGAGTCAGTCGCCAATTGCGGCCCAGCGCCGTGCTGTCAGGGGTGTCAGGATAACCTCTATTGTACTGGGGTGTCAGGGCGGCGTCCACTAACCTAGGTATTTCATGTCGGTCACTTCCTTGCAGGTAAAGGATGATCGGCGTTCCCCTTATGGCCGATCTTTCTTGAGGCTTGATGACTCACCCTGTAGCCTTTGGGAAGCCTGCCTGAGCCCCAGAGATGGTGGCTTCGGGGAAGGCATGGCTCCAGGAGATGGAGGCTTCGGGAAGCATGGCTCCGAGAGATGGAGGTTTCGGGAGGCATGGCTCCAGGAGATAAAGACTTCGGGAGGCATGGCTCTGGGAGATGGGGGCTTCGGGAGGTATGGCTCTGGGAGATGGGGGCTTCGGGAGGCATGGCTTCCTAGGCATGGGCTAGCTAAGCCATGGGGCCGTCGAGGGTCCTTAACAACGACCCCCAATAATAGCTCCTCGCGAGGGCGGCCATCGAAGCTGTCAGCCCGTGGTTCTTTCGGAGCAGGGCCTCTGGTGGTCCCTGGCTTTACCGTTGATGGCTCATGGTCCCTAGTATCGCTTGGCTTGTCTTGGAGGATTCGATCCACTTGATCTGGACTGTCTGTTTGATGACATTGGTGATAAGGGGCATTGAATGTGCCCTGTGAAAAAAGACATAATTACTTCCTATCAGGCAGACATGGGACACATGGCATCTTGTGGTTGGGGGGTCACAGAGGGTAGTTCCGCTACCCCATGATCGTAGCCTGGTAGGTGAACGAACAGGGCATTAGCCCGCTTTTCTATGGGAGGTAATCTCTCCCTTACCTTTATAATCAAAGGGATTACCCTGAGTGGCCTTTTCGCCTGCACCTCGTTCTCGCCTGCCCTTTGCTTCCAGTTGTTCTTGCTTTGCGCGTGCGTATATTAGTTGATATTCTTTTTTCTTTCTTGCCGTCCAATGACCTTTGCCATAATCCTGCGATCCGTATGGCTAGCTTGAGTGTCCCGGGCGGAGCTGGAACTAAAGCCGCCGGTGCGGCCGCGGCGGGGGGGGGGGGGGGCTCAGGTGGCGCCGGTTCCTCCGTTTCCAATGGGGCCACCGTCAAGGGTTGAGCACCGCTGCACCAATAGAAGTCATCCCAGTAGCCCACTGTGCTGGGGATGTCTGTCATCGATGATGAGGAGCTTCACCGGATGGTTAAGGAAGGGAAGATTCCCTCTAGGGTCATCGCTCGGTCCCTGCTGGACGAGGAGGTTCCGGAGCATTTGGCCCATGAGGTTGTGGTGTTTGAGGCTTTCTTCGAAGCGGGCCTAGGATTCCCATCGAGGTCGCTACTCGAGGAGGTGCTCCGCCACTACTAGGTGGAGCTTCCACCGCTCCATGCCAATGCCATCGCTCGCCTGGCCACCTTCGAGTGGGCCATGCAAGCGGAGGGGTGTGAAGGGAGGGCGGATTTCTTTGCGGCCCTCCACTTCACCAGCTGCCAGCCGAAGATGATCAAGGGTGATGGAACGAAGTGGCCCCTCAGCTTCGGCAGTGTTAACTTCCAGATACGACCGCAGTACAGCAATGCCTTCCCTGCGAAGGCTATTAATGATCAATGGTATACCGGCTAGTTGCAGTGACGGTTTTACTACGACATAGACTTTGCATCTCCCCTTTCCTCCACAAACCGGGATATCGCGTATGTCCCAAAGCCAGAGACGGAGATCACGAAAGTCCAATTTGCTTCGCAACTGGCCCTTCTTCAGAGGGTGGCTGAGAAGATGAGCATGCATGACCTCGTGGAGGATTTCACCATGTTGCGCAGTCAGCCCCTTCAGATGGGCTGGGACTGCGCCTTCGAGCAAGGTGCGGAAGAGTGGCCGAAGGTGTACTCTGCCCCCTGCCCCGTCAGCTCTGGTGAGTCCTCTTTGTTTGTCTGGTTTTCAACCCACGAATGTGAGCCTCTCCTTTTTCTTTCAGAGAGCTGCCTTCCGCTGGAGCGTGCGGCAGAGATCGCGGTGGTGATCCTAGGCCCACCTACTCACGCGAGCGGCAGCGGCTGGTGGCTCTGACACAGGGTTGAGAGCGGTACAACTGCATCTACTTTTAACTTGGAGTGGAGGCTCCGGCGTGGCGGGATCCGCCGGAGCCTAAGGCTGCTGGGAAACAAGCACATGCTACTCCCGCGATCTGCGTGAGGCCTCTTCGGGCCCGGTAGCCTTCTGTCTCCAAAGGTTCGCATACCGGCTCGACGGCTGACTTGTTTGAGGTGCCACTGGTCTGCAGGAAGTGTCAGAGGTAGGTCAGGAGCGCAGGTGATCCGTCCGGAGGTGAGGGTCAGCTCGGTGGTGGTGACTTGGGGAAGGACCTGGCCTCTCCGGATATTGCCGGCCACGGCCGGAGCCGGAGAGGAGGCGTGGCCTCCGTGGAATATGATTTTGGGTTTGCTGGTTCGGATGTCGAGGACGTTACGGGCCCTTCTATGAGAGGTTTTGAGGGACATGGTGAGGCATTCTTGCTTCGTTAGCTATATCCTATTTTGGTCATGCACCGGGATATTGATTTGTGTTTATTGGTATTTTGCAGCGACCATCGAGGTGGATGTGTCTTTGACTCCTCCCCTAGAGGCTTCAGAGCCTCGGCAAGGGTTAGGGACTTCTCGGATGTGCCCCTGAAGGTCACCTCGGGGAACACGAACTCGTTTCTATTTAGCCCAGAGCTGGCTAATGACTTGGCCCTGGCGGCCGAGGGGGGCCCTAACCTTGGGGTTTTGACTTTGGATGACTTCGCGCTGAGCTTGGAGGTGTCAAGGGCCTTCGTTGCAGCCTCCTCCCTTCTTTAGAGTGGAGGGGTCGAGCGATCGTTGGCCCAGCATCCTTTGGGGGAAGTGGAGACGTGTTTGGTACCGGCGGCCCTGCAGGTCGGTAGTTTGAGTTGTGATTTGCCGAGTCCGATGTTGGGTTCTTAGTAGCTCATCCGATCCTTTTTCTTCTTCTGATGTTCCTTGTAGAAAGTAATTTTGATGAGGTTGAAGGCCTTCGTCAGGCCTCAAAGGAGGCCTGAAAGCAGGTGGAGTCTTCAGAGGGTCATTTTCAGGGGGAGACGGTGCTCCGCAAGCGTGAGGAGGGTCTCCAACGAGAGGAGGCTTTGAATCCAAAGTGCGCGAGGGCTACGACGCAGAAGGCTATTGAAGATCTCTAGAAGGCGAGGGAGTTCTCTGATGTGGCCAACGCAGCCCATGTGTCGGCCGAAGGTGATGTTTAGACCTTTCGGGCTGCGGTGGGGTGAGGTGCAGTGAGAGCTGAAGGAGGCTCCAGCATCGGAGGTGGCACTGCGCTCGGAGTGCCAGCAGTTAGCTGCTCTTGCGTCGGACGTTGCCCGGATCACCTTTCATGCTATGAGCGGCCTTGGGGCCAGGTGTCCACCACTACCCTCTGACTCAGAGGCATCCGTTATGCCGCTCTTCTGGCTTCGATCCGCTGCAAAGGTCATGGTTATGGCCGTGGAGACCTATGCGAGGTCCAGTGCATGCGTGGCTGCGGCGCTCCAGTTGACCCTGCTGCACCAAGCGGGGGTTGGTCCCTTCGAGGTACTGGAGTAGCAGGTACTGGACTCTGTGGTTGAGGGTTTTCGGCTAGCGGCACCTCCGGCAGAGACTCGCCCGGCTCTGGAGAACTTTCACCATAACTTATTGGTGAGGCATGGCCGGAGCATGACGTTATGCTGTATGGGGGGTCAGGTGACTCCAGCTGCCCCGGGGGGTCTTCGCTCGAGTTCTTCGTTGGGAGGTCTAGTCCTTCATCCGGAGCCTGCAGGTGCACCGCGGCCCTCGAAAGGCCCTTCGCTTCAAGCTGTTGCTTCGCGGGAGCTGTCATCACGTGTGGATGCGCCAGAGGTGTAGCTCTGTCGTAGACTATCTGTTTCTTGCTTTTTTTTCTTTCCAAAGAGGGTCAAAGTCTTAGTATGTTGACTACCCCCTTCTGCTTCATGTACTTGGTTTTTTCCTTATCTAATAGAACCATGTTTGTCTTCTTGTGGTTCGCCTATGTTGTTCTGGAATGTTCGTTCCTTTGAGGCTAACAAGAGTCCGATCTGTGTATATATGTGCGGCGGCCCAAAGCTGGAGGGGTTCTTGCTCGTATCTAGGATGATGCCTCCGGGGAGGGATCGAGTGCGTCCAGAGCATCTGGGGCTACTCTGTCCATCTAACGGCTGAGTCATTTTGTTCTACCCCGCGATTCTGAGGGGCGTGTGGATCTGAATGTGGACGCTGATGTCTTGGTCAAGATCAAGCAGGAGGGCCCCCTTGCGTCTGCTCCGAATGTCTATTTTATTGCAAAGGATTACTGGTGTGCAGCCTAAGTAGCCCGGGAGGTTGCTGGCTCACACTTCTTTCGACGCCTTGTCCTCCCCCAGGATTCTGACGGAAGGGTGCCTTCGGAAATCCTTGAGCCTATTCTGGCGGAGGTGAAGGTTGAGGAGGTACAGGCCGTGGAGTCCCCACCGGTGGAGTAAGGGGAAGAGCTGGATTTCTCGACCTTTGATTTGTATCTCTTCCCAGCAGATCCTTCGTCTTCCTGAGGCCCAGGGGGGTTTGTTTTAGGCACAGCTCCCTCTGTGGAGGGGATTCGCGTTGACCCCCTGTGCATAGTTACCGGGGTCAATTCTCCAGGTCCCGCAGTATTTTTAGGAGGCGTGGTGGTCAAGCGCGCTCGTACTCCCATAGTACTTCAGGGAGGTGTAACAGGCTAGCAAGTTTTATAGGCAAAGATTTGATGTACAGTGGTTAGCTAAATGCAAAAACTCTTTGTATTTCATGTATGAATAAACTTGTGTTTGTGTTAGCTTTGTTTTTTGGAGTTTATAATTTATTGTATCGATGCTTCGTTACTGTATCAACACTTCGCCTGTGCCCTCTATCCCAGCCCCTTCGCACTCTGTGGCTGTTTGCAGCCACGGGGTGCGAGATCCGAGGGGTACTGTGTTGCGTTGGACGTGAGTAGGGAAGAACATATCGTTTAATAATTTTTCGATGTGTGACACCTTGTAGTACGGAGGCTAGGCCTTCAAAATACCAGAGGGGTTAGATGATTTTGGCACAAAGACTTTTAGTCTTCAAGGTGCTGGAGGATCCTTACTTCGTATGAATCCTTTTCGACATGGAGGCTAGGCCTTCAAGATGTCGGGGAGGTTATCCCTCCACCACGTAGTTCAACCAGGCCTTAAAGATGACGGAGCGTCTTACGCCTGTCCGGCATGGAGGCACTGCCTTCAAGATGCCAAAGCGGTCTTTGCCTCTCTGCCACGTAGGTTAACTAGACCTTAAAGATGGTGGAGGGATATATGCCTGTCTAGCACGGAGGCTAAGCCTTCAAGATGCTAGAGTGGCCTTTGCCTCTCCACCACGTAGGTTAACCAGGCTTTAAAGATGGTGGAGGGATATACTTCTCTGGCACGGAGGCACTGCTTTCAAGATGTCGGAGGTTTTTACCTCTCCGGCACGAAGGCAATGCCTTCAAGATGCCGGAGGGGCTTCATAGGTTTTGTGTGAGGTTGTTTGTTGGGGTAAGGACTTTTTTTGGAACGTAACACCTCTAGGTTTGGTGGCTATTTGTGGGTGTGTAAACCTATGGTTTTTTATTGTTCTGGATTTTTGGAGAGGGCTAAGACTGGGGTTGTCTATACATAGTACTTGCGGAGGTTCTCCGCATTCCAACTGTGTTCGAGGGGGTTCCCTTATGTATCAGCCAGGTGGTAGGAACCGGGTCTGTTAGACTTGAGGACAAGGTACGGGCCCTCCCATATGTTGCGCAGTTTTCCTGAAGTTAGGGCACGTGGAAGTACTAGGTCGCTGGGCTTGAAGCTCCATCGCGCGACCTTAGGATCGTACAAAGCCTTGGTTTTCTTAATGTAGTGATCGAGATTCTAGACGGCATGAAGCAGCTTGCCTTCGTTGAGATTGAGGGAGAGCTCTCTTTCTCCGGTAGTTTGTGGCAGTTGCACCCTGAGTGAGCATCCCTTGATCTCGGTGGGGGTCATGGCCTCGTCGCCATATAGGAGGCGGAAGGGGGTGAACCCAGTGGCTCGTGTGACAGTGGTGCGGAGGGACCATAAAATCTTAGGAAGCTCTTCAACCCATAGGCCTCGAGCTAGGCTGACAAGTCAGCGACTTAAGTCGGAGAGGATGTTGCCATTGGCCTGTTCGACAGTCCCATTGGACTGAGGATGTCGAACTACGGCAAAGCATAATTTGATGTCGTGGTCATCATAGAATTGTCTGAAAGGCCCAGAGTCGAATTGCATGCTGTTGTCGACCATGAGTTGTTGTGGAACGCTGAAGTGACAAATTATGTTCTTCCAGAAGAAATTCTGGACATTCTTCGATGTGATCGCCGTGAGGGGCAAGGCCTCGACCCATTTGGAGAAGTGTTCCAATGCTACCACCGCATACTGAAGGTTGCCATTGTCATGGGGGACTGTTCTGATGAGGTCCATGCCCCAACGAGCCAGGGGCCAGACGGGAGCGATTGGTTTTAGGGGAGCTAGGGGCCAGTGGCTTCGGCGTCCCATCCACTGGCATCCTTGACAGGTGTGGACGAGGTCTTCTGCATCGGATATGATTTAGGCCAATGCATCCCCTGGCGAATTTCCTTTCTAGCTAGGGCGCGAGGCGCTAAATGGTTGCCGCAAAGGCCTTCATGTATCTCCTGGAGGAGGTTGGCCCCTTCTTGTCTGGTAATGCAGCGAAGGAGGGGAACGAATACACCAGTCTTGTAAAGGGCGCCCTATGAGACGGTAGCCCCTGGCGCGATGCTGAATGCGACAGAGCATGATCGGGTCTTCTGGCTCTTCTGTTCCAGTGAGGAAGGATAAGAGGGGAGCTCTCCAGTTGGTGGTTTCGATGGGGAGGATGGTGGTTTTCATCTCGTTAAAGGTTTTAGCAGCTGGCTGGTGTAGAGTTTCGAGGAAGACGCCCAATGGTGGGTCTTTGCCCGTGGTGGCAGCTTTAGCCATGGCATCTGCCTGGCTGTTGTCCGTTCGTGGTATGCTCCGTATTGATATGCCACGGTAGTGTGCTTCGGCCTTGCAGATGGCTTCGAGGTATCTTGTCATGTCCGGATGTCGAAACTGGAAGCTCTAGTCGACGTGGCTGGTGACGATCTGGGAGTCACCCTGAATGATGACTCTAGCTGCCCCCAAGGCTCGGGCCTTTCAAAGGCCTAAGAGGATGGCTTCGTATTCGGCTATATTATTAGTCATCTTGAAATCCAGGCGAACGACGAATTGGACTTGCTGGCCTATATGGGAGATGAACACCGCACTGGCTCCGGCTCCTATGGAGTCGTATGCTCCGTCGGTGTAGATATCCAGATGTCTTGGGGAGGGGTAGCGGTGGGTTAGGTGGGTGTCGGAGTCCATTCGGCGATGAAGTCTACCAAGATTTGGGATTTGATGGTGGTGCGGGCCAGAAACCTTACCACGAAGGGGGCTAGTTCTACTGCCCATTTGCCGATGTTTTCTGTTGCCTCCCGGTTGCAAAACATGTTGCCAAGTGGGTAAGAGATTGGGACAGTGATGTCGTAGGCGAGGAAATAGTATCGGAGCTTGCGTGAGGCCATCAGCAGGGTGTATGCTATCCTTTCAAGCTCTGTGTAGTGTGTCTTGGTTCCGGCTAAGGCCTCCGAGACATAGTATATAGCCCTTTGGGTAGAGCGACTATCACTTTTCTCCTCCCTTACCAGGGCGACGCTGACAGCAGAGGTAGAGATGAACAAGTATAGGAGCAACCCTTCGCCGAGGAGGGGCATCATGAGTGTTTTAAGGTGAGAAAGGTGGGCCTTGAGGGCCTCGAATGCTACCTGGCACGCCGGAGTTCAGTTGAATGGTTCAGAGCCCCTCAGCATTTTGAAGAAGGGGAGACTGTTTTCGGCAGATTTGGCGAGGAAGCGGCTGAGGGCTGCGAGGTGGCTGGCCAAGCGCTATACTTCCTTTGGATTGGTGGGAGGTGACATTTCTGTGATGGCACAAATCTTGCCCAGATTGGCCTCGATGCCTCTTCGGGAGACGAGATATCCCAGCATCTTTCTAGCCTTACCACCGAATACGCATTTCTCTGGGTTCAACCGCATGCCTGTAGCCCGGAGAATATCAAATGTTTCTTGTAGGTCAGCAACGTGGTTGGCTTCGAGCTAGCTTTTTACCACGATATCATTTATGTAGGCTTTGATGTTGCGGCCAAGTTGTTGCCGTAGTACCTTGTGCACTAGGCGAGAGAAGGTGGCCCCAGCATTCCGAAGACCGAAGGCATCCGGACGTAGCAGTATACCCCGAAGGAGGTAATGAAGCTAGTCTTGCTCTCATCTTCCATCGTCATCCACACCTGGTGGGACCCAGAGTAGGCGTCCAGGAAACTTAGCCACTCGCAGCCGACGGTGAAATCCACTAGCTGGTCGATGCGAGGAAGGGGTACGGATCCCGAGGGCATACCTTGTTTAGCGATGTGAAATTGATGCACATACGTCACTTTCCGTTGTGTTTCTTGACCAGGACGGTGTTGGAGAGCCAACAGAATGGATGACCTCTCAGATAACACTAGCCCTTAGTAACTTCTGGACCTCCTCTTTTGCAGCTTCTGCCCACTCTGGGGATAGCATGCGAAGCCCCTAGCGTACGGGCCTAGCCTTCAGGTCGACTTGAAGAGAGTGTTCAATAATGGAGCGATTGACTACCGAGAGATCCTGCGGGGACCATGCGAAGGTGTCGAGGTAACCCTATAGGACGGTTAAAAGCTGGGCTTCCTGCCTGGAGGTAAGGTTCGCCCCTATTTGGAAGGTTTGGTCAAGTTGGTCTGGATGCAAGGGGACACACGTTATGTCCCCCTCCAGTTGTGGCCTTGGAGGGCAGCGATGCCCGGGATGCGCCGATGGGGGGTCCTCGGAGCCCTCCTAGGTTACGGCATGGATGTGGTGGCCGGGGAGCAGAGCAAGGTGCCCGTACTCGATGCACCTAGCTAGATCTTGGTAGCCATGGATGGTTATTAGCCCCTAGGGTCCGGGCATCTTCAAGTATAGGTAATTGTGATGGGTTACAACTCTAAATCTATTCGGAGTTCTCCATCCTAGAATGATGTCGTAGGCGTAAGGTACGTCCACAACGTCGAAGGTGATTACTTCGGTCTGTGTTGGGGGGCCCTCGCCGAAGATGATCGGGAGTTCTATCTAGCCTAGTGTTGGTGATATGCCCTAGAGGCGATTGAGTTTGCGGATTGGATCTGCTAATGGGCTTTAATATTGATTAAAGGACCATTAGGGTTTAGAGTCATAATGGGCTTTAATGTTGATTAAAGGCCCATTAGCGTGCTCTATATAAGAATAGGCAGGGGCCAAGGCGCATTGAGTTTTTTAGAAACCCTAGCCGCCTCCTATTCCCGAACTCCCTTCGAAACCCTAGCCGGGCGCGCGGTGCTAGCACACCGGCGCACGGCGATTCCATCCTTGTACGTGTGGATACCGTGGAGGCGCTGCTACTATTGCGGTGCTGATCTGCTCGAGAGTACTCGGGACGTACCCGCGAGTACTCGGAAGGTGCTCGGGACGTGCTCGGGACGAGGTTGACGATCGACTACTTGACGCGCACGACGTTGGATTGGTCTGCTCCAACTCTTCTTCCGCTGCACTGCTCGTCAAGTGGTAACGATTCATGATCCCCTACTCGCATGGCTTCCTGGTTGAATGCGGTAGAGAAAATTTATTTTGTGCTAGCGTAGCCTACCCGCAACCCTTTAGTGGTATCAGAGCCATCCTGCGTAGTTTTCGATCTGGATCAGTCACATATAGAAGATATGTGATAGAAATAGATTAGATCTATTATTTTTGATCACGCTGACCGGCCAGCGGGACCGCCGTCGCGTACACGCATAGATTGTTGTAATAACATGATCCCATCACGACATTAGAATTCGATTCTACGCTTAACTTGTTTTTGCAGAGAATGTTGTGACTGGTATGGCCTTGTGATATGTGATGCATGTGTGTAATTTTTCATGGCCTGCGTGTCATGGTTAATTGCAGCCCAAGGCTGTTATGTTATTGTATAACGGCCTGCGTGTCGACTTGTGATGCTTCTTCTCATGTAATTTATCTAGTGCTATTAGGTGTAATAGACTAGAACAAGATCATGGAGATTTGAAGCATGATGACCCGGAGGACAGGAACCGTGGCGATGAAGATCACCATGTGAAGGGGCCATACTATGTCACAGTTAATATGATTGCCTGTGATATTTTTATGTTCCTGTCATACTATTCTTTCATGTTTTATATGTGGTGGATATGATTTTCATGATAGAGTAGTTTCCCTCAGAAAAATCAAGAGTAATTGATGCCCTTCCAATAGCTGCACCTACAAAGGTTTTGATCATTGTGTGGTAGGTCTGCCAAAGCAGGGTGCCATCATTTATCTTAACCAGTTAGAGTGGATGTCGGACATCCACACGTATAGTATTGGTTTACTTGATAAAGCTATCAAAATGGTTTTGGGCTTTGGGGCATGGTGTTGGGCGCCGGGGCATTCGATGCCACTCAGCAAACAAGAGTCACATAGGGATGTGATTAGCAAGGCGTTGCTTACCTATGTCACTAAGTTTCTAGCAGTGATGCCAAAGCTCACTAGAACTTAGTTGAATATGGATCTTGATCCTCTATATGTTGTTAGAGGGAAAACACATATAGTGGAGTATCTTTTGTTAAATTGTTTAATAGAAGATTCACATAGGCATAGTGCTGAACCTGCATTTTCTGTTGTAGATCATGGCACCGGCCGCTAGTAACACTTCCAGTTTTAATTTGCGATCGATTCTTGAAAAAGAGAAGCTTTCTGGAACAAACTTTATTGATTGGTATAGAAATCTGAGAATTGTTCTCAAACAAGAGAAAAAGGAATATGTTCTAGAGGTCCCCTATCCTGATGAACCAGCTGATAATGCTCCTGCCGCGGATCGGAGGGCTTATGAGAAGCACACCAACGATTCACTGGATGTTAGCTGCCTCATGCTTGCCTGTATGTCCTCTGAGCTTCAGAAGCAATATGAGAACAGGGATGCCCATGATATGATTGTGGGACTCCGAGGCATGTTTGAGAACCAAGCTCGGGCCGAGAGGTACAACACCTCAAAGTCCTTGTTTGCGTGCAGGTTAACAGAAGGCAGTCCAGTCAGTCCTCATGTGATCAAAATGATTGGTTACATTGAAAGCCTGGAAAAACTTGGTTTTCCCCTTAGCCCTGAGTTGGCTACGGATGTAATTCTCCAGTCGCTCCCTGCGAGCTTCGAGCCGTTCATTTTGAACTTTCATATGAACAGCATGGAGAAAAGCATGGCTGAATTGCATGGGATGCTAAAAACTGCTGAGGAAAGCATTAAGAAGAGCTCTAGTCATGTGATGATGGTTCAAAAGGATAGCAAGAAGAGAAAGCGCAAGGACAAGGCTAAAACTTCGGATGAGATCTCGAGTTCTAAGCCTAAACCTGTTGGAAAGCCCAAGGCTAGCCCTGCCGCTTCTGACACTTGCCACCACTGCCATAAGACTGGTCATTGGCGGAGGAACTGCAAATTGTACTTGGAAGAACTCAAAAAGAAGAAGGAAAGTAAGACTTCATCTTCAGGTATAAATGTTATTGAAATTAATCTTGCTACTCGTCCTGATGATTCATGGGTATTTGATACCGGATCAATGATTCATACTTGCAAATCGTTGCAGGGACTGAAAAGGACTAGGAAGTGTGCAAGAGGCGAACTGGATGCTCGCGTCGGCAATGGTGCAAAAGTTGCTGCGTTGGCCGTTGGCGTTTACTCCTTATCGCTACCCTCAGGATTAGTTTTGGAATTAAATAATTGTTATTATATTCCTGCCTTGGGCAAAAACATTATCTCTTCTTCATGTTTGGAAGAAGACGGTTATGAATTCATAATAAAGAACAAGTGTTGTTCGATATTTTTGAATGGTATGCTCTATGGTAATTGTCCATTAGTAAATGGATTATATATATTGGATCTTGAGGATATAACTATCTATAACATTGATACAAAGAAGCCTCGGCTTAATGATTTGAATCCCACTTTTGTTTGGCATTGTCGATTAGGTCATATAAATGAGAAGCGTATGCAGAAGCTCCATAAAGATGGTCTTCTACATTCATTTGATTTCGAATCATTTGATACATGCGAGTCTTGTTTACTTGGCAAGATGACTAAGACGCCTTTCACTGGTCAAAGTGAGAGGACAAATGAATTATTGGCCCTAGTACATACAGATGTATGTGGACCGATGAGTTCTACAGCTAGAGGTGGTTTTCAGTATTTCATTACTTTCACCGATGACTTTAGTAGATATGGTTACATCTACCTAATGAGGCACAAGTCTGAATCCTTTGAAAAGTTCAAGGAGTTCCAGAATGAAGTACAAAATCATATAGGCAAGACAATTAAATTTCTGCGATCAGATCGTGGAGGCGAATATTTGAGCCATGAATTTGGTGATAATCTAAGGCAATGTGGAATCGTTCCACAATTGACTCCACCGGGTACGCCACAATGGAACGGGGTGTCCGAGCGGAGGAACCGAACCTTGTTAGACATGGTCCGGTCGATGATGAGCCAATCTGATCTTCCATTGTCCTTCTGGGGATACGCTCTAGAAACTGCTGCTTTCACGTTAAACAGGGTTCCATCTAAGGCTGTAGAGAGGACACCATATGAGATATGGACCGGGAAGCGTCCCGGATTGTCTTTCCTTAAGATATGGGGTTGTGAGGCTTATGTAAAACGTTTGTCGTCTGATAAGCTCACTCCCAAATCTGATAAATGCTTCTTTGTGGGGTATCCTAGGGAAACCAAAGGATATTATTTCTATAACCGGGAAGAAGGCAAAGTGTTTGTCGCCCGGAATGGTGTCTTTCTTGAGAAAGAGTTTCTCGCGAAGAGAGTTAGTGGGAGTACGGTGCAACTCGAAGAAATTCGGGAACCACTTGAAAGTGTTTCAACTCCTATTGAACCACAACTCGGTATGCAAGATGTTACAGAACCTGTTGTCGAGACACCAGCCCCACGTCGGTCGGAAAGGTTCAGTCGTGCACCCGAGCGGTTTATGTTCCTAACCACGGGGCAGCGCGACATATTATTGTTGGACAATGATGAACCTAAGACTTACTCGGAAGCAATGGTGGGACCAGACTCCGAAAAATGGCTTGGAGCCATGAGATCCGAGTTAGAATCCATGCGAGAAAACCAAGTTTGGAACTTGGTCGATCCACCTGATGGTGTGAAAACTATCGAGTGTAAATGGGTTTTTAAGAAAAAGATAGACGTTGATGGAAATGTTCACATCTATAAGGCACGATTGGTGGCAAAAGGTTTCAGGCAAATTCAAGGTGTTGATTATGATGAAACGTTTTCGCCCGTCGCAATGCTAAAGTCTATTCGGATTCTCCTAGCAATTGCTGCATATTTCGACTACGAGATATGGCAAATGGATGTCAAAACGGCTTTCCTTAATGGAAACCTAAGTGAGGATGTGTACATGACACAGCCTGAAGGTTTTGTCAATCCGAAAAATGCTGGGAAGATTTGCAAGCTGCAAAAGTCCATCTATGGACTAAAGCAAGCTTCTCGGAGTTCGAATCTTCGTTTTGATGAAGTGATCAAAGGGTTTGGTTTCATCAAGAATGAAGAAGAGCCTTGTGTTTACAAAAGGACTAGTGGGAGCGCACTTGTGTTTCTGGTCTTATATGTGGATGACATATTATTGATCGGAAATAATATTCCAATGCTCGATGCTGTCAAATCTTCATTGCAAAAGAGTTTTTCAATGAAAGATTTAGGAGAGGCAGCATACATATTGGGCATAAAGATCTATAGAGATAGGTCGAAAAGACTAATCGGATTAAGCCAGAGCACGTACATTGACAAGGTATTGAATCGGTTCAATATGCAGGATTCCAAGAAAGGTTTCTTGCCAATGTCACATGGCATCACTCTCAGCAAGAATCAATGTCCTAAGACATCTGATGAGCTCGAGAGGATGAGTGCGATCCCGTATGCTACTGCTATCGGGTCCATCATGTATGCTATGTTTTGTACACGCCCAGATGTCTCCTATGCTCTAAGTGTTACGAGCAGATATCAATCGAACCCAGGTGAATGTCACTGGGCTATAGTAAAGAGTATCCTCAAGTACATGAGAAGAACTAAGGATATGTTCCTAGTCTATGGAGGTGAGGAGGAGCTCGTTGTAAATGGTTACACCGATGCTAGCTTCC
This sequence comes from Phragmites australis, assembly GCF_958298935.1. Lineage (NCBI taxonomy): Eukaryota > Viridiplantae > Streptophyta > Magnoliopsida > Poales > Poaceae > Phragmites > Phragmites australis. The sequence continues at coordinate 5,760,719 of NC_084928.1, read as the reverse complement.
AAACCGACAAGGACGACTCGAGATCGCAGTCTGGTTTTGTGTTTTGCCTTAATGGAGGTGCGGTGAGTTGGAAGAGTTCCAAGCAAGAAACGGTTGCTGATTCCACGACGGAGGCCGAGTATATCGCAGCTTCGGAAGCTGCAAAAGAGGCTGTTTGGATCAGAAAATTTGTTTCTGAGTTGGGTGTGGTCCCTAGTGCGTCCAGTCCAATGGACCTCTATTGTGACAATAGTGGTGCCATTGCACAAGCCAAGGAGCCTAGGTCGCACCAGAAGTCCAAGCACATACTTCGGCGCTATCACCTCATTCGAGAGATTATTGATAGAGGTGATGTAAAAATATGCAAGGTGCACACGGATTCGAATATTGCTGATCCATTGACGAAGCCTCTCTCACAGCCCAAGCATGAGGCACACTTGAGCTCTATGGGTATTAGATACTTGCGGGATAGACTCTAGTGCATGTGAGAGAATGTGTTCTGTCTATGCTAATGTACTTTTGGATAATTGTTATCTGGTTCCATGAATAATTATCATTTACATTGATCAGCAAGTATGTGACTTGTTTGTGAAACTCTTTGTTTTTATGATGTTATTCTAAATAGTCCCTAATCTCATATCATTATGTGGGACAATAATGATTTATAGATTAGCACATTTGACTGAATGATGATCATGTTTCACGGATCATAGATATGGAGATATCAAATCAGTAATGTGGACACATGTTAGAGAACATGATGTTGGATAGACCCACCCTGAGATACTGCTGGGATTGTTATTTTTAATGTGCCATCAGTTGTTATCTCAAATGGTGTACCTACAGAATCCTTTGACCTGAGATCATCATTGATTCCAGAATGTGTAGTAACACACTTAGGAGCTTCTAAACGCTATTCCGTAACTGGGTAGTTATAAAGGTTGCTTTCGGGTATGTTATGAAACATGTCGTGGGATGTGAGTGATCAAGATGGAATTTACCCCTCCTAAATAACGGGAGAGATATCTCTGGGCCCCTCGAGGTAGTTGGATTGGAAAGTGCATGGCCATGCCAATGTGATTAAAGAGTTAATCATGGTGAATCCACTACTTGATCGAGTGAATGGTCGAGCTATCACAAGGGTGGCACGAATCTCGCCTTGAGCTTGACTGGTATCGTGTGGTAAAGGGATTGGTGCATGAGTATATCAAGGTTCAGCCGATATGATCTTTGTGTGCATTCGGGAGTCAATATGTCCTGCTAGGTACCGCTATTGACTTGCAATTTGGAAAAGGGTTTCCGGATAGCGGCCGTTTACACATGAACCTAACGGTTCACACACTTAAGGGGATGGAATATAAAACTTGTACTGACTCTAGTGCAAGTGGGAGATTGTTGGTGATATGCCCTAGAGGCGATTGAGTTTGCGGATTGGATCTGCTAATGGGCTTTAATATTGATTAAAGGACCATTAGGGTTTAGAGTCATAATGGGCTTTAATGTTGATTAAAGGCCCATTAGCGTGCTCTATATAAGAATATGCAGGGGCCAAGGCGCATTGAGTTTTTTAGAAACCCTAGCCGCCTCCTATTCCCGAACTCCCTTCGAAACCCTAGCCGGGCGCGCGGTGCTAGCACACCGGCGCACGGCGATTCCATCCTTGTACGTGTGGATACCGTGGAGGCGCTGCTACTATTGCGGTGCTGATCTGCTCGGGAGTACTCGGGACGTACCCGCGAGTACTCGGAAGGTGCTCGGGACGTGCTCGGGACGAGGTTGACGATCGACTACTTGACGCGCACGACGTTGGATTGGTCTGCTCCAACTCTTCTTCCGCTGCACTGCTCGTCAAGTGGTAACGATTCATGATCCCCTACTCGCATGGCTTCCTGGTTGAATGCGGTAGAGAAAATTTATTTTGTGCTAGCGTAGCCTACCCGCAACCCTTTACCTAGGGCATCGAGGGGGGCCCCATTGAATCCTTGGAGGGGTCTGTGGCCTGGTGAAAGCCGGCTTCATGGGCTTCGGAGCTGGTCGAAGGCATGTATGAAGAGGAGGTCCGCCGAGCTGCCCCCGTCGATCAGTATTCTTTGGACCTCGATTTCGGTGATGTTGGCTGAGATGACTAGGGCATCAGATTAGGGAAATTTTATCCCTTTGGAATCATCGATGTTGAATGTCATGGGGGCGTCGACCCATTCGAGGGCCTGTTGATGGATGCTGGTTGCTCCGATGTGGTGCACCCCACGTGCGTAGTCTCACCGCTGCCATTTTGAAGTGCAACCGGAGCTCCCTCCGCCGGTTATAGTGAGGACAATCTGTCTGCTCCGCGTCCCTTTGTTGTTGTACCGCTCTACAGATGATTGGGGTGGAGAAGGTAGGGGCAACTATGGAGGGTTCTGTAAGGCCAGATGATCGACCCGTTGCTGGCCGGTGGCCTACAATTCTCGGATCATTCCTTGGTGGCCCCCTCAGTCGTAGCGAAGGCTGCCTGCCTCCCGATGTACTATTCTTGGAAGGTGGTGAGGGTCCGGTAGTCATTGATGCTATGTCCTCGTCGTACGTCGTGTATAGTGCACCAGGATTCCTCCTCGGAACATCGATTCGGAGCACGGCTTCGCTTCGGGAGGCCTCCAGGGCATCCCCGGCCGTGTCACCTGTGGTGGTTTTGGTCCAAGCCCCACATCTTGGGTTGATGTTGTTGATGCTTCGGCGTTGTCGCTGCCGCCCCCTTTGGAACCTGGAGATATGAACCTCCTTGAAGCCTCTTTTCGCTGGTAGGGAGGGGGCGTATGACGATCCTGCCTGTGAGTGTGTCTTCTCGAGGTTGACATGGGAAATCTCGGTAGCTCACGAGTGCCTTCAGCGGAGTTTTTCCTCCTCTGTTAGTGCATATTCCTCGAACTTGCTCGTGAGAACTTCCACCGTGCGTATGGGACGCCGATTCAGCCGATCGTATGGAGGGCCTTCGGTCAGGCCCTGGGTTGCGGCATCAATGACCGAAGAGTCTGATATTCCCCTAATCTGGGCCTTGGTCTGGGAGAACCTTTGGAAGTAACCCCGGAGGGTTTCGTCCGGCTCCTACCTGATAGTGAACAGGCTTCCGGAGGTTACTGGCTCGATGAAGGTGCACTGGAAATTACTGCAGAAGAGGTATCAGAGTTGGGACCAGTGCCCAGAACTAGCCTAAGGCCACCCTTTCTAAGGCGAGAGGGAAACATTTCCACCCCCGCTGGCCTCTATGGTGAGGGCGTAGGAACAGACAAACTTACCGGGGCCCGAATTGCCCTTGAACTTAGGTAGATTTGGGGTCTAAAAGCCCTCCAAGAAGGGGGTAGCCTGCAGGTCGGCCTACAAGGGAGAGTCATAATCTTGCAGGGGATCCTCACGATGCCGGCCCTGAGGCTTCAGAGGCCGAACAGGCAGGGTCCTGGTGTCAAAGAGTTCATCTACCCGTAGGGCTTGGGTCGGAATAGCGTCGGTTGTCACGGGGGTAACGGTGGTCGTTCGGGTAGTTTGCTGCTCGACCCACATGGCCATTTGCAGTTCCTCCATATGGGTCAGGAGCGCTGCCAAGAGTGATTGACACTCGGTTGGAACGGTGTTTACGGCGGTGGCGCCAGCCGTAGCCCCTAGGGGCGCAGCGGGGGCCTCGCCTTGCAATTGGGTCTCTTGGGTAGAGGGCCCTTCAGTGCCGGCCGCAACTATTGTCATGGCTAGGTCGGCGGTGGTCGTAAGGCCCTCGTTTTCCCCAGTTGGGGGCCATCATTGGCACAACCTGTGTTTAGTCGCCCAAACTGTCGTATGGGCGTGACCGGGGGGTCAGTCGCCGTTACTGCGGCCTTGGTGGTCTTCTTCTTGGGTGGCATCCTACCTCTCTTAGCACTTTTGTGTTCGAGTCCTCACGAACGGCGTGTTGTTGGAGCAAGAGTTCGTCTTGCCCCAGAAAGTACGGCGAGAGTTTCTTCTAAGGAGGAGACACAAGCTTGGAGACAAAGTTTGAGAGGAAGGAACACCACAAATGTATTGATAGTAGAAAAATGGATCAGACTCGGGGGAGTATCACAGTATGGTTTAGCGCTTTGGCACCTTTATGCACTGTGTTTTGCCTTGAGCATTCTCCATGTAACCTCTCCTTCCCAGATGACCACTACCCCCTATTTATAGGGTGTTACGTATCTTAGTGTACAAGTTATCATAATGTATAAATATCTAGGACCTAACCGAATTACTAGGTCTTATCCTGGATAACTACTTTTTACCCTGTATAGAGGATAAATATCTATCATAGTAACTATTGTGGTGCATGTACCATCAGGGGTGAGCCAGTCGCTAATTGCGGCCCGACGCCATGCTATCAGGGGTGTCAGGATGACCTTCATTGTACTAGGGTGTCAGGGCAGTGTCCACTAACCTAGGTATTTAATGTCGGTTACTTTCTTGCAGGCAAAGGATGAATGGTGTTCCCCTTCTGACCGATCTTTCTTGAGGCTTGATGACTCACCCTGTAGCCTTTGGGAAGCCTACCCGAGCCCCGGAGATGGGGGCTCCGGGGGAGGCATGGCTCCGGGAGATGGAGGCTTCGGGAGTCATGGTTCTGGGAGATGGAGGCTTCGTGAGGCATGGCTCCGGGAGATAGAGGCTTCGGGAGGCATGGCTTTGGGAGATGGAGGCTTCGGGAGGCATGGCTCCGAGAGATTGGGGCTTCGGGAGGCATGGCTCCCTCGGCATGGGCTAGCTGAGCCATGGGGCCGTCGGGGGGTCCTTAACAATGACCCCCAACAACTCTCTGGTGCTTAATCATCTTGGATGATCACTTTAAGCACTTTGGTAGCTTAGATGTCTTCTCAAGTGTATATATGTTTCTTTGGACATCCACACCTTCAAATGACTGAGTAGAGAGTTATTTATAGCATCAAACTCGTGCACTAGCTATTAACCCAATGGCTCAAAAAAGCTGTTAACACCGGATTGTCCAGTGACAACAGAAGTACAATCACCAGACAATCTAGTGAGTACACAATCATTAACTAGCCATTGGATTCCACTCAAAGTCACCCTGAACACCGGATGCTCCGGTGGATTCTTCAACTTCATCACTTGATCTTCCTGTGAGCCAACTTCAGCCAAACTGCACACTTCTTCTTTGTGTAAAACACTCCGGTGCACTTCCTCTTCACACTGGAACATCCGGTGAGTTAAGCTTTAATCTTCAACTCCTGACACCTTCTTTGTAAGAAATGCTCCGATGATGATGCTCCGGTGTACACAATACATTTATCGGACCATCTAATCACATGATCTCCATTCTCCAGCACTTGAATCACCTCTACAAGAATTGCTTCGGTGCTTTATACCCTTCATCACCGGACTATTCGGTCAATACACAACTTGTGAACTTTTCCTGAGAATACTCCGATGTGTATCTTTTTCATCAACACCGGACTATCTGATGGCTTCATCTGTTTTGCTCTTTTCTGTAAATAAGCTCCAGTGTGTACACTTTTTTCTACACTGGACTATCCGGTGTGGGCTTTTCTCCTAGGACTTCTCCAATTCAATCTAACTTTATCTCGGTTGCAGCGGGTTCTTCATGTATTACATACATAAGACCTACTTAGATATATACTTGACAAACATATTAGTCACATTAACTATATTGTCATTAATCACTAAAATCACATACATGCCTTAAGATGTTCCGCTACAATCTTGCTAAGACATATTTGCTACAAGAAGGAAATGATCTCCGACCGAACAGGAATTTCTGTTACCATTTTTACCTCTAGGTTCAACACACGGTGTGGCTTGAATTTGGGAGTTGAAGTAGGCACTGCTTGACATGAACGAACAAGTAACAGGGATGGAGACCTTCATGGCTTCACCTAGATCATTGCGTTTGGTACAGATGGAGGGTTTGAATGGCAGGGATAGACCCTTAATGAGCACCGAGAGAAAAAGAGGGATACCCTAGAAAATCTAAAATTAGGAAAAATACATAGCCCTTTTTATTTGGTGGATTCTGAATAGTAGATATATAAACCCTCGTGGATTTCGAATGCTGTCAGGGCCTCCCAGCCGGCGGGAGCATCTTCTCGCGCCGGCGCGTGTCCCCGTTTCGCTGTTACAGCGTTCCGGCGACCACTGGATGGATCTCATCGCGCTGGATGACCGGCTATGCGCCCTCCTTCTGCCTCTACGGTCCCGGTCGCTGCCCGCTGTCTCGCCATCACGCCCACCTGGTACCAGTTCCGTGTGCATGCCATGGACGCGCTGCTGCGTGCCCTGGCCTCTCCTTTTCTCTTTTTCCTTCACACCACTGCTTACCTGTTTTTCCCTGTCGCCACTCCAGTGAGATCCACCCATCACCTCTGGCCAAATCCGTTAGCGTCTGCCAACCTCCCGCCCACATCCGGTGTACCAGCGCCGTTGAAGGTAAGGAGGAACATCGTCCCGTTCTCCTTCTTGCTTTTCCCCTCACCTCTGGCCAAATCCGGTGGCATCTGCCAACCTCTCGCCCACATCCGGTGTACCAGCGTCGTTGAAGGTAAGGAGGAACATTGTCCCGTTGTCCTTCTCGCTTTTCCCCTCACACAACTGCGAGCCGTGAAGAGTGAGGAGAGAAGTCATCCCACGCTTCTCCAACCGTTCCTCGCCATCTCCCCGCCCAATCAAACTCGCCAGCGCCTTCTCCTTCAGCTTGGTCGGCCCTCTCCACCTCTCACGAACAAGGTGTTGCTACCGGTCCTGTGCCTCCAAATATGTGATATTGTAAGTCTCTCCGTACCCAGCTATACATTTTTCACTGTCATCCCTGGTACCTTTGCCGCTGATGCGCTTTCAATTGAACTTTCTGTTGCTCATCTTCGTACCTTTACCTACTTAACCTCATGTATGCTGTAGTCCACGCCTTTAGATCATTTCGAGTCTATTTCCTGCCGCTTACCTTGATGATTATAATGATGTTGTCCGTGTTTTTTGTATTTCGTCTCGGTTGTCTTGATTGTTGTTGCTATAGGTTGGCTTACCTTTTTCGATCAAACATGTTTGTTCTATTCTATGTCGTTGCTTACACCCCTGTTACAGTTCTATAGATGTTGCCTTCTCATTTTCCTGTGCTTGGTCTACTTTGTTTTGCATTGTCTGTTATTGTTTTCCTGATGTTTTGGTGTAGCGCTACGCCACCTATGAGTGACTGTCGCTAGGCCAGGCTCAGGCGCCAGGAGGTCCGGCGTGGTAAACGCCCTGCTGCTGAGCCCTCTGGTGTAGCTGCAGTTTCTGCTTCTTTCTTTGCAGAGCCTGGACCTGGCCCTTCGTCACGGACATGTGTGCTCCTGGCGTTGTTTTGTGATATAGCCTATCCTTATGTCTTTACCTACTATACTCATTCTTTAGTAATTGTGCTCAGCTATTGATGTCTCGGTCTCAGTATCATATGCATCAGCCCACCCTATGGCACCTACTGAGGAACCAGCTTCCTCTATCCTTTCCAGAACTACTATTTCTCCAACATCTGTGCCCAGTACTGCTCCTTTCTTCTTTGATATTAATCCAATCCCTTCCTGGGTGCTATCCCTATCTTACTTTCTTAAATCCGTGCTCTTATGTATTTCCTATTCTTAGGTGCCAATACCATCTTCTCACAGCTGCCTCCCCCACCTTATGTCCATGTATCCAGCACCAAATTTTACTCCATGTGTTTGGCCTTTTTATACCTGTATATGATTATTTTTTTAGGATTCATTTTTTTTGCTTTCCTCCCTAGGCAACCAGTTATGTCCTCTGCTGTCCTCTCATCAAACTGTGCAAAACAGGCGCAAACGTAATCTTTCCAGAGAGCGGCAAACTGCCGCTAAACGAGGTTCATGTGTTTGCCTGAGAGAGTTATTATACCATGGTCAACAGCTTTTGTCTTCCATGCTATGTTCTCTTACGGGTTCTATTGTTTCTCAGCCTCCCTTTCCTCCATAGCGGTTGCCTTGGTCATGGTTGCTATACCACCCGAGTATTTGGCTATGCTGAGAGGTCTATCCTTGACTCTTTTTTTCCCATATCCATGATATTCGCTGCGTGTATGTCCTTTGATGGATTTTGCTTTCTTCCCTTGTTAGTTTGTACAGAGACATATTCTGGCCGTTCTTATTATGGTGATCCAGATTATGAATGTTTTGCATGTGGTGCAGCTTTTTGGTATCAGGAGCGGTGTCAAAGAGTTAGCTCTCTGAGGCAGCACATGATAGTCTACAATCTTTGTTGTCATCACGGCCGAGTTTCTTTGCCTCAGCATACTGGTTGGCCCATGCCACTTGCTGAACTCATAGGATTTAACCGTGGCCCACACTCCAATAAATTTATGCGGATGATTAGGTAGTACAATTCTCTTTTTGCTTTCACTTCTCTTGGTGTAGCCGTTGACAAATTGATCAATACTAGTGATGGCCCATATGTCTTCAGGATAAATGGTGTTGTACATCATAGAATAGGTTCTTTGCTACCCCCTGCAGGACAACGTCCTCAATTTCCTCAGCTCTATGTGTATGATACTTCCAATGAGGTTCAGAATCGTCTTGATATTTTTGAGCATGATGGACCTGACCGTAATGAACCTGGTCCAGCTATTGTCCAAGATCTTATCCACATGCTTGACCAGTATAATCCTTTAGTGAAGAAATTCAGGATGGCATGTGATTGGATCTTTTCTCCTGAATCTCCAAATGTGCACATCAGCCTCCTTGCCGCTGCTGGTGAACATGGAAATCGTGATTCTTTCCCATCCATTCCTGAGTTGGCTGCTCTCATTATTGCTGACCTTACTATAGAAGTTTGTGACTTTGATCTCGTTGTCCACACACAACCTGGTTACTTACAGAAGGTTAGCCTTCTGAATCCATCACTCATGTCCCTGCAATATCCACTTTTGTTCCCGTACGGTGAGCGGAGCTTCCATCTAGGCATTAAATATCGCCCAACTACTGATTCACCTACTGGTGGCCGTGAGGATGTTACAATGAGAGAATTCTACTGCTATCAGGTTCCTTACTGCCAAAGAGAAACTAATCCATACATATGTTGTGGCCGTCTCTCTGACCAAGCTATAGTCAATTGTTATTCATGCATTATGGCTAGCAGATTGCAGTTCTTCTATTTCAACCAGGACCTTCTATGTTCTGATACATATCAAGGCATTACTGATGCTTTAGGACAGGGTGCTTCAGGTGGCAAGAGCATAGGGGTCAAGTGGATGCTTCCGTCTAGCCATGTGGGTAGCCCCCGTTACCTAGCTATGAACTACCAAGATGCAATGGCTGTTTGCCGTCAGTATGGAACTCTTGATATATTCACCACTTTCACATGTAACCCCAAATGGCCAGAAATCACTGAGGCTCTCAGATATGAACCAGGCTAGCAGCACACAGATCGGTCAGATGTGATTACACGTGTTTTCCATATGAAGTTACATGAGTACATTGCCGATATCAGAGGCGGCACAGCCTTCGGGCCTATTCAAGCATGTAACACTCTTCCCTCTTTTCATACATGCTCCTTACCATCTAAATTCTACCTACTTATTTCCTTGGTGCCTTATCTTGGTTCCTTCATGTACATATATGTACACTATTGAGTTCCAGAAAAGGGGATCGCCACATGTCCACATACTTGTGTGGCTAGCTACCCATTCTTCAGATCCATCCCCATCTTTCATTGACACGCTGATATCTGCTGAGCTTCCACATCCACAATCTGATCCCCTTGGCTACAGCCTGGTACAAGAATTTATGGTACATGGGCCATGTGGATCTATGAATCTTCGTTGCTCATGTATGAAAGAGAGTGTTTGTTCCAAGAGGTTCCCAAAATCTTTCAATTCTGAGACTTCTATTGATGAGGCAGGATTTCCTTTGTGCCGTTGCGCAAACAATGGCCTAACTGTTAGGAAAGGCCGTTATGACCTTGATAACAGATGGGTTATGCCGTACAATATGGCCATCTTGAAGAAATATCAAACACATATCAATGTCGAATGGTGCAACAAGACTAATTTGGTCAAGTACCTCTTCAAATATGTCACAAAAGGACATGACAAGGCTACATTTGCCTTTGTCAATGCTTCTGCAGATGTTGCGCCTCAGCCTAAAGACAAAGATGAGATCGTAGACCATATAAAATGCAGGTATTTGTTAGCCTGTGAAGCCATGTGGCGATTACTAGGTTTTGAGATACATGGTCGTATGCCTGCAGTTGAACGGCTAGCTGTCCACATGCCTGATATGAACATTGTAATATTCCATGAGTCAACTGATCTTGAAGATATTGTTGAAAACCCCCACAAATATAAGACTACATTAATTGTATGGTTTACAACCAATCGAACCCATCCATCTGCAATGCCTTTCACTTACTATAAATTCCCTACTTATTATAGGTGGGATCCTGATGGGAAATCCTGGATTAGAAGACAGAGGTCACCAAAGGTTGGCCGCATCTATAACGTGCACCCGAGGACAGGTGAACTATTTCATCTGAGAATGCTTCTTATGGTTGTAGCCGGTGCCACCAGCTTTGCCAGCCTTAGGACATACAACGGTATTATATATGACACCTTCAGAGAGGCATGCCAAGCTAGAGGTTTAGTCGATGACGACAACGAATGGTATATGCTGCTTGATGAATCTATTATATGGGCATCTCCATACCAGCTAAGACACCTGCTCCTCATTGTTCTGGTTTTCTATGGTGTTGTTAATGCAAAAATGTTATTTGCCAAGTACTGGAGGCATCTTGCTGATGATATAGCATATCGAATCTGCTTGTGCCTAGGCAATCCTAGATATTTTATCCCAGATTGTCATCTACAGGCACAGCTGCTCAGTGAACTAACTGTTCTGTTTTCAAAGTTTGGTGTCAACTTGTCTTCATACAACCTCTCTTCTGAAGAAACTCTTGGGCCCTATGCATATAGCAATAGGCTGATTGCTGAAGAATTAACATATGATAGAGCCCTTCTAGCAGAACAGTTCACTACCCTAGCCTCTACACTAAATCATGAACAACGTTCTGTTTATGACACTGTTATTGCTTCTGTTATTTCAAAAGAACATGGCACCTTCTTTATCTCCAGTCATGGTGGCACTGGTAAAACCTATCTCTGGAATGCCATTATAGCAAAACTTCGAGCCGAAGGTGAGATAGTGCTAGCAATTGCTTCTTCTGGGGTTGCCTCTCTTCTACTGCCAAGTGGTAGAACTGCACATTCTAGGTTCAGAATACCTCTTGATATAAACGAGCGTAGTATATGCAGTATTAGCCGAGGGACTATGCTTGCAGACCTCATCAGTAAGGCATCTTTGCTGCTCTGGGATGAAGCACCTAAGACTCATAGACGTTATTTCGAAGCACTGGACCGCACAATGCGTGACATCCTATCAGCCGATGAGCCTTCACTTGATGTTGTTCCTTTCGGTGGAAAGTTGGTTGTCCTAGGCGGTGATTTTAGGCATGTCCTTCCTGTTATTGCAGGGGGTACCAGGTCTGATGTTGTGAGTGCATCACTTTTTATGTCACCTATTTGGCAGCATATCACGGTGCTCAAGCTTCACACAAATATGAGGCTCACAAATCCTGCTTTAGGAGCTTCCCAAAGACACAACCTTGTTGTTTTTGCTCAATGGGTTCTAGATGTTGGTAACGGTGGTGTCCCCATGGCAACAAAACCTGGTGAAGCACATCCCAGCTGGCTACAAATACTTGGTGACCTATTGCTCATGCCTTCCGATAATAATATACAGACAATTATAGACTCCACCTATGATTCCTTTGACACCATGTATTCAGACACATCATACCTTACTGCAATTGTATGCCCAACCAATACCACAGTCGATGAAATCAATGATGTTGTCTTTAATCAAGTACCAGGTGAAGCCAGAGAATACCTAAGCTATGACACTATTTCTAAAAATGCTGACCACATCGCAGATGTTGATATTCTTTATCCACCAGAATTTCTGAACTCCATAACAGTTAACAATTTCCCACACCATTGTCTGTGCTTAAAAGTAGGGTGCCCATTATTCTGCTTCGCAACATTAATCAATCTATTGGTCTCTACAATGGTACCAGACTCATAGTAACCAGGCTTGGTGATCGTGTGCTAGAAGCCCGCAAACTTACAGGCACAAACGTTGGCCAAACAGTTTGTATCCCAAGAATTTTCCTCAACTCAGCTAGCCCCAGGTGGCCTTTCACACTGCAGCGACGCCAGTATCCTATCCGGCTCTCATATGCTATGACCATCAACAAGAGCCAAGGCCAGACCCTCTCTAAAGTCAGTGTCTATCTCCGAGCTCCTGTTTTCTCACATGGGCAGCTCTATGTGGCCATATCAAGGGTTACCTCACGAGAAGGTCTCAAGATCCTTATTGATGACAATGCTGATTCCCCCACAAAACAAACCAGAAATATTGTTTACAAAGAAGTCCTTGAACATGTCTAACCTGTACAACTATGTTACATACGTTTTTGCTCGTTTTTTATCACTTTTGGACCTGTAATTATGTGATGTACTATTTATCCTCCCTGCCCCCTATATATAGAGATCAGTGTATATTCTTTTTCCTTATACCCAGCTTCCTTTGCATTACCTACTACCCACACTGGTGCACTCTTTCCTGCATACCTTTTCCCTCTTTGTTGTGCGCTCCCTGTTTTCCCTCTCTGTACGTGTATATTAGTACCATCTTATATGCCGCCTACTGTTACGATCCTCTTACCATTCCCTTTTGCTACAATGCAGATGGCGCCTACTCCTCTCAGGGAGATGAGCCAGCGCCGCCACAGATGGGACATACGAGTCAGAATAGCGCGTTTGTGGGACTGCCAGGAACAGGCTAACCCATTCAAGGTGTATCGTGTTGATTTTGTAATGATTGATAACGAGGTCTGTAATCCATTGCCCATACAGCACTTACATTTCGTTCCAAATGTTTAACAGTGTACCTTACCATCATGTTTTCCAGCCTTTGCTTCAATAATAATAATATTTAGAAATCATAGCCTCCCTTTTCTTTTCCCTGTTCGTCGTCATAAATAGCCTTCTTTTTCCCATACATATTAAGAACTGATCTATGGCCAGCCATATGCACCGCCCATCCAAATCGCTCTATAGGACATACTATTACCTACACAGATAACATATAACTCTGCCTGTTAACTAAACCCTTTCATAATAGCTGCACCATTCCCTGAGTTAACACCACGTTACCCCCACTGTAACCGTAGAAATTTACCTCTGCTCAGCACTGATCCAATAATTGGTAGAACTTTCTATTGCTTCCAATAGAATTGCCAAATTGCTGAAATCATATTACAATACTGTGAATATATTTACCTCTTCTATAAGAAAGCCTACGATATAGTATTACAGCGTTCTACCAATTATTGGAAACGATATTAACTATTCAATCTTAAATTTAACCAAATATAATATATAGAAAATAGGCACAGGTTTTGAGTGGTGCTAATTATGATCACACGGGAAGGATCATACATTCACATTCAACAATAATGTATACGTCCCTGTAGCAGCAAGCCTATTTTCCTGCCATATGCCTCCTCTAGCTTAGGTACTATGATCCTTCCATTATTTTCAGTCTAAAATATCCTTGCTGTTGCCTTAGTTCCTATCATTGCACACTTCTGCTACAGCGCCGTGTAGTCCTCAGATTTGGTGCTCCTGTGTTTTACTTTATAAAGTTTTATCCATTCCATTAGTACTTTATCAACATTCATATTCCTTCCTAGGGTACCAAAATGGAGGGCTGTATCCCAGAACGCTGGCTCCAGCAATTTAAATCTCTGCTTCAAGAAGGCAATATCTATGATATCAGCTACTTCGAAGTTGCTCCATCCAAGAAGACCTACAAGTGCATTGACCATTACATTATGGCAAGGTTTACCAAGACTAAAAAGGTTGGCGAAGTTATATCCGCAGCCTCAAGAGTTCCCAATCTATGCATATGAGCCTGCTCCGTATTCTGTTCAAACACAGCGAGTCAATAAACCTGTTCTTTTATCAGGTATCTACCGTAGCCCACCACAGCATACCCCTCTACGTTTATGCTTACCTTCTATGAGTGGTTTCCTGCATACAATCTTCATAGAACTATTTTTCCTGTGCAGATTTTGTTGGAAAAAATATTGCTATTGCTGGTGTCGTCACAGTGAACACTAAGAATGGCCCAAGACTAAAAAGAAACATCCATATAACTGATGGCAGGTCCTAATTCATGCACTCTTGTTATTCATACTGCATAGTCACTATGTCCTTCATTTTTGCTAATTTTGCTTACTAAAAATATTATCACATTTCAGCCACAAAGTGATTGTCACTTTCTGGCAAGAGCAAGCTCAGTCCTTTGATGCCGAGCGCTTGCATGATGCATCAACTACCACAGCAGTTTATGTGCTCTTCGTTGGTATGACTGTGGGTATTTTTTTAGGTGCAATATTATGTTATCATGCATGTTACCTTACCTACCACACGCTATCCCTCCAAACACACTCACTACTGCTCAGCCAATGCTGTATATATGATGCCATTTTTTGGCAGGATCTATTGCCCTCCAAGGAATCTCCGCCACAAAATGGTATATTGATATACCAATCCCTGAAATCACAGCACTACAAACCAGGTTACACCAACTTTTATACCTACTTCCATCTCAGCTGCACTTCCATCCTGTATACACCTGCATTAACACTATAGCATCCATTACCAATCTAATTGCGTAATGCTCATTACGCAGCCTAGCAAATCAACCACACCAAATCGAATGGCACGAAGGAAACCCTCCTCTGAACAACCCAGTGCCTACAATAGTCGTCGACCTCACCAATCTTATTCCCAATGATGCTCTGGTATCGCAACCCTTGCTTACTATGTTTGCTTCTTTTTTCCCTGTTCAACCCTATTACACCTGACCCATAATATCAATATTGCAGGGCCAGACCTATACTGTGACTATCCTCCTCAAAGACCTGGTTCCTTCTGAATCCTGGTGGTATATGTCCTATGGAATCTGCTGGAAAAAAACTGATCCTGATGGTGATTCTTATAAATGTCCTTGGTGTTCCAGCACACAAGCAGAGCCATGGTACGTCCCATTTGCATGCTACTTTACCTGCCTTCACTATCCTCATTCACACATAGCTTCTGCTTACATATATTGCTCCGCAATTTATGTTACAGATACAGGATTACATACTATGGCACCGACCCATCTGCAACCCAAGAAACTAACCCACGACTTGCGCGCTTCATATTCTTCGGGAAGATGGGCCACCAACTAATTGGGAAACCTCCCACAGTCCTCATTGCAGCATCAAAAGCTAACCCAGCCTATGTCCCGCCTGAAATATCAAGCCATATTGGGAAAACTTACACCATCACTGTACAGATGTCAACAGGCTCCCTCCAGAGCATTGCCCAAATGTTCCAAGTCCAGTCCCTTGTTGTTCATGCAGGATTATCAGGCAGGCTCCTCAATCCTATAACAGCCACTCCAATACCTTCATCACAAGACATTGCAACTGTCGCTCAACTCCACAGCAGCACACATTTGCCCACAATCCCCTCCTACGTCTCCTAAAAAGGTTCCTCCCACACTAAACTACCTATTTCACATTCCACAGCCCAATTCGGTAAAAACTTACGATATTATTTATGCTTTCCTGCCTGTGCAGCAGCTTGTACCATCATCAACACCACCACCACAGGCCACACCTACTTGCCAGGCTACATCCATGGTAACACACTAATATACATATCCACATTTGTATACTTACCTTTCGTACATCTGCCAGAATTGTCAGTACAACCTAACTCTAACTCCATGCCTTTCATAATGTTCCTTTGTCAAAATAGCCCAACAGCAGCAACTCTGCATCCCACAAACGGTCCCTCCCAAGCACTGAAAACCTCTATACCACCATCCCTACCGCCAGAAGGTACTTATTGCCTGCCCTTGTTGTTCCTGAGCTCCTTTCATTAACCCCTCCCCCCATACAGTACAGTCTTTGGTCATAAACAATATCGACCCTTTGCAGCCCTTCCACCAATGCAGAGCCACATCGTGCCGCTAGGAAACTCCGCTTCTCCGTCTCCAATGACAAAAACTAGGTAACGTACCATTCCTCTTTGCCTAATATGCAGATTATTGTTAAGTACCTGCTCCTCGGGAGAGGGGGGGCACCCATTCTACCATAGTGAATACGTTACTGCTTCCAGAACCCAAAAAACCTGAAATTCTAACATACACATCTATTGTATGTAGGTTGCCTACCCATGGTGCCAACTGACCATCAGCTCCAGCATCACCACTCATCGTCTACAAAACACCAACTTGTATCTTATGTACAGCCAACTCCCTACCCAATCTATCCAGACAGCCATGCCTCCCTATATTATCCTAATAATATATGTACCTACTCCTAGAGCTGCTTGCCTATAACTACATCGCTACATATGTTCAGACGTACCGTCCAAAAAAAACTACTTGCCTTAGCCTCTTACACTATAGATTAGCTCCCATCACGTGTGCTTTTACCTTCTTACTTCCCGGATGCCGCAGCAGATGTTGCCTGGGTTCCCACCTCTGTATTTTCCACTCCCAGACACAGTCTTCCACCTCAATATGTTGTTACATTTGCTTGTTTTAACATGGCCGACCCTAGCGGCTCAAAACTAGGCTTCCCATACTGTATTTCGCTTACCTTCAGCTGTGGTGCTTTCGGATATCAACCCAATATAAATCACTGCTAATCAACTACTCTTTCTGTTTTGCATTTCAGGACTGTTAGCTTCTCATACTTTTTGCTAATATAGTCTGCACGTGTATCATGTATACCCTACAACCATTACATAACCTCTTATATTGTGCTCACCAAACGTCGCCACTTTACCTGCAGTACCATCTGTGCTCCCTCTTTTTTTAACTAAATGATGTGTTACCTTTTTATTTACTTCCATTTTCCCATTATTTTCTAAGCCTGCTACATAACCTGCACTAACAATTCGTACCAGCCTTATTCTCAAACTTCACCAATCCTGTAATTACGATCACATCAATCTGCACTTTCCAAACGCCTTCGGATTACATGCTTCATTAATTCCGATTACAAGTTCTAACAGCCATCAGCCGACTCCTCGCTCCAGCTCACAAAGCTTACACCTACCACACCCAGGCGCGCAACTCGCGCCTATCAGTCTAGTAAAATTGAATCACAGGCAATGAATCTAGATAGGCTTGTGCTGACTTATTCACTGGATGCATACAGCTTAAATAAGACACAATAGAGATGTAGATAGCCAAATCGAATCCATTTATCAATAATCAACTTAATCAAATGCCCAAAAGATAGATAAAATAGACTAGACAACCATTTAAGGATATTCCCAAAAGACATAATTGAGATCACGGAAATTAAAACATAAATGAATATGTACATAATGCATATTTACTTGGATGTTGTCGTTTATCCCGTGTACATGGCACTTTTGTATTCTGATTGTTGTATTTGATTATGCTTATCTTTCCCAACGAACTGAGGTTTGTTGGTTGTTGGGCGTTAGGAGATGCATCATATCACCAGAATTTAGAAGCAAATTTTATAGAATTTGTTCTACAATAGATCCTCTTACCTATAATAATATGTATCTAATTCCTCTCTCAGTTCTCGGGATATGATGCATATGACTCAAACTCGGGATCTCTGGTTTGAATATCACGTTGAGCTACTCTGCACCGACCATGCACATTATTGATGGTGACCTCATTGTTGATCTTCATGATTAAGCTTGAGCAGCTGAGTCGTTGTCGTCGTCGTCAAGAAACGGGTAGTCTGTGTAGCCAATGACAGGATCCTGCGTGTAGAAGGTGGAGCGGTTGTACTTGTTCAGGGGCGCACCTAGCTCAAACCTGTTGGGCAGGTCCGGGTTGGCCAAGAAGAGCCGCCCGTAGGCGACGAGGTCGGCGTAGCCGTCGGCCACCACCTTGTTACCTTCCTCCCGGTCGTACGCACCGGCGGCGATGAACGTGCCATTGAAGGCCTTCCGGAACGGCAACAACCCGTGTGGGATCTGCCTGCGATCGTCGATGATGAACGTGCCATTGAAGGTCAACCGGGGCTCCACCATGTGGCAGTAGAGGAAGCCGACGTGCCTGTTGAGCTGTCGAACCATGTAGTCACCGAGCGCCACCGGGTCGGAGTCGACACAGTCCAGAAAGTTGATGAACGGCGACAGCCTCATGCCCACGCGGTGCGCGCCCACCTCGCGGACGACGGCGTCGACGACCTCCACCGCCAAGCGACACCGGTTCTCGAGGCTGCCGCCATACTCGTCGGTGCGGTCGTTGGTGCTGTCCTTCATGAACTGCTCGAGGAGATACCCGTGCGCGGCGTGGATCTCCACGCCGTCGAACCCGGCCTCGATGGCGTTCCGCGCCGCGCACCTGAAGTCGTCCACAATCCCCGGGATCTCCTCCGTCCGGAGCCGCCGCGGCTTGGAATACACCTTGCCGGGCTCGGCATCCGGGGAGATCTGCTTGTCCGTGCTCGAGATGGGCGCCTGTCCATATGGCTGAAAATCTGCACGTTGGTTCACAATTCACAAAGAATTAGCAACGAACAATCGATCGATCGCGCAGCTGATAAACACGCACTCGAAATGGGCGTGGTCACGTGCCGTTGGTGGAGACCCTGCCGACGTGCAAAATCTGGCAGAAGAAGAGTGCGCCCTTGCGGTGGACGGCGTCGACGATGGGTTTCCACGCCTCGACCTGCTCCTGCGTCCAGATGCCGGGGGTCTCCGGGTACCCCTGCGCGGTGGCGGACACACCCGTGGCCTCCGTGATGAGCAAGCCGCCCCTGGTGGCGCGCTGCGAGTAATATACCGCCGCGTGCGGCTGCGGCACGTTCCCGTAGGACCGGCACCGTGCCATCGGCGCGAGCACCACCCGGTGGGAGAGCTCAAACTGGCCCATCTTGTACGGCGTCATCAGTGGGATCACCTCTTGATGCTGCACCATATCTTGTCCCTTGTCTGCCTGATCGATTGCCGATGCGGTGCAGACCACGAGCTAGCTTGGTTTGCTCTGTTTCTTACTTGCGAGTAAGCTCTTGTACTCGGCTTGTGCTTCTGCTTCTGCAACCGTTCAGGGTGCTGGAGTATTGATACATGTCGGAGTGGCATCCTGGCGTGATTGCTTTGGATCTTCCGGCCGTTTGTCTTTTGACTCGTCTCCCTTTGGACTTTGGTTTGTTCTCATGGCCCCTCCTGGTGATTAGTCGTCACCATTTCCTTCATGTGTCCAGTTGGTCTCAGATGTGACGTGCCACATAGCAGCCATGGCATCTTCTTTCTCACACAGACACAGGTGCGTTGTGCGCAGTCGAGTAAGAGATGACGCAGCTAGTACGACAAAGATGGTGCCTATAGGGATCCTTTTCACCGTTCATCCCTGTGATATCCTTTGTCCGTTCATCTCTGTGATACCCTTTGTGGCTGCACACGTGTACCGATAGTGAAAAGGCATCATGTCGTCGTATTACTGTCTGGATTGTTTAAATGTAAGGCTTGGCAATTTTGATTCATAATACTCCCATCACTTGTACTGATAGTATAAAAGGCTCTCCATCAAAGTCTAACAATCTCTTTTAAAAAACAGTTATAAAATAGTAAATCGTGTCCCAGATCAATTATTCCAAATTGCTTCTTTTCAAGTTGAGAATCGATTGCGATACCTTTCTTACTTCTCTTGGTCCCCAAAATTACCAATTTGGGTGGCTTATAGTCAAACTATTCAATATTTTGCTTGCATATTGAGGCTAAATATTTGAAAATTATATATGTAGAACCGAGATCGGTGACTAGGGAGGATGAATAGACACTTTATAAATTTCTCGGAAAATAGATGATCTACTCTTTATTCACCTAACGCTCTAAAAAATGTATAAATAGAAGCATAAATTTTAGATAGACAAAATGAGAAAGAAAGTTCTAAAGAAACTCCACATATAGAATATGAACCATAGCTTCTTTTCAAGACCATTCCATACCTTTGAGCATAAAAGCTTGAAACTTAAACGAAGAACGAAGTAAAAAGATAGTCACCGAAAGAAGTAACTCTCCAAGTTGATGGTCTAAAGACAAAAAGATTCAAGACCCTCTCAAATACATGAGTATACGAACATTTATGTCTCTAGCAATTAAAAAAAAACTTCTCAAGGTTGAAAAATCGTAGCTCAAAGGCAAAAATGAAAATCAACAAGAAAATCATAAACAAAAAAGGAAAAACTTGCAAACTTTCAAGTGAACCAAGAGAAACTAGAAAGAGGGAAATTCAAGTATACGCAAAAATATAAACTTCATTACTCAAAGAAGACAGCCCTATTTTAAACAGATTATAAGGATTTCTCTTTCAAAAACTCTCACATGTTACATAGGCTAATTACCCATCCTCCTCTCCTCTAAAACCTTAGCACTAGACTCTCAAATGAGTGGTATAAGAGGCTCAACTGATTGGTTTAAACTCTATCATAGCTCTGCCCCTCTATTTATAGGTTTAGGAAGTTTGACCCCTAAGTTTCGTAGCTTGTTACCAAAATACTCATTTCTTGTAGTACACTCCTACCTACCACCGAGGGTATTTTTGTCCATTTCTTGCTCTGTCCATCGAACAGTTGTGACGCCTTCACGACATAGCTTCGCCTCGACGCAAGCTTCGTGATGGTGTCACATACTCCTATAATCCTCCCACGGTTTTGAGGTCCAACCGTGAAACCCTCTGCACCCTTCTCAAAGCATGACTCGCCACTTGCTTACATATTAAACAAGCTCTCTGATGTTGACATGTGTACTCCATCTTACGATTCTGACCACCGACAAATCTCTCCAGCTCACAATCCCTCGGCCCACCTTGTTACTTGCACCAGCATCTCTTTCACTTGACTTTATCAACACGCCGTCTTCATCATCCGTTTCATGCTTTGCTTGACCACCACGTGTACAGCTAGGATCACCCTTAACTCCGCACAGTCTTTTTGATCGTCTGACATCAAGCACCCACTTAGCCTCGATCACCCGACTTCGACCGCCAAGTTGTATCTGTCACCTGCACACCATAAGACAAGCAAACACATTTCTCTAACTCCAACTCTAATTAATCTATAATCAAAATATTCAAAATAAGCTCAAGCAATCCAAAACTCAACAAACCAAATCGACAACCTTGTAAATCACTCATCACATATAAACCAAGACATATTTTAACTTGATTTCTCAATCTTCTCCTTGATAAGTGCATTGGTAACACCTCAGAGCACAAAAATTTTGGTTTGAAGAAGATAGACTCATCCAAGTGACCAAAAATTCAAGAAAGAGTAAAAAATATATATGTCATTTAGCATAAGCATAAGGCCTAAGAGAGGCAAAGACAATCCAAAAACTTCAAAAGAACAATAAAAGCTCAAAAATACAAAATCAAATACGCCCCCTGATGAATGCATATTTTTCACTTATGTAAGATTCTTATTTGTGATTTTGTGCTGCTGTGACTTTTCTAAAAAGCTGGTGTGCTGAGAGACTAAAAATTAAGCTCATAAGCTAACCGCTTTTCTCAGAAGCCATAAGCAGCTTTTCAGATAAGCGACTTTTTAGAAAAATCCTATAAGCTTAAGCTATGCCAAACAGGGCCATCATCCCACAGCGATTTGAGAAAGGAGAAGTGGTTTATCCCCGGCAGACCAAAAAGATTTTTATAGAACTTTGTAATGTAATCATTTATTTGTGATTCACCTTCAATTTTTTTCTTCCTCCTGATCTAAGGAAAAGATACAACTTTTCCTATGCTTTCCATTTGCAATCATGTAGAAGTATTTTGTGTTGTTATCTCCATGTAAGACTTGGTTTACCTTATCCCTTTGATACCACTTTAGCTCCTCTTCTCGCGGGAGCTTGACTAAGTTTTCATTAGCCTGACTTTTTAAGTTTATCTCTGAATCTGATATACCCCGAGATTCGGAAATTCGGTCGAGGTTACCTATGATCTCTAGGAGTTCTTTCTTTTTTTTTATATGTTCCTCCAATGTTTGTTGCCCAACATCTGAGGTAACGTCTTAGCGAGCTAATTTTTTTGGGTCCACTTTTGCATGGAATTTCGACCTGCCACCCGATGGCTCCAAATTTCTTTCATCCGTTCGGCAAAACCCTCATGACGTACCCATTCCAATTCGAATTTGAAGGGTTTGTACTCCCCCTTATGATTGGGTTACTAGTGTCAAGCAGAATAGGAGTGTGGTCGGATACCCTAGTCCGCTCGAGGGCCCAGGCTATGACCAAAGGGTATCTCTCTTCCCACTCTGTAGACATAAGCACTCGGTCAAGTTTTCAAAAGTGGGGTTTTGTAGGTTGTTTTCCCATGTGAATTGCCCTTCGGATAGCTCAATTTCCCTTAAATCCAAACTGTCAATGGCTGCATTGAACAGGAAAGGCCGCCTGGTTTGAAATCTATCATTGTTTTTCTTACTTCGGAACCGAAGAATATTGAGGTCTCCACTAACCAACATATGATAAGGGTTATCATGGCAGATGTTGACCACTTCTTCCAAAAAGTTAGACTTTAAATTGTCTTGAGCTAGCCCATAGACTGCAGCTAAGCTCCATTGGAAGGAGTCGATTTTATTCCAGAGATGGATTCTGACTAAGAATTCCCCATTGAATATTCTCGACATCCAAGGTAGCTACATTATGTCTGATGAGGATACCTCTAGATCTGCTCTGTGGAGGATGGCAGTGCCATTGGTAGTCCTAACCGCCAGAGAGTCAAGATAGGAGCCATCCATCGACGCTATGCTTCCCCGTCTCTACCAGGGCCATAAAGTCCAGCTCGTGTTCATTATTGTAATCAGCAATTAATCTAATTTTAGCCAAGTCCCGAAGACCTCTGCTATTCCATAAAATGCCTTTCATTTTTCACCATTTTGTTTTTTATTTTTCCTAGCCTTTTTTTATCCATGGCCTTTTTTATTTGAGGATAGCGATTTGGATTTTCGAGGGCTAGCCTTAAGGTCACAAATAATGTTTTCAGGCAATGCCTCACCCATATCAACCTAAAAAATTTCCCTCACCAAGTGAGATAGAATGGAGCCATCATAGTCAGTGTCTGAATCATCCTCAGTTACGTCTGTGTGAAAGTCCTTGATGTTGACTAGAGGGGGGTGAATAGTCAATTTTGAAAATTAAAACTCAACAGTGGATTAAACAGTTTCCGGAGACTCCGGGCAGGTCCGGATACTTCGAGTTCCGGAGTATTCGAGTTCACCCAGATTATCCGGACTATACAGGAACTCGAAAATAAAGTAAGCTTAAGATAATCTACTAGAGACTATGAGCTATCACAGTATCTCTAAGATAGATATTTTCTACTTAACAATAAAGGTACAATTAAATATTCATAAGCAATAAAATTGAGGTAAATCCTCAAATAGCAATTTGAATGAATAACTTACAAGAATTTAAATGGAGACAAGATTTAAATCTGAAGTTCGGTCACCTCACAAAGAAGTGCATATGTCTCCG
This sequence comes from Phragmites australis, assembly GCF_958298935.1. Taxonomy (NCBI): domain Eukaryota; kingdom Viridiplantae; phylum Streptophyta; class Magnoliopsida; order Poales; family Poaceae; genus Phragmites; species Phragmites australis. Next base: position 5,737,105 of record NC_084928.1, on the reverse strand, counting down.
TTGAGGAGCTCACAAAGAGCCGGGTCTTTTCAACCCTATCCTCACCCAAGCGACCACAAAGATCGAGCTAGGATTCTTACTCAAATCGTGGGTAATACAAACTCCCCGTAGCACTTCACAACGATTGGGTGCTCTACGGGTGACCTCTTGCCGTCTAGAAGCACAAGGCATCAAGAGAAAAGATTGCAATTCGCAGCTTGGCAAGAACTCAAATGCTCAAAGAATTTCTTTTTGCTCTCTTGCTCCAAATCTCACGCCTCAAACCAAACTCTCAAATCTTTGCAAAGATTGGGCACTAGTGGGGTTGGAAGGGCTATTGAATGCTCTAGAGAGAGTAAATGAGCTTATGGTTCAGCAAGCCTTCAATGAGAGGGGGTGAAGAGGTATTTATACTCTTCCCCCAAAAACTAGCCATTACTGTGCAATCCAGGCAGACTCGGAGTCTCCAAGTACACCCGGAGTCTCCGGGTAGCCCAGAAAACTGCGCACCTAACCTGTCAGAACTAGTTGTTACACTGACCCAGAGTATCTGGGTTCACCTGGAGTCTCCGGGTAACATTTTGAGAAAAACCGGCTAGAACTCTAGTTCGAAGGATGCCCGGAAGATCCGGAAGCATCAAACCTTGGAGACTCCGGGTAAAAACCTTAGCTAACCGAGAGTCTGCCTCAGAGTCTCACTCGGAGAATCCGAGACTTAACAACATCCGGAGTATCCAAACTAACTTGGAGACTCTGGGCTTTAAAAAATTAAATCAAAACCGAGAGCTCTTCTCGGAGACTCACTCAGAGTATCCAGAACATTTGCACTGTCCGGAGTATCCCGGCCATCCCGGAGACTCTGGGCACATAAATAAAGCCTGACCGAGAGCTCTTCTTGGAGACTCCAGAACACCTACAGAGTCTGGAGTTTCCAGACCAACCCGGAGACTCCGGAACCAGACAAAACTGGCCTTTGATCCCGGTGTTCGTGAGTGATGGTGCCTCTCAAAAATTGATTTTCATAAAGCACTTTGAGCACTGAGACACTACCAAAACTACAAAAAGCATCCCTCTTAATAGTACGATATTCCTAAGACTCAAAATTCAAATTAAAAATAGTTGGATTCTAAGAGTCTCTTCATGTCACTTCTTCTTTCTTTTTGAGGGGTATGGACATCTTTTATCCTTTTTCAACGGGACTAAAACCTGTTCATACACTTGATAAAACCATTAGTCCCTTAATCATTTATCATCAATTATCCAAAACCCACAAGGGGCCTAGATGCACTTTCACTATGGAGTGTTCGTCTTGGGCGGTGTTTGAATGATTTTGTATGCTTACATTTGCATGATCCATCATATATATTAAAACTTTCGAAAACTTTTCTATTTCCAAGCTATTTTGTCCCAATGAAATACTGAGAGGAGTGAGACTAGACACCAAATATGAACTAGATAGCAGGGGTTAAGAAGGGTCAACGCACGTACCTTGTGATGTTGCTAAAAAAAGATGTAGCCGTGAAAGTAGGGTTTTTGCCGCCAACCTCTTCAGTGCAACGCGACACATCGAGGTTCCTTTTTGCCGTCTCATGGCCTGGCCCAACGAGTCATCGTCCGCCTTCAATGTGCCATCCGCCCTTAGAGAGGAGTGCCTGCACCGACTGCACCGTAACCCATCAGATGCCGACCCTGCGACACTGGCTGACATCACACACGAAGCCAAAGCTGGCCGCTGAGTAGTCGTGCATGCCCTAGCTGACGAAACATGACACCGGGAGAGGACCGACCATGAAGCATCATCGAGGACATGCTGCACCGCCCTCTCGGTGTTGTGAAGATCCGGGGAGGCACCCACCAGTTGGATGTAGACCGGCTGGCTGCAAACCTCTATCGGCGAGGCTAGGGACACCGCCTTGCCGCTCGTGGCCTTCAAAGTGTTGCAAGGATGCAAGGCTGACCTATTACCAAAGCCGCAGTGTTGGTGTTTGTCCCAGCACAAGAAGACCCCACCAGGATGCTAGGGAGCCACAACCCTTCGTAGGACTTCATGCCTGCCTCAATGGTCGCTACACTGGCTTTGGGCGCCAGAATAGCAACCTAGGCAGCCCCATAGGAGGCGGCCTTCGGCGATAGCAACGATGTAGGTCCTCTTGGTGTGGCCAAGTTGTAATTGGCTGCCGCAGATTGATGAATTGTAGGCGAAATGAGGCATAGGGAGGAGGCGACGCCCACAGCCTTCTACGTGTTCATCACCCTAGCTGAGCCAAGAGCTATGCATGCACCATAGCTGCACACGCCAGCAGGAGCATTGACAAGCCCACCTGTACCAACCTAATGAAGGCACACACCTCTTAGGTCACCGCTGATCTCCTACTGTGCGAGCACCTCACTGCCGACACCATCGCGCCAACTGGTAGAATTGCAAGCCATCTCTCCAGTGGTGTTGAGTGGCAATTCAGAGGTTGTAGATGATGAATGGGTGATGTTTCCACTCAACAAGGTGGATGATGATCTCCTCAGCGAGGCCCCAACAACCTGCGTAAAGTTAACATTTGGTTCTTTTCTATTAGAATTTGAAGAAATATTTTCCCTTCTTGTTGGCCTTATCTTGAGACCCAACCGGATCGTCTTCCAATAAATAATCTTCGTCTTCATTGAAATCCCTTTCTGAAGTAGAGAGCCTAGGGCCATCAACCACCACAAAGTTCAGCTCCTCAAGAGAGAAAGTAACTTCACATCCTGAATGACCAAGGACAATATCAGTTTTAGTGGGTAGCAGCTTAGCATCCATGAGATCCATCTGAACATGAACAATGCCATTGCGACGCAGGATTTGCATATCAATATCTTGTGGGACCCCAATGACAGTGGCAATTGCCCAGATGACCAAATAGTATCGAAAAGCGGTAGGAATACCAAAGATGTGCACCCATACTGTATCCAACTAGAAAAATGGCTTTGGCTCATCATCTGATTTCCACTCTCCAATTGAGATAGTTGCCTCGTGTGCTTTAAGGTGAAATTCTGCGTTAACCATCTTGTTAAGTGCTTTTGTACTCGAAAAAGGCCACAAGATAGCTATCCTCTCCATTTGGAACTAGTTCCCAATTCCAGTCAAGTCGGATCCTCCGACGAAGTTCACACTGAATCATTTCTGGTGAAATATGTGCCCCAGAGATCTTAACCATGGTTATGTTTGAAGTTCTAGAGTCGCCCCCTTTATGACATGATGGTAGAACTTGGGAGAAACCTAACTTTTCACCACCGAAGCCAAAGAGAGTCGCTCTCGTCTTGGGAATCCACAACATTGGGCACTTCGTTTGTAAATGATCATCTCTTTTGTTAGAAAATTGCGCAATAAAGCTCTGTGACACAATTGTCCATTAAGTGACATTTGGTCTTGCATTGAAAACAAAACAATTTCTTCAACTTTGATCTGTCTTCCATTGCCTCCTACGTTGGCAGCGAGGATGGGAATGCTGAAGTGCCTGGCCGAGAAGGATTGCCTATAAATGGAGTTGTTGTAGCACTGTTGCTTCTTCTACTAGAGCGCCGTAGGATCCCGTAATGCTGACCAAGCCTCCGGAGCCCCCCCCCCCCCCCGAAGGATGCCTAGCCGATGTGTGAATGACAAATGAGAACTGGCCACTAGGTGTAAAGCTATGTCCTGAATTGCCTCCAAAACCGTCGAGGTCACCAGCAGCATTGACGTCAGCAAGAGATTGGAATATAGGCACCCATTCCTGCCATGGCCAGCACTGCTGCCACCATTGATCCCTCCAGCAGCGCCTCTGCTACCCTGGCTGGTAGCTTGGATGACAGCAACCGGTCTTTTGGAAGGGCCATGGCAAAATTGTCAAAGCCATGACATGCCATCACCACCTGTTTGATTTGAGGGAGGGTCTTTGTGCTACCATCAAAGGAAGGAATTGGCTGGGAATTTGGAGCATGTCGATCCCAGATGGCGCCAAATATGTGATTTCTACTTCAGCTGCACATACGATAATTTCCTGTCCCATTTGCGAGAATTCAAGGGGCCATGATTTCAGGCACCATCTGAGCATGAGGCCCTCCATGTATTGCAGTCATTGAATCCCCTTAAAAGAAAGTCACCCAATATAACCACTGATGGCGGCCGAGTTTTGGGCAGGGGACCTTGCTAGGGGCGCATGAGCCACACACGATTCTTCCCCTGCCCACACCGTTGCGACGTGCGTGGAGACTTCTTTGCCTATCCTAAATGAGAACCAGAATTGATGGTGGTGTAGAGTTGATGATCCACTGTTGTCACAATGCGCTCAGCCAGAGAGGAATTGGTGGTGGCGTCTCCCTCTTCAGCCTAAAGAATTTCTTCATTAGAGAAACCAGCATGGCGAGCAGCGATGACAAATTCGCTTGTTGACGGAGAACGGGCATTTGCTGCCGATTCCAACCGCCTCACCAGGTTCGGTGACCCATCGTCCATCTGAACCCAGCCACCAGATGAGCAAGCCGGCACTTTGTCAGATCAATAATAGGGCCTGAACATAGCCGCCCACCTCCAGAAGGGGATGAGCACAACAACAACGCCGACAAACCCCGACTCCAGCGGCCGCCTGGAAGGGTCGGAGTAGCAGCAATTTTTTGGTTAATATAATTGAGCCATAATGATATTGTTTATAAGAAATGAAGGAATATTGCTTATATACAGATGATCTTCAGGGTATTCACTAATTACGCTTCTGGCCATTGCTTCATTTAAGATACTCACTGACTGTGGTTCCGATCATTGCTTCAAAGGGAGGAGAATCGATATATTCTAACATTAGTGAGCCATACATTGGAGGCTGCTACCATGGAGATCATCGTCAGGTATGTGTGGAGGTTTAGTAATCGGTTGTGTGATGTTTGATGTAAAACTTTAATTGTATCATCGTGTTTTAGCATCATTGTGTTCAACTTTGGGCTAATTATTGTAATAAATATTGCCTGTTTGCACATTGTTGTGCAAAGATCGAGATCCTATCTCTTCAAGCTGCGTTACTTATTTCTATTTTAAATAGAACTTTCTTTATCTTAAAAAAATACATCATGCACATATCATTACAGAAGGGTTTCACACGGGCGCTCGGTAATTTTTTCGTATGTCAATCTTTGTGCGTTGTAGTGCAATATTGATAAGTTGAAAATTGAAATGTTTGAGTGGTATATGAGCAACCGATGACCTAAATTGCAATAGTACAAAGTTCATTTCTTCATTTAAATTTCACAAATTAATTAAAATGACTTTGCAGCTAATTTGTCCAAATTGAACTCAAGTCAGATTAATAAATAGATGATTGATTCTTCAACCATTTCTTAGGATCACAATTAATATTTGAATATTTGAATAAATGCTTATCATCAACCAGATCAACGGAGAGTAAGATGTAAATGAAAAAAATATAGACTCGATAGAATTGATGTTTTATTCACTACAAGCATACTCACAATAGCTACTAATTCTTCATACAAACCAGTGATGAATAGGGAACGGGGAAATTAACCATGTGCGTTGCATGAATCACGCACATTTAATAATCATGATTGAATCAATAAACTGTGTGATTGTGCTTGAGCAGCTGAGTCGTTGTTGTGGTCGTCAAGGAATGGGTAGTCCGTGTAGCCAACGACAGGGTCCTGTGTGTAGAAAGTGGAGCGGTCATACTTGTTGATGGGTGCGCCCAACTCGAACCTCCTCGGCAGATCCGGGTTAGCCAAGAAGAGCCTGCCGTAGGCGACGAGGTCGGCGTAGCCCTCGGCCACCACCTTGTTGCCTTCCTCCCTGTCGTACCCACCGGCGGCGATGAACGTGCCGTTGAAGGCCTTCCGGAATGGGAGGAGCCTATGGGGGATCTGCCTACGGCCGTCAACAATGGCCATCCGAGGCTCCACCATGTGACAGTAGAGAAATCCCTCGTGCATGTTGAGCTGCCGCACCATGTAATTGCCGAGTGCCGCCGGATCGGAGTCGACACAGTCCATGTAGTCGACGAACGGAGACAGCCTAATGCCAACACGGTGCGCGCCCACCTCGCGGACCACGGCATCGATGACCTCCACTGCGAAGCGGCACCGGTTCTCCAGGCTGCCGCCGTACTCATCGGTGCGATCGTTGGTGCTGTCCTTCATGAACTGCTCCAGGAGGTACCCGTGCGCGCCGTGGATCTCCACGCCGTCGAACCCGGCCTCGATGGCGTTCCGCGCCGCGCGCCGGAAGTCGTCGATGATCCCCGGGATCTCCTCTGTCGCCAGTCGGCGCGGCTTGGAGTACACCATGCCGGACTCAGCGTCCGGCGTGATCTGCTGGTCCGTGCTCGAGATGGGCGCTTGCCCGTCAGGTTGGAAATCTGCCGTTCGGTTCACAATTTACAAAGAATTAGCAACGAGACCAATCAATTGATCAACCACATAGGAGTTCTTGACAGTAAATTTGCGCTCGTAAGCGTGCCACGTACCGTTGGTGGAGACCCTGCCGACGTGCCAAATCTGGCAGAAGAAGACCGCGCCCTTTCGGTGGACGGCGTCGACGATGGGCTTCCATGCCTCGACCTGCTCCTGCGTCCAGATGCCGGGGGCCTCCGGGTAGCCCTGCGCGGTGGCGGACACCCCTGTGGCCTCCGCGATGAGGAGGCCGCCCTTGGTGGCGCGCTGCGAGTAGTACACCGCTGCGTGCGGCTGCGGCACGTTCCCGTAGGAGCGGCACCGCGTCAGCGGCGCCAGCACCACCCGGTGGGAGAGCTCGAACTGCCCCATCTTGTACGGCGTCAGCAGCGGGATCACCTCTTTCGCCGCTTGCTGCACCATCTTGTATAACCTCCTGTCCGCCTGGTCGGTCGTCGACGTTGTGCAGATGCGATGGAACACCGCAATAACTTGCAACCTCTCGTCTCTAGCTTGCCTGCCTCTGTTTCTCGCTTGTTCTACTAAACTGGGCGGGGCGTAGGATTATTTATACGTGTTTGGGTGGGCGCTCGTCGCCGCCTTATTGGCTTTGGCATCTCCTGGCCGTTTCCTTTTGACTCGTCGCCCTTTTGTTCACACATGCCCCTTGCGTCACCCTTTCCGTCATAAACTTGGTCTTCGGTCGTGGCCAATGACGTCTCCTTTCTCACACAGGTACATTGTACGCGGACATGCGGTAGTGTTTCGTTCGCACACCGACCACAGGTGTGCTGCGGACTCCAGGAACATGTTGTGAAACCAGCCACACACGAGCGGAGGCTGGCTCGGCCAGAAAGACAACCGGCCGTACGGCGCACAGGGGTGGGGCGTGGTGCCCACCTGAGTGTCCAAGTAAGCTTATTCTTCGTTAAGAAAAAAAAATCAGTAGGTATTTGCAAATGCCTCTTATATTATTTGTATAACAGGAAAAGAATAACGGAAGAATAAAGAAGAGAGCTACATCTATTTGAGTGGATTTGTGTTTATACTTTGTTAATCGGAAGAGTCAGAGAGGGGTGTTCTAACGGCTGGCTGACAACGTGAATTATAGCGGAAAGTAAGATATGACGTAACAAGGACATGTAAGATTTTTTTAGGGAACGTGTAAGATTGTACTCATAGGGATTTCTTCACCGACCATCCCTGTGCAAACAGTTTAGGTTGCACGAGTGTGTGGGCAGCATAATCTCAACTAAGGATTTTGCTATCCATATGAATGTGTTATCACTAATTCGACATTTATTTTTTGCTTTTTTCTACTTCTTTTCTTCCTTTTCTTTTATTTCTTTTCTTTTTGCTTCTTATTTTCTTCATTGTTATTTTATTTGTTTTTTATTTCTTTTCCCTTTCGTTCTAATTTTCTTTCTTTTTATTTCATTACTTTTATTTTATTTATTTTTTCATTTTTCTTCTCCTCCTCCTTTGGACATATATAAAATAAAAAGTGCTATTTTTTTGTTGGCCTTAGGTCCTTTTTCCAGTACATTAATGTTAGTTTGAGTCAACATTTTTGGTATATGTTGATTCAAAAAAATTGTCAAGATGTTTTTTTGTTGATTCTATATTTTTTAGCAAATGATGATTTAACATTCTTGTCAATGTGTTTATTTATCATATTTTGTTGATTCAATATTTTTAGTAAAGTTACATTCAACAATTTTACAAGACATGTTGCTTTAACATTTTTTAAGTGTTAACTCATTTTTTTCTATGACTTAATCATTCACCATTTGTTTTGTTTACTCAACGTTTAGTCTGATACTTGCTAACTCAACATCTTTTTGTTGATCAATATTTTTAAAACATGTCAATTAACAATTATTATGTGAAATTTTCATAGAACTTGAGGGATAACTTTTGGATAAAAATATTTGAGAATTAAATGAGAAAACTAATACACACCTGCAACCCAAGCAACCCAATCCAATCTAATACTCCCTCCGATTGCAAATGTAGGTCGTTTTAGACTTGTGCACAAGGATTAAGAAAATAGATCAAATGATCTTATTGCCCTTCATTTATTCTGTATTGAAAAAGATAACTCATTCATTTGTGAGAGCGTTAGCATTTATTAAACAAGGGCAAGACGGAAAAAAAGAAAAAGATGCTTAGAAATTTAAGAATGACTTATATTTAAAGAATAGTTGAGAAGGCTAAAATGACCTACATTTACAACGAGGGAGTATTTCTTCTTTCCTTCCTCTTTCCATTGCACCGTGCACGCATGCTTCTTCCGCCTCACGGCGTGCATGCATGCATGCTCAGTCTAGGCGCAGCTCCACGATCAGCATCTCCTCGATGTGCTCGCTCCACCGGTCGCCGTCACCGATAGCGGGCGACCCCTCCGTGGCCACAGCGGTGCCCACCATGACAGCCCCATCGTCCCAACGCCATACGCACTCATTGGAACGCCTGGCCGCTACATTGTCCCGCTCTTTGCAGCCATCTTACCGTCCTCGCTCCTCCCCTATCGTTAGTCCCCTACTCGTCGCTACGCTTCAACACGGGCCTGGTTCACGCTCCTCAACCCCATCATGCAATCATGTCGACTTCGTGCTCGGAGGAGGCGAAGCTCACACTCGCTCAAATGGAAGCGGAGAAGAAGAAGCGTCGCTCGGCTATTATGTTAAGGGTTAGACAAAACAAACTTTGTTAGAAGAGGAGAGCCAATTTAGCTCTATCTCAAAAGCAAGAAAATCCTTGCACATCTTATCTAAATTCAAATCAAACAAAAGAACCAAATATATTTACTCATCTCTAATCTTGCTAGGCAAGACTAGACAAGGTGGACAAAGGATCCTTGAGGTAGCAGCTGCACACCAGCCGCTTGGTTTTTTTCTTAAGAAAACACCATGATCAACGACGATGCCGTACCGTGCCAGAATTTTTCTAGGATTCTTGGACGTACACGCGGCAAAGCGCATCTCCAGATGCATCCGCCGATGGAAGCAGTGACGTGAAGGTTCTCCAGCTTCCCGTCGAGCGGATGGGTGTCTGGTGTGGTACGCGCTTGCATCATGCGGACGTCAGTGCAAACGGGTTTCTATGCGGGCCGCCAGTACGAAAATTCTCTTCTGCGCGCGCTGCCAACTGGGAACGCACGACTGCTGCGTGGGGTCTAAGTAATTTTTTTCATTTTTTAAAATTTTTGAGATAAACATTCTTATTAATTTTTTCTCAAACTTTTTTAACCAAACTTTCTCATACAAATTTTTTTAAAAACTTTTTGAGTTAACTTTTCTCGTGCAAAGTCTTTTTTAAAAAAATGAGAAGGAAAAAAAATTTAAAAAAGGAGGGAAGCTGTCTGGTGGCGGGCGGGGGATTAGCAGTGCTCCTGCCAGTACCGTCCTGCTAAGAGGACGCAGGAAAAGCACGATCGTAGGTTTTCAGAAGAGAAATTTAGGTTTATATCATTGTTTTTTGCAATTATCTGGTTTATATCATTGGTTCCAAAATTTGTTAGATTCATGCCACTAGTCGGATCAACCAATAACATAAGCTGAAGAGGTTTATCGGTCTAACCGTAGCAATTAGTGGTATGAATCGAAGAATTTTTACAAATAAGTGGCACAAACCTAACAATTCAAAAATCAGTGGCAAAATCAGAAACGACAATTGATCCTTGTCATAAACCTAAAGTTTCCCTTTCGGGATCAGCCCAGCCCAATTGCTCAACATGCGTTCTAGGCTTCTGGGCCAAAACAAATGGGAACGCAGCCGTAGGCCGAAGCCTTCCATCCGGGTCCCCAGAGCTTTTTTTATTTTTATATTTTTTAACATAAAAATGTATTTAAATGTATCCCATATAAAAAAATTTACAAAAATAGATGCCTACCATCTTTTAATAAAGCGGTTAGACCCTTACCGCCCCCTAAGAGTGCGGTAAACCGTCAACCCGCAGCTTACCGCTCTCTCATACGGCGGGTAGGCCTTACAGCCCTCAGAAGCGGTAAGCCCCCTTGTATGAACAGTAACGCAGTGAACAGTACACTGAATTTCAATTTCTGTCCTAAAATTTTTTTTATGTGTTTCATAATCCATGTGCAACCCATTTTAATTGAATTTACACAAAAATCATGTGTAAAATTTAAACTAAAATTCTAAAAAAAAAGTCTGCTTTTATAACTTCTAACAATTGTTAGTGCCTCAAATAAATTTTCTAAAAATCTGGTAAAATTCACTAATATTCTTCTTATGTGATGTGATAATTTCTAAAATTATTTTCAGCACTAGGTTTATATATGTTTGAATTCAAATTAAGTTAAAAGAAGAATATCATATGAAATTATAAAAATATATATAAATGGTGCATTACAAAAGAACTCACTTTTTTACCACATAATATAGGGCTGAAAATAATTTTAGAAATTATCACATCACAAAAGAAGAATATTAGTGGATTTTATCAAATTTTTAGAAATTTTATTTGAGGCACTAACAATTGTTAGAAGTTATAAAAATATACTTTTTTGAAGAATTTTAGTTTAAATTTTACACATGATTTTTGTGTAAATCTAATTAAAATAGGTTACACATAGATTATGGAACACGTACAAAAAGTTTTATAATTTTTTAAGCAACAGAACATTACTATTTTGGACAAACAAGAGAGTAAATTGAAATTCGAAGTACTGTTCATACAAGGGGCTTACCGCAAAAAAAAGAAAAAGCAGTAAGGTCCGAAGAATGCAACTATACTTTTGTGGAGTACGGGGGCAGCTTATGATAATTAGCGCACATCATCACACTAGGCAAATCATCATCTGCAGACTATATTGCGCTAGTTGAATTTGATGTATTCACCGCACTTGAGGGGTGCTAATAATCAAAAGTAACAGCAAGTTACCCCAAAAAGAATATTAAACAGAATAAGTAGACATATGTTCCAATAACAAATATCAAAATAGATCATGAAAAAATACTTCCGTAACTATTAGTAAGCTTGGGGCTCAGGGCAGCTAAACCACCCAGTGGAAACCGAGGAGCACTAGGGTCTGTTTGTTTGAGCTTATGCTTTTGTGTTTATTTAAAAAGCTGTGTTTTTTTTTATCTGAAAAGCTGTTTTTGAAAATAGGTTGTTGGCTTCTACAACAAATTTTTAGCTTATCAGCACATAGCTTCTCAGAAAAGCGTATCTCAGTGAGCTTCTCAGCTTTAGTTTATTTTCCTCAAAAACAGGCTTCTGGTTTCTCTAGAAGTCACTTCTCCAAAAACCCGTTTATTCTTGCTTCTAGCTTCTAGCTTCTAGCTTCTGCTAGTAGCAGAAGCAGAATCAGAAACAGAAAACAAACAGGACCCTAATTAAACTGGCAGGACGCATGCTGTTGCTCAGGGGTAAATTGTGCCATGATCTCACGCAGCTACAAACCAGAAAGGAAATCAAGGAATCAAACTTCTTGAAGGCCACAATTGGATATTAGAGGTGTAACATGTAAGGACAGACAAGCATAGTAGAATAAATAATTGCAAAGGGGATATATGTCAAAAAGGTGCTTTTATGGCCTAAAGATGAAAATAATTACAATATGAAAAAAGACAGTATGTGCAGACTTGCCAAGGAATGTTTGATGTTTCCATTGGGAGTGTTCGGCAAGAAAATATGAATCATCAAATATGGGCATATTAGCCTTTAGGATTACTCCACAGTTAAAGTTTGCAGTGAGAAAAGGAAACATGTACATACCTGAGACAATAGTGGGTTTTTGGGCTGCTGCAAAAAAGAAAGGAACAAAAATCAACCAACAATAAAAGAGGGTGTTTGCTTCAAGTTTACAAATCGAATCAACCATATGATGACATTGTTTTCAGGATATTGCTCATTTGGAGCATCATCACTTTGATGCCCTAATATGACAGATCAGCAGCTTCATAGAACAGCAACATTGCAGCAGGTACATAGAATTTTGGAAATTTCGGTTTAGTAGACCATAGAGTGTAGGATCTGTATTTATACATAGGTTCTTCACACAAAAAACCATTGCATTGAAGAAAAGAAGAATACAAAATTACAAGTTGATGTCTCTTTGCCCTTTTCCACTATGGAGTGTAGAACATTGTGCTCCAGTTGTTTTAAAAGGTATAAAAAAAATTATCCACCAAGGATTTTGGCTACAGCTGTAGATCAAGAGTGACGATTAGAGAGAGGGGTGAATAGTTACCTCAATAAATTTATTGTAAAATTGATGGTCTTCTCCTATTCGATCACCCAACGCACCTCTAAAAGAGAATCACAACAGAACGTAACACAAATACGCAACAGAAAAACTACACCTACTCAGAAAGTGCGAAGACTCCGGAGATGGGATTGGAGAGTCCAGAGATTGGACCAAAGAGTCCGGAGATTCCGAGAAAGATCAAAAATCAAACTTGAAGATTCAACAAAAGGTGGATCTCATGGTTAGTATCAAACACTAGATTCTATAGCAAACCAATCCATGACTCATCCTCACATATAGGTTGAATCTTGAGAAAAGATCACTCTATGATCAAGAGATGAACACCGGCTGAGGAAGATCTCCAAGATGATGGTCTAAAGGCAAGGGGATTCAAGATCCTATCACATATGCATGTGCATATGAATTTTATACCTTTAGCATCAAGGAAAACAACTCCCAATGTGTTAAAATTTCAGCTCAAAAAGAACAATGAAAATAAACACCAAAAACGAAAAACTTGCACGCAAGATAAGGGAACCAAGAGAGAGAAACTAGAAGGAGGGGAATTCAAGCATATGTAACAAAATAAACTTTATTACTCAAAGATGTCAGCTCTATTTTAGACGAATTATAAATATTTTTCTCTCAAAACTCTCACTTATTATATAGGCTAAGCATTTATCCTCCTCTCATCTAAAATCTTAGCATAATGCTCTCATATGGGTGACATAAGGGGCTCAAATGGCTGGTTCATCCTCTCGTAATCCTACCTCTCTATTTATAGGTCTAGGAAATTTGGCCCCTAAGTTTCCTAACTTTCTCCCAAAATACCCTTCTCTTGTAGTACAATCCTACCTACCACAAAATGTATTTTGGTCTATTTTCTTCTCCATTCATTGGACAACATCTGTGCCTTCGGAACTTAGCTTCGCCTCAACGCAAGCTTTACGATGGTGTCATACTCCTCCAGTCCTCCCACGATTTGAGGCTAAACCGAAAAACCCTATCACGCTTTCAATGTGTGATTATCCGTCACTTGCTTCCTCCTAAAGTAAGCGTTCCAATGATGACGCGTGCCCTCTGTCTTACGATCTTGACCGCTGGCAAGTCTCTCCCACTCCCGATTCCTTGGGCTGCCTTGTCACTTGCACCGGCATCCCTTTCGCTTGACTTTATCAACACACCATCTTCATCCTCCGTTCATGCTTTGCTTGACCCCCATGTGTACAGCTAGAATTACCCTTGACTCCGTTCGGCCCTCTTTGATCGTCCGGCACTAAGCACCCGCTTAGCTCCGATCACCTGTCGTCGACCACCAAGTTGCATTCATCACCTGCACACCATGAAACAAGCAAACATATTTCTCCACACTCTAAAATATCTCTAGGTTAGCACAAAATCAAAAACTTTAACTCAGAGCACATCCTGCAGAAAACGTGAACACCGGATGTTCCAGTGTGTTTTGCCCCTGAACATCGGACCATCTGGTGAGTGTAGCACTATTTGTTTCAGGAAAATTTTGCTCTCTAAAAAAACGGTCTGGTAAAAGTTTCTGGTAATCTCATATCCATAACCGGATAATCTGACGTGTGTCAATCCATTGAACCACCCTTCTGCAACCTCTCTGCAACAAAAGGTTCGGCGTATTCTCCGGTGTTCACATCACCATAACACCGAACTATCCGATGTGGTCAAAAACTTAAACACTAGATGTTCCGGCAAGGCATAATTTCCTGGACTCTGAAATAGTCTGTTCCAATTCAAACTTTGGATCGCCATAAATAAGATCACACACAAACAAGCTCATACCAATCAAAATCATTTCAAATCCAACATTGTCAATGACTCGTCACATATAAACTAAGGCACATTTCAACTTGATTTCTCAGCAGCAATCCAGGTTTATTAAGTGGAGACGTAACATGGTATAACTTGAATAAAGAGAACAGAGCATTACCTCCCAAATTTCTTGACGACCACATATTAGGTAACCAAGTTCTTGAGGTGAAAATATTTGAAGGGCTGATATGTCAAATACCTAAAATAGCAAAATAAACAAGCATCATTTAAGTAAATAAACAAATACCAGAGCAGCTAATGAAATGATTATAAAAGAATCCAAAAATAATGCCAATGAGCCTGCACCTGAAGAAACATATTCAGAAACAATGTAAGACCACTATTCAGATATCGAACAACTATAGTGTGAAGCTGTATTTGAGCAGAGCATAATCAACATTGTCACAAATGGTACCATCGGTAATTCAGCATTTCAATTCTTGCACTTACTGAATCCCCCAAATGCAAGCAACAACAGACATACATTGAGAATGATTTTGTTACCTGTATGGTAGTCTTGGAGTAGACATACTCTTTGATTTTGTTCCAATCTTTGTTCAGTTTTCTTCAACCAAACCAAGTAAGGAGACAATGAATGGTTGCAGCTCACCAAGCAGCACTATAAAAAAAATAAAGAGTAGAGTATTGAAAAAAGTGGGTACAAGAGAACAAGCATCAGCAAGAATATATATATATATACATATATATATATATATATATAATTATAAATACGGACAAGTATAATATGTAGCTAGCTATAATATAGGTTATTCGGTAGCCAGGGCACCCGACCGACCCTTCCCGCGTCCACGATCCCCTGGGGTCCGCGCATCCCTCCCGCATGCCCACGATCCCCTGGGTTCCGCGCCATGGACAATGGCGCGGATGTTGACCGTGTCCGCACACAATGGCGCGGATGTTGACCGTGTTCGTGCTACAATATCCGCACCATTGTCCATGGTGCGGACCCCACGAGTCGACATTGAAGGTCAAAATAGTTGGGTCAGGCACGGGTCCGCGCCATGGACAATGGCGCGGGTGTTGATCGTGTTCGCGTTACAATATCCGCGTCATTGTCCATGGCGCGGACCCCAAAACTGGAGATCAAAATAGGAAAAAAAAACTCACAATTTGAGTAGATGGGTTGAGTCAGGTCATTCGGGTCAGGTCGGATGCGTGAGTTGAGTCCGACCATAGAATAGAATATTCTATAGCTAGTTATATACAAATACATCTATAAATACATCTCTCTCTATATAGAGAGAGAGATAGAAAGGTCATGATAGCAATAGCGTGGCCAAAAGTAAGTGATAGTAGAACAGAACAATAAGGCAACCTAGACGAATATTACATCCATGATAAGAAGGCTTCTTCTAAAAGCAAAATTCTCAATACAAAAAGTTACCTTTTACGGATGTTATCGTTGAGAGAGATGCAATCTTGCTTCATGCATAGTTTTTATTATCTCGTCAACCTCCTTTCTGGAAAACTCATTTATGTCACGAATCTAAACAACAAAATAGACAAGTTAACTACTGCAGAAAAAGTATGATAGCCCCGCACATGCTTCTTCCAAGCTCATATGAACTACTAAATCATTAAAATTATTTTACTCAACTCCAGGATTGCATATATGAATTCCAAATGCAGGTTGAGAGGTGTAACTTATCTTCTACGTATTTTAATTCGTTCAAAATAAAATTGGCTTCAAGTAAATATGTGAACATGCAGGTCGGAAATTTAAATACCTTGTGTAACAACAAATATTTTTCTTCACCTCCTCTTTCTAGAGCAGGTGGAGCTGGAATAGGCCCGCTGAAGAATGACTTCTTATTATGAACAGTATGGTACATAAGTCTAGAAAGGCACTTTTTTATTTTAAAATAGGAATAAAAAATATATTATACATAGTTAAAAACTTCTCTATAAACAATATTTCGTGTTTCATTTCCACATGTTCCATCATCATTTTCAATAAGTATTTTCAAACCATTTTTTAGTGACTCGGCTTACTGCAACATATAATTGATCATGTATGAATACTGGTTTTTTCAAATATATGCCTACATTAGATGATATTTGTCGTTGACTTTTGTTAATAGTCATTGCATAACACAATTTAATAGGAAATTGACGACAATTTAGTTTAAAAGGCTATTTGTACCCTCTTGTTGTTAAATTTATCCAGGGTATGTAAACCTTTGTTCCAATATTTATACCAGTAATAATCGTATATTCAATTACATTGTCTCCAAGTTTCTTGATAATTAACCTTGTACCATTGTGTAAGCCTATACTTTGATTTAAATTACGCAATAGCATAATTGGGGCTCCAATTTTTAACACCAGTTTGTGTTGTAGGAAATTATTGGTGCTTAGCGTGTTTAGATATTCTATAGGATATACAACATCTACATCATTGAAACAATCAAATGATTTTAAGATACTATCTGCACTTAAATATTCTCTCTCTTCAGTTGGTATTAATGTTAACATGTAAGAGTTTATCTCATCGACTATTTCGTTAGTTGAACTTAGTATGACTCTTTCTTTTAGGTAATCAGTGTCTCCAAATTTTTTGTTTAAATTAGGATAAATAGCAAGAGCTAAAGCTGGTATCTTAGGACCCTCGTTATGTATAAGGAGGTCTGAAGGTATAGATATCCATGTTGGTTCTGTATCATCACCTTTTTTTTTTGCTGGTAGTGATACGTCACCTAGATCTAATATCCATTTACTGGAGTTGTAGAGATCAATGTAATCATTATTGTTTGTGATGTTTCTTTTTAATCTCATATTTTCTGTTGGCTTGCACATGTGTACATGTTGCCATAAGTTAAATTGATGATAGCCGTGTTTATTATTTGTGTTATTGTTCCTTTTTCTATCACTGGTAGTATATGTCTTACATCACCTTCTAATACAACTACTTTTCCCCCAAATGGCATCTCTTTTGCGTATGAATTAGTTGGACTAAGTATGTCTTTTAGTGATCTGTCAAGTGCTTCGAAACATTATCTGTAAAGTAATTAGCGCTTCATCCCATATTATAAGAGATGTTTCTTTTAGTAGATCAGCAAGCATTGTTCCTTGTTTTATATCACAGAATGATATTTCATCTATATCTAGAGGTATCTTAAATCTGGAGTGAGTTGTCCTTCCGTTTGGTAATAATAAGGATGCTACTCCTGATGATGCTATTGTTAATACAATTAATTTACATGCTCGTAGATACGAGACAATAGTGTTCCATAGATATGTTTTTCTTGTTTTCTCGTATCCTGATACGACATAAAATCCAAAATTTTTTGTCTAAAACAATTCTAACAATGGTATGGAAAGCGCTTTTTTATCGATATTCAAATTTTGATATAAAAATGTTAGCTTCTTCTTCTAATTTATCAGTGTCATAATACATTTCCTCTTGTATAAGATGGTTTCCATATACAGTCCTGTATTCTATAGTTCTAGAGGGTAAGTTATATGTATTTAGTTGGACTCCATTTCTTGAAAATAAATTCTCTAATTCTTTAACTAATGCATTTTGTAGTTCATCATCGTTTATGGTATGTGGGATAAAATTGTACCTTGATCTAATTTATGTTTTAGATCCTCTATCATCAGCCTCCAGTTTTTGTTATAAAATTCCCTCTCATTCTGTATACCGCAGTATAACAACATTGTTACAAAGAGATGTCTTAAATGAACTGATGATGCCCAAGTTGCTATTTCATTGAATGTCCAGTACCATTCATCGTCATTGTTTAGTAAGCCACGGGTTGCACATGTTTCTTTATATTACCATTTTAATTTGTATTAATAGCCACCTTTTTATCTATACATTCAAACATGATTTTTGCAGTGTCAGGACCTTTGTTCACATATTTACATAAGTATTTTAATATTCTAACTTTGTTGAAATACTCAATATTTATATGAGCTTGATATTTTTAAATTAAGTATAAGTTGAGTGGCACTACCCATGTATTATCAAGGTTATGCTCATTTCTACGTATATATATACCAATATCACGCTTTTTTATATAGTGAAGCCATTATCATCAAATGTTGTTTCATCTTGAAATTATTTCAGATAATGTTTAAAACACCTTCCTTTTTTCATACATGGACAAGATATGTTTTTGGTACCACAAGGCCCATGCATCATATGTTCTGCAACTAATACATCTGGTTTGATCTTAAAACTAGGTATGGCACATTAGAACTCTGTATAAGTTCTGATAAGTGGGGTGTTCCAAGATATTGGCCAATGTATAATGTGTACTGGATAGCTCGATTTCTCAAGTCTAAGTGATCAAGGATCTCATTTTACAAGATAGGCTATTTGGCATCAAAATTATCCCGTTTTTCTCTTTCAGACGCATGATAATATTGAAATCCCCCTATCAACATAGGTAAGGATTCCCTACAACACGCATTCACTAGCTCAGCCAAGAACATTTCCTTAAACTGAGGTTGTGCTGTGCCATGCACGACCATAAGTACCCATTGAAAATCCATCATCTTTGTTCCTCACATTAAACTTCACAAAAAAAAATCTCCATCCTCAATAGAGATTATGTCTAAGCCGATTATGGTAGAATCGGATTGTGCTTCGATTGTTCTCCTTGCTACAACACATGAGGAGGACCGCTCGGCTCTTGCCCATATGGTGAGAGATGTGAGACGCTTGTTCACCGGACAAAGGGTGTTGGGGATAAAAAAGTAGATCGTAGCCAGAATACTGTTAGCCACAAACTAGCTATTCATGCCTGTATTCATGACATTTCTGGGATCTGGATGGGGTAAGAAGAAAATTTTGTAACTAGGTTAATTTGTGACGATTGTATTGCTTCCGTCTAATATATTCCCTTTCCCTCGCAAAAAAAAAATAGAGATTATGTCAAACACAACCATATTGATTCCCATGAGGATTCCCCCGGATCTCCCGTGAGGAGCTTTACAATGCCATAGAATATCTCTTTCGTCACATAAGTGTGACATGCTCAATGAAGAAAATTCACTTTGACCTGTTTTGATAATTACAATAAAATCTAGTTGTTGTTCTATCAATAAATCTGAAATATATATATGTTTATGGTGAGACAAGTTTCCAAGACATTTGTTATTTCAAAAGATACCTTTCATTTAACTTTTCTTCTTATGGTAACTTGTTTCTCTTTGGCTGCATAGCTGTCTTTGAATCTTTCTGGGTCTTAGCCTTGTTCTTTTTTTTTTGCTACATATCAACTAGACTAAAGCATGTCGATCCCAAATGGCGCCAAAGATGTGCTTTCTACTTCGGCTGCACATACGATAATTTCCTGCCCCATTTGCGAGAATTGAAGGGGCCATGATTTCAGGCACTATCTGAGCATGAGGCTCTCCATGTATTGCAGTCGTTGAATCCCCTTAAAAGAAAGTCACCAGTATAACCACTGGTGGCGGCCGAGTTTTGGGCAGGGGACCTCGCCAGGGGCGCATGAGCTACACACGTTCCCTCCCCTGCCCACACCGTTGCGACGTGAGAGGAGACTTCTTTGCCTATACTAAATGAGAACCAGAATTGATGGTGGTGCAGAGTTGACAAGCCACTGCTGTCACGATGCGCTCAGCCAGAGAGGAATTGGCTGTGGCGTCTCCCTCTTCAGTCTAAAGAATTTCTTCATTAGAGAAACCAGCATGGCGAGCAGCGATGAAAAATTCGCTTGTTGACGGAGAACGGACATTTGCTATTGATTCCGACCGCCTCATCAGGTTCGGTGGCCCATCGTCCATCTGAACCCAGCCACCGGATGAGCAAGCCGGCACTTACCAAGAATAGGGCCTGAACATAGCTGCCCACCTCCAGGAAGGGGATGAGCACAACAACGACGCCGACGAACCCCGACACCAGCGGCCGCCTGGAAGGATCGGAGTAGCAGCAATTTGTTGGTTATATAATTGAGCCATAATGATATTGTTTACAAGAAACGAAGGAATATTACTTATATACAGATGATCTTCAGGGTATTCACTAATTGCGCTTCTGGCCATTGCTTTATTTAGGATACTCACTGACTGTGGTTCCGGTCATTGCTTCAAAGGGAGGAGAATCGAGATACTCTTACATTAGTGAGCCATACATTGGAGGCTGCTACCATGGAGATCATCGTCAGGTATGTGTGGAGGTTTAGTAATCGGTTGTGTGATGTTTGATGTTAAATTTTAATTGTATCATCATGTTTTAGCATCATTGTGTTCAACTTTGGGCTAATTATTGTAATAAATATGGCCTGTTTGCACATTGTTGTGCAAAGATCGAGATCCTATCTCTTCAAGCTGCGTTACTTATTTCTATTTTAAATAGAACTTTCTTTATCTTAAAAAAATACATCATGCACATATCATTACAGAAGGGTTTCACACGGGCGCTCGGTAATTTTCTCGTATGTCAACCTTTGTGCGTTGTAGTGCAATATTGATAAGTTGAAAATTGAAATGTTTGAGTGGTATATGAGCAACCGATGACCTAAATTGCAATTGTACAAAGTTCATTTCTTCATTTAAATTTCACAAATTAATTAAAATTACTTTGCAGCTAATTTGTCCAAATTGAACTCAAGTCAGATTAATAAATAGATGATTGATTCTTCAACCATTTCTTAGTTTCACAATTAATATTTGAATATTTGAATAAATTCTTATCATCAACCAGATCAACGGAGAGTAAGATGTAAATTAAAAAAAATATAGACTCGACAGAATTGATGTTTTATTCACTACAAGCATACTCACAATAGCTACTAATTCTTCATACAAACCAGTGATGAATAAGGAACGGGGAAATTAACCATGTGCGTTGCATGAATCACGCACATTTAATAATCATGATTGAATCGATAAACTGTGTGATTGTGCTTGAGCAGCTGAGTCGTTGTTGTGGTCGTCAAGGAATGGGTAGTCCGTGTAGCCAACGACAGGGTCCTGTGTGTAGAAAGTGGAGCGGTCATACTTGTTGATGGGTGCGCCCAACTCGAACCTCCTCGGCAGGTCCGGGTTAGCCAAGAAGAGCCTGCCGTAGGCGACGAGGTCGGCGTAGCCCTCGGCCACCACCTTGTTGCCTTCCTCCCTGTCGTACCCACCGGCGGCGATGAACGTGCCGTTGAAGGCCTTCCGGAATGGGAGGAGCCTATGGGGGATCTGCCTACGGCCGTCAACAATGGCCATCCGAGGCTCCACCATGTGACAGTAGAGAAATCCCTCGTGCATGTTGAGCTGCCGCACCATGTAATTGCCGAGTGCCGCCGGATCGGAGTCGACACAGTCCATGTAGTCGACGAACGGAGACAGCCTAATGCCAACACGGTGCGCGCCCACCTCGCGGACCACGGCATCGATGACCTCCACTGCGAAGCGGCACCGGTTCTCCAGGCTGCCGCCGTACTCATCGGTGCGATCGTTGGTGCTGTCCTTCATGAACTGCTCCAGGAGGTACCCGTGCGCGCCGTGGATCTCCACGCCGTCGAACCCGGCCTCGATGGCGTTCCGCGCCGCGCGCCGGAAGTCGTCGATGATCCCCGGGATCTCCTCTGTCGCCAGTCGGCGCGGCTTGGAGTACACCATGCCGGACTCAGCGTCCGGCGTGATCTGCTGGTCCGTGCTCGAGATGGGCGCTTGCCCGTCAGGTTGGAAATCTGCCGTTCGGTTCACAATTTACAAAGAATTAGCAACGAGACCAATCAATTGATCAACCACATAGGAGTTCTTGACAGTAAATTTGCGCTCGTAAGCGTGCCACGTACCGTTGGTGGAGACCCTGCCGACGTGCCAAATCTGGCAGAAGAAGACCGCGCCCTTTCGGTGGACGGCGTCGACGATGGGCTTCCATGCCTCGACCTGCTCCTGCGTCCAGATGCCGGGGGCCTCCGGGTAGCCCTGCGCGGTGGCGGACACCCCTGTGGCCTCCGCGATGAGGAGGCCGCCCTTGGTGGCGCGCTGCGAGTAGTACACCGCTGCGTGCGGCTGCGGCACGTTCCCGTAGGAGCGGCACCGCGTCAGCGGCGCCAGCACCACCCGGTGGGAGAGCTCGAACTGCCCCATCTTGTACGGCGTCAGCAGCGGGATCACCTCTTTCGCCGCTTGCTGCACCATCTTGTATAACCTCCTGTCCGCCTGGTCGGTCGTCGACGTTGTGCAGATGCGATGGAACACCGCAATAACTTGCAACCTCTCGTCTCTAGCTTGCCTGCCTCTGTTTCTCGCTTGTTCTACTAAACTGGGCGGGGCGTAGGATTATTTATACGTGTTTGGGTGGGCGCTCGTCGCCGCCTTATTGGCTTTGGCATCTCCTGGCCGTTTCCTTTTGACTCGTCGCCCTTTTGTTCACACATGCCCCTTGCGTCACCCTTTCCGTCATAAACTTGGTCTTCGGTCGTGGCCAATGACGTCTCCTTTCTCACACAGGTACATTGTACGCGGACATGCGGTAGTGTTTCGTTCGCACACCGACCACAGGTGTGCTGCGGACTCCAGGAACATGTTGTGAAACCAGCCACACACGAGCGGAGGCTGGCTCGGCCAGAAAGACAACCGGCCGTACGGCGCACAGGGGTGGGGCGTGGTGCCCACCTGAGTGTCCAAGTAAGCTTATTCTTCGTTAAGAAAAAAAAATCAGTAGGTATTTGCAAATGCCTCTTATATTATTTGTATAACAGGAAAAGAATAACGGAAGAATAAAGAAGAGAGCTACATCTATTTGAGTGGATTTGTGTTTATACTTTGTTAATCGGAAGAGTCAGAGAGGGGTGTTCTAACGGCTGGCTGACAACGTGAATTATAGCGGAAAGTAAGATATGACGTAACAAGGACATGTAAGATTTTTTTAGGGAACGTGTAAGATTGTACTCATAGGGATTTCTTCACCGACCATCCCTGTGCAAACAGTTTAGGTTGCACGAGTGTGTGGGCAGCATAATCTCAACTAAGGATTTTGCTATCCATATGAATGTGTTATCACTAATTCAACATTTATTTTTGCTTTTTTCTACGTCCAAGTATTCTGGCACTGTACGGCATCGTCGTTGATCATGGTGTTTTCTTAAGAAAAGAACCAAGCGGCTGGTGTGCAGCTGCTACTTCAAGGATCCTTTGTCCAACTTGTCTAGTCTTGCCTAGCAAGATTAGAGATAAGTAAATATATTTGGTTCTTTTCTAGGATACTTGGACGTACACGCGGCAAAGCGCATCTCCAGATGCATCCGCCGACTGGAAGCAGTGACATGAAGGTTCTCCAGCTTCCCGTCGAGCGGATGGGTGTCTGGTGTGGTACGCGCTTGCATCATGCGGACGTCAGTGCAAACGGGTTTCAATGCGGGCCGCCAGTACGAAAATTCTCTTCTGCGCGCGCTGCCAACTGGGAACGCACGACTGTTGCGTGGGGTCTAAGTAATTTTTTTCATTTTTTAAAATTTTTGAGATAAACATTCTTATTAATTTTTTCTCAGACTTTTTTAACCAAACTTTCTCATACAATTTTTTTAAAAACTTTTTGAGTTAACTTTTCTCGTGAAAAGTTTTTTTGAAAAAAATGAGAAGGAAAAAAATTGAAAAGAAAGGAGGGAAGCTGTCTGGTGGCGGGCGGGGGATTAGCAATGCTCCTGCCAGTACCGTCCTGCTAAGAGGACGCAGGAAAAGCACGATCATAGGTTTTCAGAAGAGGAATTTAGGTTTATATCATTGTTTTTGCAATTATTTGGTTTATACCATTGGTTCCAAAATTTGTTAGATCCATGCCACTAGTCGGATCAACCAATAACATAAGCTGAAGAGGTTTATCGGTCCAACCGTAGGAATTAGTGGTATGAATTGAAGAATTTTTACAAATAAGTGGCACAAACCTAACAATTCAAAAATCAGTGGCAAAATCAGAAACGACAATTGATCCTTGGCATAAACCTAAAGTTTCCCTTTCGGGATCAGCCCAGCCCAATTGCTCAACATGCGTTCTAGGCTTCTGGGCCAAAACAAATGGGAACGCAGCCGTAGGCCGAAGCCTTCCATCCGGGTCCCCAGAGCTTTTTTTATTTTTATATTTTTTAACATAAAAATGTATTTAAATGTATCCCATATAAAAAAATTTACAAAAATAGATGCCTACCATCTTTTAATAAAGCGGTTAGACCCTTACCGCCCCCTAAGAGTGCGGTAAACCGTCAACCCGCAGCTTACCGCTCTCTCATACGGCGGGTAGGCCTTACAGCCCTCAGAAGCGGTAAGCCCCCTTGTATGAACAGTAACGCAGTGAACAGTACTCTGAATTTCAATTTCTGTCCTAAAATTTTTTTTATGTGTTTCATAATCCATGTGCAACCCATTTTAATTGAATTTACACAAAAATCATGTGTAAAATTTAAACTAAAATTCTAAAAAAAAAGTCTGCTTTTATAACTTCTAACAATTGTTAGTGCCTCAAATAAATTTTCTAAAAATCTGGTAAAATTCACTAATATTCTTCTTATGTGATGTGATAATTTCTAAAATTATTTTCAGCACTAGGTTTATATATGTTTGAATTCAAATTAAGTTAAAAGAAGAATATCATATGAAATTATAAAAATATATATAAATGGTGCATTACAAAAGAACTCACTTTTTTACCACATAATATAGGGCTGAAAATAATTTTAGAAATTATCACATCACAAAAGAAGAATATTAGTGGATTTTATCAAATTTTTAGAAATTTTATTTGAGGCACTAACAATTGTTAGAAGTTATAAAAATATACTTTTTTGAAGAATTTTAGTTTAAATTTTACACATGATTTTTGTGTAAATCCAATTAAAATAGGTTACACATAGATTATGGAACACGTACAAAAAGTTTTATAATTTTTTAAGCAACAGAACATTACTATTTTGGACAAACAAGAGAGTAAATTGAAATTCGAAGTACTGTTCATACAAGGGGCTTACCGCAAAAAAAAGAAAAAGCAGTAAGGTCCGAAGAATGCAACTATACTTTTGTGGAGTACGGGGGCAGCTTATGATAATTAGCGCACATCATCACACTAGGCAAATCATCATCTGCAGACTATATTGCGCTAGTTGAATTTGATGTATTCACCGCACTTGAGGGGTGCTAATAATCAAAAGTAACAGCAAGTTACCCCAAAAAGAATATTAAACAGAATAAGTAGACATATGTTCCAATAACAAATATCAAAATAGATCATGAAAAAATACTTCCGTAACTATTAGTAAGCTTGGGGCTCAGGGCAGCTAAACCACCCAGTGGAAACCGAGGAGCACTAGGGTCTGTTTGTTTGAGCTTATGCTTTTGTGTTTATTTAAAAAGCTGTGTTTTTTGTTTATCTGAAAAGCTGTTTTTGAAAATAGGTTGTTGGCTTCTATAACAAATTTTTAGCTTATCAGCACATAGCTTCTCAGAAAAGCGTATCTCAGTGAGCTTCTCAGCTTTAGTTTATTTTCCTCAAAAACAGGCTTCTGGTTTCTCTAGAAGTCACTTCTCCAAAAACCCGTTTATTCTTGCTTCTAGCTTCTAGCTTCTAGCTTCTGCTAGTAGCAGAAGCAGAATCAGAAATAGAAAACAAACAGGACCCTAATTAAACTGGCAGGACGCATGCTGTTGCTCAGGGGTAAATTGTGCCATGATCTCACGCAGCTACAAACCAGAAAGGAAATCAAGGAATCAAACTTCTTGAAGGCCACAATTGGATATTAGAGGTGTAACATGTAAGGACAGACAAGCATAGTAGAATAAATAATTGCAAAGGGGATATATGTCAAAAAGGTGCTTTTATGGCCTAAAGATGAAAATAATTACAATATGAAAAAAGACAGTATGTGCAGACTTGCCAAGGAATGTTTGATGTTTCCATTGGGAGTGTTCGGCAAGAAAATATGAATCATCAAATATGGGCATATTAGCCTTTAGGATTACTCCACAGTTAAAGTTTGCAGTGAGAAAAGGAAACATGTACATACCTGAGACAATAGTGGGTTTTTGGGCTGCTGCAAAAAAGAAAGGAACAAAAATCAACCAACAATAAAAGAGGGTGTTTGCTTCAAGTTTACAAATCGAATCAACCATATGATGACATTGTTTTCAGGATATTGCTCATTTGGAGCATCATCACTTTGATGCCCTAATATGACAGATCAGCAGCTTCATAGAACAGCAACATTGCAGCAGGTACATAGAATTTTGGAAATTTCGGTTTAGTAGACCATAGAGTGTAGGATCTGTATTTATACATAGGTTCTTCACACAAAAAACCATTGCATTGAAGAAAAGAAGAATACAAAATTACAAGTTGATGTCTCTTTGCCCTTTTCCACTATGGAGTGTAGAACATTGTGCTCCAGTTGTTTTAAAAGGTATAAAAAAAATTATCCACCAAGGATTTTGGCTACAGCTGTAGATCAAGAGTGACGATTAGAGAGAGGGGTGAATAGTTACCTCAATAAATTTATTGTAAAATTGATGGTCTTCTCCTATTCGATCACCCAACGCACCTCTAAAAGAGAATCACAACAGAACGTAACACAAATACGCAACAGAAAAACTACACCTACTCAGAAAGTGCGAAGACTCCGGAGATGGGATTGGAGAGTCCAGAGATTGGACCAAAGAGTCCGGAGATTCCGAGAAAGATCAAAAATCAAACTTGAAGATTCAACAAAAGGTGGATCTCATGGTTAGTATCAAACACTAGATTCTATAGCAAACCAATCCATGACTCATCCTCACATATAGGTTGAATCTTGAGAAAAGATCACTCTATGATCAAGAGATGAACACCGGCTGAGGAAGATCTCCAAGATGATGGTCTAAAGGCAAGGGGATTCAAGATCCTATCACATATGCATGTGCATATGAATTTTATACCTTTAGCATCAAGGAAAACAACTCCCAATGTGTTAAAATTTCAGCTCAAAAAGAACAATGAAAATAAACACCAAAAACGAAAAACTTGCACGCAAGATAAGGGAACCAAGAGAGAGAAACTAGAAGGAGGGGAATTCAAGCATATGTAACAAAATAAACTTTATTACTCAAAGATGTCAGCTCTATTTTAGACGAATTATAAATATTTTTCTCTCAAAACTCTCACTTATTATATAGGCTAAGCATTTATCCTCCTCTCATCTAAAACCTTAGCATAATGCTCTCATATGGGTGACATAAGGGGCTCAAATGGCTGGTTCATCCTCTCGTAATCCTACCTCTCTATTTATAGGTCTAGGAAATTTGGCCCCTAAGTTTCCTAACTTTTTCCCAAAATACCCTTCTCTTGTAGTACAATCCTACCTACCACAAAATGTATTTTGGTCTATTTTCTTCTCCATTCATTGGACAACATCGGTGCCTTCGGAACTTAGCTTCGCCTCAACGCAAGCTTTACGATGGTGTCATACTCCTCCAGTCCTCCCACGATTTGAGGCTAAACCGCAAAACCCTAGCACGCTTTCAAAGTGTGATTATCCGTCACTTGCTTCCTCCTAAAGTAAGCGTTCCAATGATGACGCGTGCCCTCTGTCTTACGATCTTGACCGCTGGCAAGTCTCTCCCACTCCCGATTCCTTGGGCTGCCTTGTCACTTGCACCGGCATCCCTTTCGCTTGACTTTATCAACACACCATCTTCATCCTCCGTTCATGCTTTGCTTGACCCCCATGTGTACAGCTAGAATTACCCTTGACTCCGTTCGGCCCTCTTTGATCGTCCGGCACTAAGCACCCGCTTAGCTCCGATCACCTGTCGTCGACCACCAAGTTGCATTCATCACCTGCACACCATGAAACAAGCAAACATATTTCTCCACACTCTAAAATATCTCTAGGTTAGCACAAAATCAAAAACTTTAACTCAGAGCACATCCTGCAGAAAACGTGAACACCGGATGTTCCAGTGTGTTTTGCCCCTGAACATCGGACCATCTGGTGAGTGTAGCACTATTTGTTTCAGGAAAATTTTGCTCTCTAAAAAAACGGTCTGGTAAAAGCTTCTGGTAATCTCATATCCATAACCGGATAATCTGACATGTGTCAATCCATTGAACCACCCTTCTGCAACCTCTCTGCAACAAAAGGTTCGGCGTATTCTCCGGTGTTCACATCACCATAACACCGAACTATCCGATGTGGTCAAAAACTTGAACACTAGATGTTCCGGCAAGGCATAATTTCCAGGACTCTGAAATAATCTGTTCCAATTCAAACTTTGGATCGCCATAAATAAGATCACACACAAACAAGCTCATACCAATCAAAATCATTTCAAATCCAACATTGTCAATGACTCATCACATATAAACTAAGGCACATTTCAACTTGATTTCTCAGCAGCAATCCAGGTTTATTCAGTGGAGACGTAACATGGTATAACTTGAATAAAGAGAACAGAGCATTACCTCCCAAATTTCTTGACGACCACATATTAGGTAACCAAGTTCTTGAGGTGAAAATATTTGAAGGGCTGATATGTCAAATACCTAAAATAGCAAAATAAACAAGCATCATTTAAGTAAATAAACAAATACCAGAGCAGCTAATGAAATGATTATAAAAGAATCCAAAAATAATGCCAATGAGCCTGCACCTGAAGAAACATATTCAGAAACAATGTAAGACCACTATTCAGATATCGAACAACTATAGTGTGAAGCTGTATTTGAGCAGAGCATAATCAACATTGTCACAAATGGTACCATCGGTAATTCAGCATTTCAATTCTTGCACTTACTGAATCCCCCAAATGCAAGCAACAACAGACATACATTGAGAATGATTTTGTTACCTGTATGGTAGTCTTGGAGTAGACATACTCTTTGATTTTGTTCCAATCTTTGTTCAGTTTTCTTCAACCAAACCAAGTAAGGAGACAATGAATGGTTGCAGCTCACCAAGCAGCACTATAAAAAAAATAAAGAGTAGAGTATTGAAAAAAGTGGGTACAAGAGAACAAGCATCAGCAAGAATATATATATATACATATATATATATATAATTATAAATACGGACAAGTATAATATGTAGCTAGCTATAATATAGGTTATTCGGTAGCCAGGGCACCCGACCCACCCTTCCCGCGTCCACGATCCCCTGGGGTCCGCGCATCCCTCCCGCATGCCCACGATCCCCTGGGTTCCGCGCCATGGACAATGGCGCGGATGTTGACCGTGTCCGCACACAATGGCGCAGATGTTGACCGTGTCCGTGCTACAATATCCGCACCATTGTCCATGGCGCGGACCCCACGAGTCGACATTGAAGGTCAAAATAGTTGGGTCGGGCACGGGTCCGCGCCATGGACAATGGCGCGGGTGTTGATCGTGTTCGCGTTACAATATCCGCGTCATTGTCCATGGCGCGGACCCCAAAACTGGAGATCAAAATAGGAAAAAAAAAACTCACAATTTGAGTAGATGGGTTGAGTCAGGTCATTCGGGTCGGGTCGGATGCGTGAGTTGAGTCCGACCATAGAATAGAATATTCTATAGCTAGTTATATATAAATACATCTATAAATACATCTCTTTATATATAGAGAGAGAGATAGAAAGGTCATGATAGCAATAGCGTGGCCAAAAGTAAGTGATAGTAGAACAGAACAATAAGGCAACCTAGACGAATATTACATCCATGATAAGAAGGCTTCTTCTAAGAGCAAAATTCTCAATACAAAAAGTTACCTTTTACGGATGTTATCGTTGAGAGAGATGCAATCTTGCTTCATGCATAGTTTTTATTATCTCGTCAACCTCCTTTCTGGAAAACTCATTTATGTCACGAATCTAAACAACAAAATAGACAAGTTAACTACTGCAGAAAAAGTATGATAGCCCCGCACATGCTTCTTCCAAGCTCATATGAACTACTAAATCATTAAAATTATTTTACTCAACTCCAGGATTGCATATATGAATTCCAAATGCAGGTTGAGAGGTGTAACTTATCTTCTACGTATTTTAATTCGTTCAAAATAAAATTGGCTTCAAGTAAATATGTGAACATGCAGGTCGGAAATTTAAATACCTTGTGTAACAACAAATATTTTTCTTCACCTCCTCTTTCTAGAGCAGGTGGAGCTGGAATAGGCCCGCTGAAGAATGACTTCTTATTATGAACAGTATGGTACATAAGTCTAGAAAGGCACTTTTTTATTTTAAAATAGGAATAAAAAATATATTATACATAGTTAAAAACTTCTCTATAAACAATATTTCGTGTTTCATTTCCACATGTTCCATCATCATTTTCAATAAGTATTTTCAAACCATTTTTTAGTGACTCGACTTACTGCAACATATAATTGATCATTTATGAATACTGGTTTTTTCAAATATATGCCTACATTAGATGATATTTGTCGTTGACTTTTGTTAATAGTCATTGCATAACACAATTTAATAGGAAATTGACGACAATTTAGTTTAAAAGGCTATTTGTACCCTCTTGTTGTTAAATTTATCCAGGGTATGTAAACCTTTGTTCCAATATTTATACTAGTAATAATCGTATATTCAATTACATTGTCTCCAAGTTTCTTGATAATTAACCTTGTACCATTGTGTAAGCCTATACTTTGATTTAAATTACGCAATAGCATAATTGGGGCTCCAATTTTTAACACCAGTTTGTGTTGTAGGAAATTATTGGTGCTTAGCGTGTTTAGATATTCTATAGGATATACAACATCTACATCATTGAAACAATCAAATGATTTTAAGATACTATCTGCACTTAAATATTCTCTCTCTTCAGTTGGTATTAATGTTAACATGTAAGAGTTTATCTCATCGACTATTTCGTTAGTTGAACTTAGTATGACTCTTTCTTTTAGGTAATCAGTGTCTCCAAATTTTTTGTTTAAATTAGGATAAATAGCAAGAGCTAAAGCTAGTATCTTAGGACCCTCGGTATGTATAAGGAGGTCTGAAGGTATAGATATCCATGTTGGTTCTGTATCATCACCTCTTTTTTTTTGCTGGTAGTGATACGTCACCTAGATCTAATATCCATTTACTGGAGTTGTAGAGATCAATGTAATCATTATTGTTTGTGATGTTTCTTTTTAATCTCATATTTTCTGTTGGCTTGCACATGTGTACATGTTGCCATAAGTTAAATTGATGATAGCCGTGTTTATTATTTGTGTTATTGTTCCTTTTTCTATCACTGGTAGTATATGTCTTACATCACCTTCTAATACAACTACTTTTCCCCCAAATGGCATCTCTTTTGCGTATGAATTAGTTGGACTAAGTATGTCTTTTAGTGATCTGTCAAGTGCTTCGAAACATTATCTGTAAAGTAATTAGCGCTTCATCCCATATTATAAGAGATGTTTCTTTTAGTAGATCAGCAAGCATTGTTCCTTGTTTTATATCACAGAATGATATTTCATCTATATCTAGAGGTATCTTAAATCTGGAGTGAGTTGTCCTTCCGTTTGGTAATAATAAGGATGCTACTCCTGATGATGCTATTGTTAATACAATTAATTTACATGCTCGTAGATACGAGACAATAGTGTTCCATAGATATGTTTTTCTTGTTTTCTCGTATCCTGATACGACATAAAATCCAAAAAATTTTGTCTAAAACAATTCTAACAATGGTATGGAAAGCGCTTTTTTATCGATATTCAAATTTTGATATAAAAATGTTAGCTTCTTCTTCTAATTTATCAGTGTCATAATACATTTCCTCTTGTATAAGATGGTTTCCATATACAGTCCTGTATTCTATAGTTCTAGAGGGTAAGTTATATGTATTTAGTTGGACTCCATTTCTTGAAAATAAATTCTCTAATTCTTTAACTAATGCATTTTGTAGTTCATCATCGTTTATGGTATGTGGGATAAAATTGTACCTTGATCTAATTTATGTTTTAGATCCTCTATCATCAGCCTCCAGTTTTTGTTATAAAATTCCCTCTCATTCTGTATACCGCAGTATAACAACATTGTTACAAAGAGATGTCTTAAATGAACTGATGATGCCCAAGTTGCTACTTCATTGAATGTCCAGTACCATTCATCGTCATTGTTTAGTAAGCCACGGGTTGCACATGTTTCTTTATATTACCATTTTAATTTGTATTAATAGCCACCTTTTTATCTATACATTCAAACATGATTTTTGCAGTGTCAGGACCTTTGTTCACATATTTACATAAGTATTTTAATATTCTAACTTTGTTGAAATACTCAATATTTATATGAGCTTGATATTTTTAAATTAAGTATAAGTTGAGTGGCACTACCCATGTATTATCAAGGTTATGCTCATTTCTACGTATATATATACCAATATCACGCTTTTTTATATAGTGAAGCCATTATCATCAAATGTTGTTTCATCTTGAAATTATTTCAGATAATGTTTAAAACACCTTCCTTTTTTCATACATGGACAAGATATGTTTTTGGTACCACAAGGCCCATGCATCATATGTTCTGCAACTAATACATCTGGTTTGATCTTAAAACTAGGTATGGCACATTAGAACTCTGTATAAGTTCTGATAAGTGGGGTGTTCCAAGATATTGGCCAATGTATAATGTGTACTGGATAGCTCGATTTCTCAAGTCTAAGTGATCAAGGATCTCATTTTACAAGATAGGCTATTTGGCATCAAAATTATCCCGTTTTTCTCTTTCAGACGCATGATAATATTGAAATCCCCCTATCAACATAGGTAAGGATTCCCTACAACACGCATTCACTAGCTCAGCCAAGAACATTTCCTTAAACTGAGGTTGTGCTGTGCCATGCACGACCATAAGTACCCATTGAAAATCCATCATCTTTGTTCCTCACATTAAACTTCACAAAAAAAAAATCTCCATCCTCAATAGAGATTATGTCTAAGCCGATTATGGTAGAATCGGATTGTGCTTCGATTGTTCTCCTTGCTACAACACATGAGGAGGACCGCTCGGCTCTTGCCCATATGGTGAGAGATGTGAGACGCTTGTTCACCGGACAAAGGGTGTTGGGGATAAAAAAGTAGATCGTAGCCAGAATACTGTTAGCCACAAACTAGCTAATCATGCCTGTATTCATGACATTTCTGGGATCTGGATGGGGTAAGAAGAAAATTTTGTAACTAGGTTAATTTGTGACGATTGTATTGCTTCCGTCTAATATATTCCCTTTCCCTCGCAAAAAAAAAATAGAGATTATGTCAAACACAACCATTTTGATTCCCATGAGGATTCCCCCGGATCTCCCGTGAGGAGCTTTACAATGCCATAGAATATCTCTTTCGTCACATAAGTGTGACATGCTCAATGAAGAAAATTCACTTTGACCTGTTTTGATAATTACAATAAAATCTAGTTGTTGTTCTATCAATAAATCTGAAATATATATATGTTTATGGTGAGACAAGTCTCCAAGACATTTGTTATTTCAAAAGATACCTTTCATTTAACTTTTCTTCTTATGGTAACTTGTTTCTCTTTGGCTGCATAGCTGTCTTTGAATCTTTCTGGGTCTTAGCCTTGTTCTTTTTTTTTGCTACATATCAACTAGACTAAAGCATGTCGATCCCAAATGGCGCCAAAGATGTGCTTTCTACTTCGGCTGCACATACGATAATTTCCTGCCCCATTTGCGAGAATTGAAGGGGCCATGATTTCAGGCACTATCTGAGCATGAGGCTCTCCATGTATTGCAGTCGTTGAATCCCCTTAAAAGAAAGTCACCAGTATAACCACTGGTGGCGGCCGAGTTTTGGGCAGGGGACCTCGCCAGGGGCGCATGAGCTACACACGTTTCCTCCCCTGCCCACACCGTTGCGACGTGAGAGGAGACTTCTTTGCCTATACTAAATGAGAACCAGAATTGATGGTGGTGCAGAGTTGACAAGCCACTGCTATCACGATGCGCTCAGCCAGAGAGGAATTGGCTGTGGTGTCTCCCCCTTCAGTCTAAAGAATTTCTTCATTAGAGAAACCAGCATGGCGAGCAGCGATGAAAAATTCGCTTGTTGACGGAGAACGGACATTTGCTATTGATTCCGACCGCCTCATCAGGTTCGGTGGCCCATCGTCCATCTGAACCCAGCCACCGGATGAGCAAGCCGGCACTTACCAAGAATAGGGCCTGAACATAGATGCCCACCTCCAGGAAGGGGATGAGCACAACAACGACGCCGACGAACCCCGACACCAGCGGCCGCCTGGAAGGATCGGAGTAGCAGCAATTTGTTGGTTATATAATTGAGCCATAATGATATTGTTTACAAGAAACGAAGGAATATTACTTATATACAGATGATCTTCAGGGTATTCACTAATTGCGCTTCTGGCCATTGCTTTATTTAGGATACTCACTGACTGTGGTTCCGGTCATTGCTTCAAAGGGAGGAGAATCGAGATACTCTTACATTAGTGAGCCATACATTGGAGGCTGCTACCATGGAGATCATCGTCAGGTATGTGTGGAGGTTTAGTAATCGGTTGTGTGATGTTTGATGTTAAATTTTAATTGTATCATCATGTTTTAGCATCATTGTGTTCAACTTTGGGCTAATTATTGTAATAAATATGGCCTGTTTGCACATTGTTGTGCAAAGATCGAGATCCTATCTCTTCAAGCTGCGTTACTTATTTCTATTTTAAATAGAACTTTCTTTATCTTAAAAAAATACATCATGCACATATCATTACAGAAGGGTTTCACACGGGCGCTCGGTAATTTTCTCGTATGTCAACCTTTGTGCGTTGTAGTGCAATATTGATAAGTTGAAAATTGAAATGTTTGAGTGGTATATGAGCAACCGATGACCTAAATTGCAATGGTACAAAGTTCATTTCTTCATTTAAATTTCACAAATTAATTAAAATGACTTTGCAGCTAATTTGTCCAAATTGAACTCAAGTCAGATTAATAAATAGATGATTGATTCTTCAACCATTTCTTTGATTTAGGATCACAATTAATATTTGAATAAATGCTTATCATCAATCAGATCAACGAAGAGTAAGATGTAAATTAAAAAAATATAGACTCGACAGAATTGATGTTTTATTCACTACAAGCATACTCACAATAGCTACTAACTCTTCATACAAACCAGTGATGAATAGGGAACGGGGAAATTAACCATGTGCGTTGCATGAATCACGCACATTTAATAATCATGATTGAATCGATAAACTGTGTGATTGTGCTTGAGCAGCTGAGTCGTTGTTGTGGTCGTCAAGGAATGGGTAGTCCGTGTAGCCAACGACAGGGTCCTGTGTGTAGAAAGTGGAGCGGTCATACTTGTTGATGGGTGCGCCCAACTCGAACCTCCTCGGCAGGTCCGGGTTAGCCAAGAAGAGCCTGCCGTAGGCGACGAGGTCGGCGTAGCCCTCGGCCACCACCTTGTTGCCTTCCTCCCTGTCGTACCCACCGGCGGCGATGAACGTGCCGTTGAAGGCCTTCCGGAATGGGAGGAGCCTATGGGGGATCTGCCTACGGCCGTCAACAATGGCCATCCGAGGCTCCACCATGTGACAGTAGAGAAATCCCTCGTGCATGTTGAGCTGCCGCACCATGTAATTGCCGAGTGCCGCCGGATCGGAGTCGACACAGTCCATGTAGTCGACGAACGGAGACAGCCTAATGCCAACACGGTGCGCGCCCACCTCGCGGACCACGGCATCGATGACCTCCACTGCGAAGCGGCACCGGTTCTCCAGGCTGCCGCCGTACTCATCGGTGCGATCGTTGGTGCTGTCCTTCATGAACTGCTCCAGGAGGTACCCGTGCGCGCCGTGGATCTCCACGCCGTCGAACCCGGCCTCGATGGCGTTCCGCGCCGCGCGCCGGAAGTCGTCGACGATCCCCGGGATCTCCTCTGTCGCCAGTCGGCGCGGCTTGGAGTACACCATGCCGGACTCAGCGTCCGGCGTGATCTGCTGGTCCGTGCTCGAGATGGGCGCTTGCCCGTCAGGCTGGAAATCTGCCGTTCGGTTCACAATTTACAAAGAATTAGCAACGAGACCAATCATTTGATCAACCACATAGGAGTTCTTGACAGTAAATTTGCGCTCGTAAGCGTGCCACGTACCGTTGGTGGAGACCCTGCCGACGTGCCAAATCTGGCAGAAGAAGACCGCGCCCTTTCGGTGGACGGCGTCGACGATGGGCTTCCATGCCTCGACCTGCTCCTGCGTCCAGATGCCGGGGGTCTCCGGGTAGCCCTGCGCGGTGGTGGACACCCCTGTGGCCTCCGCGATGAGGAGGCCGCCCTTGGTGGCGCGCTGCGAGTAGTACACCGCTGCGTGCGGCTGCGGCACGTTCCCGTAGGAGCGGCACCGCGTCAGCGGCGCCAGCACCACCCGGTGGGAGAGCTCGAACTGCCCCATCTTGTACGGCGTCAGCAGCGGGATCACCTCTTTCGCCGCTTGCTGCACCATCTTGTATAACCTCCTGTCCGTCTGGTCGGTCGTCGACGTTGTGCAGATGCGATGGAACACGGCAATAACTTGCAACCTCTCGTCTCTAGCTTGCCTGCCTCTGTTTCTTGCTTGTTCTACTAAACTGGGCGGGGCGTAGGATTATTTATACGTGTTTGGGTGGGCGCTCGTCGCCGTTTCCTTTTGACTCGTCGCCCTTTTGTTCACACATGCCCCTTGCGTCACCCTTTCCGTCATAAACTTGGTCTTCGGTCGTGGCCAATGACGTCTCCTTTCTCACACAGGTACATTGTACGCGGACATGCGGTAGTGTTTCGTTCGCACACCGACCACAGGTGTGGTGCGGACTCCAGGAACGTGTTGTGAAACCAGCCACACACGAGCGGAGGCTGGCTCGGCCAGAAAGACAACCGGCCGTACGGCGCACAGGGGTGGGGGCGTGGTGCCCACCTGAGTGTCCAAGTAAGCTTATTCTTCGTTAAGAAAAAAAAATCAGTAGGTATTTGCAAATGCCTCTTATATTATTTGTATAACAGGAAAAGAATAACGGAAGAATAAAGAAGAGAGCTACATCTATTTGAGTGGATTTGTGTTTACACTTTGTTAATCGGAAGAGTCAGAGAGGGGTGTTCTAACGGCTGGCTGACAACGTGAATTATAGCGGAAAGTAAGATATGACGTAACAAGGACATGTAAGATTTTTTTAGGGAACGTGTAAGATTGTACTCATAGGGATTTCTTCACCGACCATCCCTGTGCAAACAGTTTAGGTTGCACGAGTGTGTGGGCAGCATAATCTCAACTAAGGATTTTGCTATCCATATGAATGTGTTATCACTAATTCAACATTTATTTTTGCTTTTTTCTACTTCTTTTCTTCATTTTCTTTTATTTCTTTTCTTTTTGCTTCTTATTTTCTTCATTTTTATTTTATTTGTTTTTTTCTTTCTTTTCCCTTTCGTTCTAATTTTCTTTCTTTTTATTTCATTACTTTTCTTTTATTTCTTTTCATTTTTCTTCTCCTCCTCCTTTGGACATATATAAAATAAAAAGTGCTATTTTTTTGTTGGCCTTAGGTCCTTTTTCCAGTACATTAATGTTAGTTTGAGTCAACATTTTTGGTATATGTTGATTCAAAAAAATTGTCAAGATGTTTTTTTGTTGATTCTATATCTTTTAGCAAATGATGATTTAACATTCTTGTCAATGTGTTTATTTATCATATTTTGTTGATTCAATATTTTTAGTAAAGTTACATTCCAATTTTACAAGACATGTTGCTTTAACATTTTTTAAGTGTTAACTCATTTTTTCTATGACTTAATCATTCACCATTTGTTTTGTTGACTCAACGTTTAGTCTGATACTTGCTAACTCAACATCTTTTTGTTGATCAATATTTTTAAAACATGTCAATTAACAATTATTTTGTGAAATTTTCATAGAACTTGAGGGATAACTTTTGGATAAAAATATTTGAGAATTAAATGAGAAAACTAATACACACCTGCAACCCAAGCAACCCAATCCAATCTAATACTCCCTCCGATTGCAAATGTATGTCGTTTTTTACTTGTGCACAAGGATTAAGAAAGAAGATCAAATGATCTTGTTGCCCTTCATTTATTCTGCATTGGAAAAGATAACTCATTCATTTGTGAGAGTGGTAGCATTTATTAAACAAGGGTAAGACGGGAAAAAAAGAAAAAAATGCATAGAAGTTCGAGAATAACTTATATTTAAAGAATAGTTGAGAAGACTAAAACGACCTACATTTACAACGAGAGAGTATTTCTTCTTTCCTTCCTCTTTCCATTGCACCGTGCACGCATGCTTCTTCCGCCTCACGCCGTGCGTGCATGCATGCTCAGTCTAGGCGCAGCTCCACGATCAGCATCTCCTCAATGTGCTTGCTCCACCGGTCGTTGTCACCGATAGCGGGCGACCCCTCCGTGGCCACAGCGGTGCCCACCATGACAGCCCCATCGTCCCAACGCCGTACACACTCATTGGAACGCCTGGCCGCTACGTTGTTCCGCTCTTTACAGCCGTCTTACTGTCCTCGCTCCTCCCCTATCGTCAGTCCCCTACTCGTCGCTACGCTTCAACACGCCCTGGTTCACGCTCCTCAACCCCATCATGCAATCATGTCGACTTCGTGCTCGGATGAGGCGAAGCTCACACTCGCTCAAATGGAAGCGGAGAAGAAGAAGCGTCGCTCGGCTATTATGTTAAGGGTTAGACAAAACAAACTTTGTTAGAAGAGGAGAGCCAATTTAGCTCTATCTCAAAAGCAAGAAAATCCTTGCACATCTTATCTAAATTCAAATCAAACAAAAGAACCAAATATATTTACTCATCTCTAATCTTGCTAGGCAAGACTAGACAAGGTGGACAAAGGATCCTTGAGGTAGCAGCTGCACACCAGCCGCTTGGTTTTTTTCTTAAGAAAACACCATGATCAACGACGATGCCGTACCGTGCCAGAATTTTTCTAGGATTCTTGGACGTACACGCGGCAAAGCGCATCTCCAGATGCATCCGCCGATGGAAGCAGTGACGTGAAGGTTCTCCAGCTTCCCGTCGAGCGGATGGGTGTCTGGTGTGGTACGCGCTTGCATCATGCGGACGTCAGTGCAAACGGGTTTCTATGCGGGCCGCCAGTACGAAAATTCTCTTCTGCGCGCGCTGCCAACTGGGAACGCACGACTGCTGCGTGGGGTCTAAGTAATTTTTTTCATTTTTTAAAATTTTTGAGATAAACATTCTTATTAATTTTTTCTCAAACTTTTTTAACCAAACTTTCTCATACAAATTTTTTAAAAAACTTTTTGAGTTAACTTTTCTCGTGCAAAGTCTTTTTTAAAAAAATGAGAAGGAAAAAAAAATTTAAAAAAGGAGGGAAGCTGTCTGGTGGCGGGCGGGGGATTAGCAGTGCTCCTGCCAGTACCGTCCTGCTAAGAGGACGCAGGAAAAGCACGATCGTAGGTTTTCAGAAGAGAAATTTAGGTTTATATCATTGTTTTTTGCAATTATCTGGTTTATATCATTGGTTCCAAAATTTGTTAGATTCATGCCACTAGTCGGATCAACCAATAACATAAGCTGAAGAGGTTTATCGGTCTAACCGTAGCAATTAGTGGTATGAATCGAAGAATTTTTACAAATAAGTGGCACAAACCTAATAATAGAAAAATCAGTGGCAAAATCAGAAACGACAATTGATCCTTGGCATAAACCTAAAGTTTCCCTTTCGGGATCAGCCCAGCCCAATTGCTCAACATGCGTTCTAGGCTTCTGGGCCAAAACAAATGGGAACGCAGCCGTAGGCCGAAGCCTTCCATCCGGGTCCCCAACCCCAAATCTGATCCAAACAGGGCAGAGGCAATGCCTAGCTTTGTGAGAGAAAAAAAAAAACTCCATAGAGTTGCTTTTCAGTTCACCGAGGCGCTACCGACACGGAGAACTCGGTCGGCACGCGGAGCTTCTGCTCCCACGCCCGGGACTCCAGGTACACCTTGGACACCTTCCCCGCCACCCACGTCATCTCCGGCCGGTCCTCCGCTGCCGCGCACCGGAGCCCCACCTCCACAAGCCTCTCGGCGGCTGCCACGGGGAACGAGTCTCCCAGCCTCCTGTCCACCCAATTCCTCACCGCGCCTCCCGCCACCGCCGCTGCTGCCGTCTCGAGGATCGACACCCGCAGGAACTCCTTGGTGCCCCTGTCAAAGCGGTACCTCGTCGGCTCCTCCCCGGAGAGCAGCTCTAGCAGCAGCACCCCGAAGGCGTACACGTCCGCCTCCCGGGACGGTTCACTCGAATCCGGGGCCGCGTAGGGGGAGTCTCCGGTCTCTCGGGTGTCGGCGGCGGCGGCGAATTTAGACGCGCCGAAGTGGGTGAGCCGCGCGCGGAGGCCCGGGTCGGACACGAACACGGCGGAGGGCGAAACGCGGCCGTGGACGGCGTCCGCGTGGTGGTGGACGTACTCGAGCCCCTGGGCGACGTCGGCGGCGACCTGGACGCGGGAGACCCACGTGTGGAGGGCCGTAAAGCTGGGGTTCCGCGTGCCGCGGAGGCACGCCGCAAGCGTGGCGGCCCCGGGCGGGAGCTCGTAGGCGAGGTAGACGTGGGCGCCAGCGGGGCACGCGCCGAGCAGCCGCGCGAGGCTGGTGTGGTGGTACCTTCCGATCCTGGCGAGCGCGGCGGCGTCCAGGGCGCCGGTGGCGTCGGGACGGAGCTGGAGCTGGAACAACGCGGCGTCGCGGCCGCGGAGGGAGCAGCGCCAGTAGGCGGAGGAGGAGTTCCCGACGCGCTTGGCGAGGAAGCTGTTGGTGGCGGCGGCGAGCTCCTGGAACGGGTAGAGGATGGGCGGGTCCGGGAGCGAGGCGCGCGCCGCAGCGAGGGAGGCACGGCTGGAGGACGCGGAGGAGGCGGAGGACGATGAGGTGGCGCGGTGCTGGGCGCTGGCTGTGCCTGTCCCTTCGCCGGAGGGTCCCCCCGAGTAGGACGTGGATGGGGAAGAGGAGGAGGCCGCGGCGGCGGCGGCGAGGCGGCGCTTGGCGGAGGAAGAGGGGGCGCGCTGCGAGGGCAACGCGTCGGAGCTGGACCTGGACTTGCACATCGCTCCCAAAGACAGGGGCGGTGGCCCGTCTGCTGCGGTTTGCGGGTTGCGACCGTGCGAGAGCAGAGCATAGCCTAAGAAACCCCAAGACGCGTGCACGGCCGCTGCTGTTGCGGTAAAAAACCTTGGCTGTTAGCGACACCTACCTGGTTTTGCAGGGGGAGGAAGGACCTTCATCGCACGACACGAGTACTTTACCTAGCGTCACGGGCTGTTGGAATCCAAACGGGAAATTTCCGCAACGTGATTTGTACACAATGCTTATCTCAGCCGTTTGAACATTTCACCGCACGGATCTCGAAGTAAAGCAAGAAACCGCTACACTAGACATTTCTGAATTAAAAAGCAGCGGCAGATGGCAGAGATAGACATTATCTGCACAACGCATCGTGGAGTCACACGTGCTGGAATTTCATGCCAGTGGAACTACTCCAGTCCTATTCCGTTCTTCTTTCCCCGGCCATCCCAGCCAACCAACGCGAACTGTCAGATGAGAACGGATACTCTACTTTCCACATCACCTGTCCTTTGGATGCAAGTATGGATGCTAGTCAACCAAGTCAAGATAATATGGCTTGAGGTGATCCGAATGCGATGTCCTCTGCTCCATCCAGTACTGTCCTATGTGAGTGTCAAGAATGCAATATACCTGGCACGTCGGCTGGCCGACTACTTTCTGATGGTGGCAAGTTGAACAGGAGACGCGCTTGCATTTGCATTGCATCACAGGTCTCTGCCACAGCTTGTCCGCGTCA
This sequence comes from Phragmites australis, assembly GCF_958298935.1. Classification (NCBI taxonomy): domain Eukaryota; kingdom Viridiplantae; phylum Streptophyta; class Magnoliopsida; order Poales; family Poaceae; genus Phragmites; species Phragmites australis. The sequence continues at coordinate 5,694,872 of NC_084928.1, read as the reverse complement.
TCCAGGCATCCAGCCGGCAGCCAGTGGTGACAATTTTGGAGACACTGATACTACAAAATACGATCCATAGAGAGCTGGTCAAAATTCGCACGCTGATCATGCAATGGCGTATGGTCACTGGCGCGATCGAGGCCGGCTGGCTGGTGGACGCTCGGCCGCGACTGCAGCCGTCCCCCGGGGCTGGGGCATGGGATCAGCTTGTTTGCTACCTAATCGGACGGTGCAGATTTGGCATAGCGGTTCGCTCTCTGCAGTTGCCACTCCACTGTAGAAGATCTAAATCCGTCTCACCACTGCTAAAAGTTGATTCGAACAGTCTAAAATTATGGAAAAAAAATGAAAACATTAGCACAATATCAATATGTTGTATCGCAATTTGAAGTCTAAACTCAAATTACATGCTAAGAAAAAAAGAAAGACAAATCTCAAATCTGAAACATAAAAATCTGAGGCCCCGTTTGGTTCATCGCTGATTCAATCCCAAACGTTTCGCCGTTTCAGATTCATGGAGAAACGGCAAAACTGGCCGGAGGCTGTTTCAGGTTTCTCAGCTATTTCTCCGATCGATTCTGTGAAAAATGGGGAAATGGCTCAACGTTTGAATGCAAGAAACTGAAATCGGTCCAAAATCAGAATTGATTCTCGCATCCAAATGTGCCCTGAATATCATACCTCGATGGACGGAGAGTGTGCATTGCCAAAAAAATCAAATAGTCATAAAAATATATAAAAAACTAACTTCCTAAATGCATGTATGGCACTTAAATTTGCGTGCATATCACTAACTTGCTATTTGTGTTTATGTCATTGGGCAATGACACAAAGAATATTAGGAGGCTAGTGACATATACACAATTACACCACCATATACACAAATAGCGAGTACGAGATGACATGTGAGCAAAGCAGCACATTCACATATATTTCTAAAAAAAGAAGATGCATAAAGCCTGTTGGAAGTTTAATTGCATGGTTTGAAATCATACCTTACTTCACATACATAAGACTATGTTATACGACCACATTACAGTTGTGAATAAGCCTTCTGATTCATGAGGGAGACACCATCCAAATAATTGAGCCTGATCCTGAATTGTAATGAAGTTGTACAAATATATTGTAGTTGAGTCATTTACCTTACTTTGGCATTTCAATTTACACACGGCCACGGATGGAGTTTTCCTTTATTTGTCTATAACTTTCATACGAAATATCAGTTTTTATTGCTTGCTCATACGAAATATCAGTTTTTATTGCTTGCTCATACGAAATATCAGTTTTTATTGCTTGCTCATACAAATGGGAACAATAGATGCAAACAACATATATTTTTTTACTGGGATTATATGCATCCACTAAATCAGAAAATGAGCTCTTAGCTTTCTTTCCGATTTCTCCTCTCATTCCTTGTTAACCGGTGTGCTCAGATTTGTTGTGCTGTGCTTCATCATTGGTGACTACACGGCTGGCTTGTTAGTTAGCTAGCCTTATTAGGATAAGGAAGACTTGCAGTAAACAGTGAGAATATTTCCTTTGTGCAATTAAATACTTAAAGTCTAGTTTTGAAAATGAACTGAATACGGATGCATAATTGTCTATCATACATGTTTTCATTTTTTTTTCTGTAAACACAAGCAAATATAAATGAATCAGGTGCAAAAACAATCATGAAAAAATGAAAAAAAATGGCCAAGAACATGTCTCATGTCAATTTATTCTTATGAGTAAATCCATTGTCCAATTATTACTTAATTTGAACAGTAAGAGTTGACAAGATTTTTAGTTCTTAATTGAACTTAAAATGACAATTTGTATCTACAGAACGTTATGAATTTTAAAATTTTATGACCATGTGATTGCCAAATTTTGAATTTGGCTGCTTGGATATGAATACGACCGGGTTGGAAAGCACCGAAAAATTGAACCGACCAGAAAGGTAAGAACATGCTCGCGCACAGACCGGAGGACTCCAAAAGCAAAGGATAATTTTAATTTTTTCGTGCACTACACGTGCTCCCTAGCCTGCTCTGCACAAAAAAGAACTGTAGTACTGAGTGAGAAATTGTTACACGCACCTGCTTCCATGGCAACTATGCCAGCCAGCTAATGGTGGGCATCTACTAGAGTTGTGGGAGTAGAGGTGGGGTGTGGGCTGTTTGGCTTGGTGCCAGGGTGTGCCAAGTCAAATTTTAGATTTGTTCTGAATTTTGCTCTCTATTTGGATTGTAGCCTAACTTTGATCTTGTCAAAAAAAAATGATCATGCCTAGCTACAGTTAATTGTGGAGGTGGGCAAGATTCCTACAGCAAAACTGTAACATCCTGAGTTTTAGCATTTTAGAAAATAGCAAAAATCACTCTAAATTAAAACTTTTTCTAATTATTAAACCAGTATAAAATCAAGAAAATATATATCTGAATATGTATATACTTGTATGTGTGTATTCAAAATATATTATTTGGCTAAGTATTCCAAAGATCACTGAATTAGTTTCTGAATTAATCGCTGTAATAAATTAAGCATGTGCATTTTTGGTTTGTTTGCTTTCGTGGTTCTTTGTGTGGTGATTCGAAGTGATTGCTTCTCAATTAGAATATGTTCTAGTTCCTTTCAGTAATTTTCTAATCCAAACCAATCCGAGAAAATCGATCTTCCAATCCAGCTAAAATATATAATTCAATTATTCAATTGAATTATCTCTAAGTAACTTTGGTCAACTCGAATTTGAATGTCTCTCAAATTCAATCTCAATCTTTATTCTTTTCAACTCAAATACAAATTGAATTCAATTCTCTTGAATTCAAACCTATCTCAAATCCTGATGTTTCCGGTTCAAATCTTTTCCTGATTCAAATACCCTTATTTGAACTAATGCCAAACTCAATTTTGAATCCAACTTCATATAGTCTTTTTGAATCAATCTCCAATTTCAAATTTTAAATTCAAATACCCCTAATTAAATTTAATCCTAAATATCTCAAATCCAGATTCATTCAAATCATCGCCGATTTCGTTTCTGAATGCAAATTCGATTCGTTTGAGATATACTCGGTTTGTTCAGAATTATCACACATCCCTTTTCCAATTCAAACTCATTTCAGATTATTGAGATGGAGATCAACCTCAATACAGTTGAAATTGACTAAGATCGCGTCCACGCCCGAGTTGTCTGTGGCATTAGGTTGCATCATTGTTCGCTCCGCTCCGCTGTAGGCTCTTCTATCCGGCTGGTCTGCTGTGGATCCTTATCCACCAGACCATCTTTTTGCGTCTTTAGGTAATTATTTTATTCGAACTATGTATTTGATATCATTCTGTTGAATTCTGTGCGTATCAGCTATTTGATCTAGGAACTGATACTGGAGGCACAAAAGAACGTGAGTCGTGGTCCTCATAAAAACGGTCACCTGGGGATTTGGCTATGTACGATGATCTGCTGGTTTCTTCTTTTAAATTCTTTGTATTTTGGATTTATGACCTTTAAACAACTATATTTTTTAAACCATGCATTTGATTTATAATCTGTTTGAATTTTTGCATTCCTTGCAATTTAATCTAAAAACAAGATCCATATTGACTATATTTAAAAATAAAAAATAATAGTGACATATAGACCTACATATCATATTAATAGTTTTAGCATTACTAAATTTAGTTTGGTCATAAACCAAACACCATCTATATAGTTCCAATTTTGGTCCTGCCCTAGTATTGCTCATGGCCATCATGGCCAAATTTTGGTCAGGCTCACTGGAGCCGTAAACCAAACATCCTAATATTTTAGGTGTTCTAGTTTAAGTATGGGAAGGGAAAAGGGGCAGGTAACAAATCCTTAGATCATCTCTAACGGATTTCCTTTGTGAAGGGGGATTTTTGTTTTTTTCAGCGCTCTAACGATTTTTCTTTACGAAAGAATTTTTAAGATCATTATTTCTACAACGAAATTATCTCTCATTTCTCTTTACAAATCTATTCGAAAAGAAACCGTTCAAAATGAGAAAAAAAAATAAAAGGAATAAAAAAGAAAGAAAATCAGAAAAAAATAAAATGAAGAGAAAATGGTTGGAGATGATCTTATTTCAAAATCTAACAGCTCGTAAGAGTGACCGAAATTATGAAAAGTCACCCTACAATTAAATATGAAATGTATTTCTAAGAGTAGGGTTCACAAGTCTTATAGGTGCAAGCGCAACTCCCAAAAGTAGTACTACCTAAGGTTTATCAGTACAATTACAATTCATTTATTCATTTATATCTCCAAACAGTTTTTCAAGGTTTGTGAATAAGTATTAAATAGCTTTCCGTTCTACTCCTATATATATATTACTATTAGTAGTAATGCCAGGTACACTCAGCAGTTACTCTCCTCACAACTTCTCTACCCTTCGCCCCACTCATGTACCCACCAATTTCAAATCACCGTCAGAAACGAACACCCATCAAGATTATCTCTAACTATATTTTTTCATTTTATTTCCTTTCTTTATTTTTTAATATATTTATTTTCTCTAATCTCTAATAGTTTCTCTTCGATCAAAATTGTAAAGAAAAAAGAGAATTCTATCTGAAGGGATAACCTTGAGAATTCTTTTGTAATAGACTATAAAAAAAATCGTTGAAAATGTAAAATCCCTAAATTTATCCTCTTCTCTCTCTTCTTTCTCTCTCCTCATCTCTCCTCCATCCCCTCCCCGTGACCCGTCTGCCACCGCCGCCTGCCGTGCCGCGCTGTCCCGTTGCCGCGTGCCGCGCTGGCAGTCCTCGCGCCCCATGCCGCCTCGCGCCCCGCGCGTCGCCCGGTCGCCGGGCTATATAAGAAGATGAACAGTGCCCTCCTCCACCTCACTCCCCCCCTCTCTCTCTCTCCCCGAGCCCCTCCGCCGCCTCGCCGCCTAACTTCACGCGTCGCCGCCGTTGAGCTCCCCGGCCCCCTTCTTCCCTTCCCTCTCCCCCCCTTTCCCTCCCCCCGTGAGCGTACCTGGGTCCCTCCCGTCGCCGGCCGCCGCCGCTCTCCGTCGCCCGGTCGCCGCCGCTTCTCGGCGTTGGGCCGAAGCCTTTTCCTCGGCCTGCCGCCACCCTCCAGCTGGTGAGGCCTGTCGCCGCTCGTCGCCCCTTCTCTCCCTCCCCCTCATGCTCTCCGCAGCCGAGTCGTCGGCCTCCTCTCCTCTCTCTCTCTCTGCTCTCTCTAATATCTCTCTCTCTGTAACCGACGAGTGGGCCCCTTTGTTAGCTGAGCCGAGCCGCCCGTTCGAAGCCAAGCCGAGCCCACCGACAGCCGAGCCGTGAGCCGCTGAGCCGAGAGCTGAGCCGAAAACCGAGCCTGAGCCGAGCCACGAGCTGAGTCCAATCCCGAGCCGACTCAGTAGAATATTCCGGGAATATTCTCCCTTTTTCTTTTTCTGAATTTCTCTCTCAGCAAAACTTTCGAAGCCCGTTTCTCCTCCGTCATAACTCCGTTTTCGTCGATTCTTCCACCGATATCCATCTAAAATCGAGATCTACCCAACCATGTTAATTTCATAATTTTTATAAATTGTTTAGTCCTTTGTTTTAATCGTTTAATTGATTGTGTGCCTATGTCGTTGTTGCGATTATTAGAGGAAGGAGCATTCGAGGAAGACCCCAAGGACCCGGAGTTTGAAGAAGGAGCAGACGAGAACTTCAACGAAGGCAAGTCCTACAACCGTTGATCATGTTAATCCTATGTTTTTAAATATAACCCGTAGAGCCGTTGTTACAAATAATAGGAGTATGTATGATTAAATTAATAGTTGTGATTTTTAAGAAAATACTATAATAGTTATGACCCAGCTTGTTTATCACATGCCTTGTCATTGTTACCTTTATTCCGTTGAAACCTTAGAGGGATCTTAACATCAACTATAATGATTGTTTGGATGAATGCTTGTTTACTAGCATGCTTAGGATTGCCTTGCTCAAAAGAAAGAACTAGATTATTTACATGTGATAATCATGCTTTTCAATGTAAAGTGATGTGTGCTTGGTGCGTGCGCGTGTAAAACTTATGTTCTTGGGAAAACTCTAGAGTAGTGTTGACGAGGGTGAGTAAGGTGCCCCACAAAGGTGGGAACTACCTTGGAGCAAGGTTCGCCTTGTGGTGTTCTTGCTGGGAGACTCTTGCCTCAGCCGTATAAGGACCGGTTCGCTGTGACATCTCACCTAGTATCCACTCGTACAACCACATGACATGTATGGACAGGACTTGACCTAACCCCTCTGACTTAGTGCGGTACCCACCCGGAGGCCGGTAGTGGCAATGGGGACCAGGAGAAGACTTGGGTAGTGTGTAGCCCAAAATCCGACTGGTGATATTGATTGAGGCTATATCAAAGCCTTGGAATTGCTAAGTGTTCCTTCCTGTGAATCTTCTAAGGCCCCTGGTATCTTAGTGCCCCATGGGTGGATATTGTGACTTCGTTGTGAGGTCGTTGCATCTCGTTATGACAGCTTCACCGGTTGCTAAGGTGGGAGCCTGTATATATCTTATGGGTAAAGTGTACAATCTCTAAGAGTGTTAAACCTATCCGGATAGTCGTGTCCTCGGTGAAGGACATGATATGGTTTGGTCACAATGATTAGCTTTTCGATGTGAGTATCTCCTTGGTGTGTGAGTGGGCTATGTGCCTGAGTTTTCGAAAAGAAGGATTTTGGCTTTGTGCCCTAAGCCTCCCGGACTATGTGTCCGCTGGCAAAAGACTTATGGAAACTGACGGGACGGATGTACTTCCCCTAGGACCGCCACCCCCTTAAGCTCAACTTATGTATTCTCTTCGGAAGTGTTTTTATTAAAGTTAGTCTTTGCAAAATGAACCTTGTATCAATAAAAATAGCTTTTCGCAAACCTAAAAGACTCTACAGCCTTATCCTTGATCTACCGTTAAGCATCTAATTTTCCCTCTTGAGGTAGGACTTGCTGAGTATCTTATATACTCACACTTGCTAATTGTGGATCCAGATGATCCAGAGGCCGACTTCGTCGAAAGAGAAGATGAAGATTAGAGAAGCCGGTTTCATCTGCACTCAAACTGCCTGTAGGGCATTTGTCGCTTTTATGTGTTTTCGCTGTGCTTTGAGGGTTTGTTAAATTATACCTACGGGCTTCTGCTGTAATGAACTCTGTGTTGTACTCTATTATCGTATTTATTCGATGTATGTCTGTGATGTCTATTTTTGTTGGAGTTCGTACGTAACAGCTACTTATCCAGGGATTGGTATGAGCTACACGAGGTGACCCCGAAGGAGGGATCCGACAGAAACGTTAAACAAAATAAAAATTTCATTATAAAAGGAATTGCAGGCCTTAAAAGAAAATCGTTGTAGATGGTCTTAGCCGAGGCGAGGCGACCCACCCCGAACAGAACGAAATGCGGAGGCGGAAAAAATTCTGCCCCCCGTCCTCTGCTCTTTCCCACGCTCGCGTCTCGCGAAGCGACAGATAGAGTAGAGGTGGCGGGCGCCTCCTCCGCCGTCCACCACCGCCACCTCCTCGGCTGCCCCCAAAAACCCCCCGGCTCCCTGCCCCCTCGCTATCTAGGGTTTCCGGCCGCGGTGGCGCCAATGACGGACACGCGCGGAGGCTGGTGCTGGGACGTGCCCGGGTTCGAGCCGCCGACGGCGATGCCGCGGGCGCCGCCTACCACCATGGTGCTCCGCCCCTCCGCAGGGGCACCCCGCGCGGCGGCCGGCGCAGTGCCTGTTGCCGACCGGCTCGGCCAGCTCGCGGACAGCGTCCAGGTGCTCGTCTTGCTCTGGAGTTTGGATTTGGTAACTGTGGTGCTTGTAGTGTGTCTGGGTAGGTGCTGAGTGTTTCCATCGATGAAGTATTTTGCATCGGTGGAGCGGGAAAATTGAGATAAATTTGTACAGTTCCCTTCACAGGTTTATGCATTGGGTGCACGAGTTGATTGGCGCAGTGATTTGGAGTCAAGCCCATGTGCTTTGGTTGGACAAAGATGATACTGTGATAGTGTGATGGGCTTTAATATTGTTCTATTGAATTAGTGTGTGATGGGAGGACACGATCCGTTGTGATTTCATTTAATGCAGATGTATTTATTCGATTCTTGTTCAGCATCAGAAGTGATGTAGCTACTTGATCAGCAGGAATGAAGGTGTGCAAAATGAGTTATAGAGCCAAAAAAATGTCTGGGATACACTGTTAATGTTTTGAAATATTTAAAGATAACTTGGATTCGGAATGTTAACACGGTTTTAACTTTTAAGTTTAGTATGTTTACTACCTGGGTTATCATGATAGTATCACATCAAATCTGATTTTTGGTCCATGATAGTGTATGTATTCAATTCGTGATCTTTTGTCTATCTGTGTTGGCATCTAGTCATTTGTGGTGAACTTACATTTTTAAACTCCGCTTGTAGCTTACTAGAGAGGACTGCTTGGAGCTTAGACAGGAAGCTAGCGACCTTCTTGAGTATTCTAATGCAAAACTGGGTCGTGTCACCCGCTATCTTGGATTTCTTGCTGCCAGAACTCGAAAATTAGGTAAGCTCAACATCTCATCTGCATGCCTTTCAGTAAACTGAAGCATTATCCTTGAGGGAGCACCCTTGATTGTTTGCGAAACTCTATTTTGTTTGTCTTCTATGTTTTGCCTTTGTTCATCTTGATTATGTTAATCATCCTAGTGTTTTCTTTCCACGGATTAGTAAGATGGGGCTTATAGGGCTCTTAGAATACGTAAACTGCTTCCAGTGGACACCATATGGTTGCTGGTGTCTGTGATACCCTGTTCTCCCAAGTTGTATACCAATCTATTGTAAAGGTGCCAGGGGGCTTACTGGCAAGCGCTAACTCTCATATTCCCAATGTCATGCTCTCGTTTGAGTTATCATCTTTGTGTTTTATATCCTTTTCCAATGTTTTCTGAGATTTATGTCCTTTTGTCTGGTTTAGATCAAACTGCCCTTGCGACTGAAGCTAGAATCACTCCTTTGATTCATGAGAAGAAAAGGCTTTTCGATGACCTGTTGACCTTGAAAGGTATATGACTATGTTCTTTACTGCCTGGCTTGCTCACATCTTTCACGTATGGTGTATTTTTAGTGCCATACCAAATTAATAATTATCAACATCTTGCAGCCAATGTCAAAGTGTTTTGTTGTAGCAGACCACTATTTGAAGATGAGGGTCCATCAATGATCGAGTTTCCAGATGATTTTACTATCCGTGTAAACACTGGAGATGAGTCTTTAACCAATCCTAAGAAGGATTATGAGTTTGATAGGGTATATGGACCCCACACTGGGCAAGGTAAGATAGGAGAAGTGGGGTTCTCATATATTTTCTTGTGAATGGTAGTTGTACAGCAATGTAGGATGCAACTCAAAGGTACCTTGATGGAATGCTATTTTTTGGTCATGTTATTTATTCTTATGCTGTTCTGTTATTCATTTTTTCTATCAGGTGAACTTTTCCATGATGTTCAACCATTTGTGCAATCTGCCCTGGATGGGTACAATATTTCCATATTTGCATATGGTCAGAGCCGCCCTGGAAAAACACAGACATTGGTACTCATCAACTCTTGTGTTGTAATTGTTTTCCCTGAACTCCCATACTTTAATATATGAAGCTGCTGACCTCAAACTAAAAAGGTAATTATTTAGGTTTTGTCTGGCATCATCCCGTGTTCCAGAAATCCTGTTTAACCTACTGTTTTGGATTGGGTCATGTGTGGGTTGTCTCTTTGCACCATATTAATCTTACTTGATATGGCAAATACTATCTTAAATACCTCTTCCATAGCACAGGGCTTCACAGCGCTGGAACCGTAAATGGAATCTTTTCGTGAAAGAGCTTGCATTATGAAATCTACTTCAGTCTGACACCCTTTGCTTTCTTACAACATGCAATCAATCAAAGTATATTTTCTTAGCTTGTGTTTAAACAGTAGCATACTATGCCTTGGTCCGTCGTGTAATTAATGTTGTCTTGCCAAAGAAAAAATATACTGGAGAGCTTTGAAAATGAAACGTAAGTGTTATCACTTGTGCACAATGTAACATAAGGGTGCTTCTGAAATGGCACTCTTATAAAGGTTTCAAGGGTAATTGTAGTATGTTATAGAGCTTTCATTGGTAATTCTAAAATACTAAAATCTGATTTCTACTCCTTGGATATCTATCTCACCTTGTCATCTTGTATCTGTATTCTACTTGAGCTCAGTCAGTGCTTTACACAAAGTATTGATATTTTTATGTCTTTCTGATGACTATATGCTTTCCGAGCTCTTTGCTGAAAAGTGGTTAAATACATGTTTGCAACACCTTTTACAAAAAAAAACCACGTGTTCTTTCCAGGAAGGATCTAGTCATTATCGTGGTTTATATCTGCGGAGCTTTGAAGAGCTGTTTGATCTTTCAAACTCGGATACTACTTCCACTGCACACTTCAACTTCTATTTTACTGCCTGTGAGCTGTACAATGATCAGGTGCCTGTGAGCTCTACAAATATTCTGTCACTGATTTTCTTTATGTTATTATGAAGACATGTCAAAGTGCGCATTTCCTTGAATGGACGTTATATATTATTTAAGGAGCTAAATATATGTATTATTTCCACCACAGGTCAGGGATTTGCTGTCAGAATCTAGGAGTACTGTCCCAAAAGTTCGTATGGGTGTGCAAGAATCCTTTGTGGAACTTGTGTAAGAGAAGGTTGAAAATCGACTGGAGTTTTCTAGGGCACTAAAGACAGCACTTCAAAATTGATCTGTTAATTCGCCAAGGGCCATGGTTTCTATCCTGTATGTGAGCATTTCCTGTTTTGTTTTGTTTTGTTTTTCATAGAATACTATCACTGTTTATATTAAACATCCTTATATGTGTTGGAGTTTTGTTTTTGTTTAACTCTTGGTATATGTGTTGTAATTGATCTGTTAACTCTTGGTGGCAGCTCCACTTGTTGCCGATTATTTTAACATGGCACACTTTCCTTTGTTCTCAGCAGTTGAATTATAGGCTTTTAATACTCTGTTTTGTTACTTTTTGTTGCTCCATTTCCTTCATCATCTTAACCTGTCCACTGAAATTTTAATTGTTTGGTTTATTGTTTTATTCTTTATTTTCCTTTCACTTAGTTTCTTACAAATCCTAGAAACTATGTTTTCTTTCAGGATTATTACCATCCATATACACTACAGAAACTGTGTGACAGGAGAGCACCTGTACAGTAAGCTTTCTCTTGTGGATTTGCCAGCAAGTGAATGCCTGGTTGAAGAAGATGCCAATAGGGATAGCGTAACAGATTTTTTGCACATCTCAAAGTCACTTTCTGCGTAAGTAGCTTAATTTGAGACCATGTTTCTAGTTTTCTGTTTGTTTTGATCATTGGCTATTTGATTCCGAGTAAACTGATCCTTTGTTATGTGGACACTACCTTTGATGGTGCATTTTTTCTTTATTTCCTTGTATATAAAGTTTCCCTGTGATTTTTTTTCTGCATAGGCTAGGTGATGCGTTAGCCTCTTTAAGTGCAAAAAAGGAGCCAGCTCTATCTGGAAATTCAAGAATCACACAAATCTCAGCTGACTCTCTAGGTAATTTCCTACTTGGTGATAGCAGAGGAAATCACGTGAGATTGAGATAGATTTCTGGAGATAACACAGGTTACATATATAGGCCAACAACCGATCCTATCCTCCTCAAGATTTATGGAAATAGGATCAAGGGAGGGCACGGTTGGAGGCTAGGCGTGATTTCCGCATGCAGGCCAACAGAAGGCGGCGCATGCAAGCCCTAGGCTAACTAATCCAGGATTGCTAACACCCCCCCCCGCAGTCTAATCGTCGGCCTGAACGGCATTTAGACTGGATCGAAATTCGGAGAACACCGAAGTGGACAATCCTTTGGTGAAGATGTCGGCGAACTGAGAAGTCGTCAGGACATGAAGAACACGAACATCACCGATGGAGACTCGTTCACGGACGAAGTGGAGGTCGATCTTGACATGTTTCGTACGTTGATGCTGAACGGGGTTCGTGGACAAGTATACAACACTGACATTGTCGCAGTAAACGAGAGTGCTCCTAGTTAGGGGATTGTGAAGCTCCTGCAAAAGCTGACGGAGCCAGCACGCCTCTGCAACACCATTGGCCACGACCCTATACTCAGCCTCAGCACTGGATCTGGAGACCGTGTTCTGTCGCTTCGAGGACCATGAAACCAGATTATTGCCAAGGAACACGGCATAGCCTGAGGCGGACTTGCGTGTATCCGGGTAACTTGCCCAGTCAGCGTCGGAGTAGACCACCAGCTCCGAAGGTGTAGAGCGACGAAGAAGGCCATGATCAAGAGTACCACGCAGGTAGCGCAAAATGCGTTTGATGGCTGACAAGTGAGGCTCACGAGGATCATGCATGTGAAGACACACCTGCTGAACGGCATATGAAATGTCCGGCCTAGTGAGCGTGAGATACCGCAGAGCATTGGCAAGGCTGCGATACTGAGTGGAATCACTGACAGGGGCACCGGCTTCTGCAAACAACTTGGCGTGGGTATCAACTGGGGTATTGCAAGGCTTACAATCAGTCATACCAGCTCGCTCAAGAACATCAAGAGCATACTGGTGTTGAGATAGGAATAGTCCACCAGAACGCCGCTGAACAGAGATGCCCAAAAAATGATGCAGTTCACTAAGATCCTTCATTGAAAATTCCGTCTGTAGGGCGGAGATGGTGCTATGCAGGAGGGAGGTGCTGGACGCAGTGAGTAAAATATCATCCACATACAGTAACAAGTAGACGGTATCTGATCCCCGACGATAGATGAACAGAGAAGTGTCAGACTTAGCCTCAACAAAACCAAGGGACAGTAGGTATGTGGCAAAACGATTGTACCAAGCACGTGGTGTCTGCTTCAGTCCATAGAGGGACTTGTTGAGGCGGCAGACATGATCAGGATAAGTGACATCAACGAAACCAGTGGGCTGACAATAGTATACTGTCTCTGTCAATGTGCCGTGCAAAAAGGCGTTCTTGACGTCAAGCTGATGAACAGGCCAATCCTGGGAAAGGGCCAGAGAGAGAACTGTGCGGACTGTAGCAGGCTTGACCACGGGGCTGAAAGTCTCATCGTAGTCAACACCCAGCCGTTGTGTGAAACCACGAAGAACCCAACGAGCCTTGTAGCGATCCAAAGTACCGTCCGCATGAAATTTATGCTGAAAGATCCACTTGTCGGTAACCACGTTTGCATTGGATTGGCGGGGAACAAGATCCCATGTGGTTCGATAGCAACGCGACATACTCTTCTTCCATAGCACCACGCCAATTAGGATCGGCAAGGGCGCTTCGGTATGTCTTCGGAATAGGAGAGAGCGGCGTGCTGTGAAAAGCTGCGGGGTGACGAAATCCGAGCTTCCCCCGAGTCACCATGGAGTGCTGATTCTCCACCGGGGGTATGGGAACCACGCCTGGTGGGTCGCCGCATGCACAGGTCGCACGGGGCCGTGAATAGCACGGCGCAAGTAGACTTTGCTGAAATCCCAGGCGGGCAACACGAGTGGGGCCACACGTGGCTGCTCAGGCGCAGGCTGTGGTGCCGCGCGTGGTGAGGCTACCTCTGTGGCCGCGTGTGATGTGGATGGCGCTGTGGTGCCGCGCGTGGCAAGGAGGCCTCTGTGGTCGCGCGTGATGCGGATGGCGCCTCGCCTGGCGCGGGTGAAGCGCGCGTGGTGAGCCCACCTGGGCCGCACGGGGACCCAGCAGTCACAGGCACAGGCGAGTCCATGCATGCGGCCAGCGGCACCTGGACCTCAGCTGGCGTGGGCGGGGTTGCAGCAGCCGCAGAGGGTGAGGTTCCTGGCACCGTGGGCTGTTCCGCGGCATGGCGTGGTGGTCCTGCAGGAGGTGGTCCAGGTGGTCCAATAGGAACCACCTGAGCCTCCAACTCAGACAAAAAATCAAAGTTGTTAGTGGAAGGCTGAGACTGCGACTCGGAAAAGGGGAAGGTTGTTTTGTCGAAGATCACATGGCGAGAGATGAGAACTCTATTTGACGAAAGATCAAGACATCGGTAACCTTTGTGATTCGAGGAGTAACCAAGAAAGACATACCGTGTGGAACTGGGAGATAGTTTGTGAGAAGCAGTTGCCGATAAGTTGGGATAACATGCACAGCCAAAAACACGAAGGTGTGTGTAGGAATGATGTGAGTCAAAAAGGGCAAAGTGAGGGGTGGCGTGTGCTAGAGTTTTGGTGGGTAGGCGGTTCAACAAGTATGTAGCGGTGTGGAGTCCCTCGACCCAATAGGATGCGGGTAGCGATGCTTGAAAAAGCATGGAGCGAACAATGTTGTTGATGGAGCGAATCATGCGTTCAGCCTTGCCGTTCTGCGGGGATGTGTATGGGCAAGACATCCGTAGAAAGACTCCATGGGTGAGGAAGAAAGAGCGAGTAGACGAGTTGTCAAACTCGCGGCCGTTGTCACACTGAATGCTCTTGATGGTGCAGCCGAACTGGGTTGACACGTAGGAGAAGTTAGTCAATGTAGAGAAAGTTTCTGACTTCCGATGCAGGGGAAACGTCCAAAGAAAATGCGAGCAATCATCAAGAATGACTAAGTAATACTTATATCCGGACACACGCAACAGGAGAGGTTCACAGATCGCAGTGAACTAAGTCAAAATTCTTGAGAGCACGAGAGGAAGAGCTATCAAATGGCAAACGAATGTGACGACCAAGTTGACATGCATGACAAATAGGGTCATTAGTGCTTTTATTACACTGAATGGCAGAAGTGCTAGTGAGTTTGGACACAGCTTCATGACTAGGATGTCCAAGGCGACGATGCCAAAGGGAAGCAGGGACACTGGCGACAAGAGCACATGGCGATGAAGGAGACGCTGGTGGGTGCAAAGAGTAGAGAGGCTCGGAGCTATTGCACCTGACGATCACGTTCCTGGAGCGAAGATCCTTCACAGAGAGGCCAAGTGGGTCAAACTCAATAGAACAATTATTATCGGCAGTGAACTGACGAACAGATATAAGATTCTTAATAATGTTGGGTGCAACAAGGACATCATTAAGATAAAAGGGATCAGGTAAAACTGTATGACCAGCAGATATGACAGGTAAGACAGATCCATTTCAAACAATGATAGATGAAGGGTACGAGGAACGTGGTGGGTGGAACAAGGAGATGTTACCGGTGTTGGGAGTCATGTGATTGGAGGCGCCAGAGTCCATGACCCAATTAGTGATAGCAGGGGGATTGAGAGTTATTGTGCTAAAGGAGTTAGCCAAAGACCGTTGATCCCAAGAGCCGGACCAAGGCGTCCAGGAGGGCGACGAGGCCTGAACCTGCATCTACTACGGCGCAGGGAGTGGCTGCTGTATGGGCCACTGCTGCATTGGCGTGTGCTGTAGAGCGGAGAGACCGGGTGGCACCAGAGGAGGCCCATAGGGACCCGCGGCCACCATTAAGGCCTGCTGGTGCCGCTGCGTGTTGTGGGCCGGCCCAGGTCGGACACCCTGCTGCTGCTGCGGTCCGCAGGCCTGTTGCTAAGCGCCAGAGTTCGGACCAGGCCACATCTGAATGGAGCTCGTCCAGGGGTTCCAAAACGACGGCTAGGGGGCGCTGCCCTTGCCGCTGTTGCCGCGGCGGCGACGACGACCGGAGGTGGGGGGGGGGGGGTTGCCACTGGTGGAGTTGCCGGCAGGGCGGTTTGACCCGCTGCCAGTCGGGGCCGTCGAGGTGCTGCCGGCGGGGTAGCCTGAGGAGGCCGGAGAGGGCGTTCGGGACCCCTTGGGCGCTGAGGCGAGAAGGACTGTGGAAGGCGTCGCTGGAGACCTGTGCATGGTGAGCTCCTCGAGGAGGTCATTGCGTACCTCGCTGAAGGTCGGGAAGGGATGGGATCGCTTCAGGAGAGCCGTCATGTGGTCGTACTTCTCGTTGAGGCCATGAAGAACGTTGAGGACGAGAGTTCGGTCGTGGATGATCTCGCTGAGGTCGTCGAGGGCATCTGCCATGCCCTTCATCTTGCGACAGTAGTCGGCGATGGAGAGCTCCCCTTGGACGATGATGCAGAACTCGGCGTCGAGATGGAGCGCACGAGTCTCGCGATTACCAAGGAATTGGTCTTCGATGCCGAGCCAGGCGTTGCGCGCCGTGGCGCCATAGACGCGCACAGTCTCCATGAGGTCTGTGGTGACCGTGCCGAACAGCCAGGACAACACGACTGCATCCATCCTGCCCCAGGATGGGATGTTGGGGAAGGCCGCGTTGGAGAGGACGTGGTCGGTGAGGGAGTAGCGCTTGAGGGTGAGGAGGACGAGATCGCGCCACCGATTGTAGTGCAAGGAGAGTGGGTCCAACACGAGTGGCACGAGGGCCTTGATGTTTTGGACGGACGTAGCCTGAGCGTGAAGGTTGGCGACGGCAGCAGCCTCGTAGAGGATGTTGGCGTCGTGTGGACCATCGCCATCGTCATCCTTGATGGGAGGGTCGACGCGGTCACGAGCTGTGGCAGCCGCGCGCTCAAGGTTTGCGGCGGCCACGCGTTCGTGCTCTAGAGTGTCGAGGGCGGCGCGCACACGGGCCTGTGCATCGGCAGCCGCTTTGGCGGCCGCATTGGCAGCGGCGACGAGCGCTTGACGCTCCATGGCAGCCTCCTAGTCCTGAGCTGCGGTGGCCGCGCACGTCTTGGCAGTGGCGGCATCAGTCTCGCATGTAGCGGCGGCAGCTCCAGGGGGTTCGGGCTCCATGTCGCGATGGGCAGCGATCGGCCGCGGCGGCG
This sequence comes from Phragmites australis, assembly GCF_958298935.1. NCBI lineage: Eukaryota > Viridiplantae > Streptophyta > Magnoliopsida > Poales > Poaceae > Phragmites > Phragmites australis. Next base: position 5,678,095 of record NC_084928.1, on the reverse strand, counting down.
CGCGCAGCAAGAAAGGAATCAACGGAAGCGGTAGGTCACGGGATCGGGAAAGCCTCGTGATACCATGATAGCGGAGGAAATCACGCGAGATTGAGATAGATATCTTGAGATAACACAGGTTACATATATAGGCCAACAACCGATGCTATCCTCCTCAAGATTTATGGAAACAAGATCAAGGGAGGGCACGGTTGGAGGCTAGGCGTGATTTCCGCACGCAGGCCAACAGAAGGCGGCGCACGCAGGCCAACAGTTTGCTGACCCAAGTGTGTTGGGCAATCGTCGTGAGCCGCTGATCTAGAAGGAATTTCAGGCTAAAGTGATCAGTGCGAACAAAAAAGGATCACGACCACAAATATGGCCGCAAGTGGCGCACTGCCTTGACCAAGCCGATGAGCTCTCTTTCATACGTCGCCAGCTTGGCGTGATGTGGTGTGACGACACGATTGAAGAACGCGATAGGCCCGCCCTCTTGATGAAGCACTGCGCTGAATCTGGAGCTCGATGCGTCGCAATCGACGATGAAGCGTCGGCTGAAATCTTGTAGCTGGAGTATGGGCCCTTTCGCCAAGGCGTGCTGCAGGTTTTCGAACGCGTAGTCGGCCTCTAGTGATCACACGAAAGCCTCCTTCAAAAGCTGCGTTAGGGGCTGCTTGACAGCGCCATAGTTCTTGATAAACTTGCGGTAGTAGCCTGTTAAGTCGAGGAAGCCCTTGAGTGTGCGCACGGATGTTGGTCGCGGCCATGCCTGCACTACCTCAATCTTTGCTGGGTCCATGGCCACCCCTTGATGCGAGATAATGCGGCCCAAGTACGAAACTGAGGCCTCACCGAAGATGCATTTGGAGAGCTTGAGGTAGAGCTTGTTGTTGCGTATCGCTTGGAACACCATGCGCACATGCTGGAGGTGCTCGGCTCAGGAGGGGCTGTACACGAGGATGTCATCAAAGAACACAAGGACAAACCGACGAATGAACGGCTTGAGGACGTCGTTCATCAAAGCCTAAAATGTCAATGGCGCATTTGTCGAGCCGAACAGCATGACCAAGAATTCAAAGTGGCCATGGTGGGTGCAAAATACCGTCATCTCGATGTCTGCTGGGTGCATCAGCACTTGGTGATAGCCGCTATGAAGGTCCAGCTTGGAGAAGAAGCAGGCACCCTTCAACTCATCTAGCAATTCGTCGATGATGGGTATTGAGAATTTGTCTTTGACTGTCTTAGCGTTGAGGGCTCTATAGTCGACGCAAAACCACCAGCTGTTGTCGTGCTTGTGGACGAAGAGGACCAGAGAGAAGAAGGCTGATGTGCTCGGCTGGATGAGGCTGTGTTGCAGCATGTCGATCTTGTCCTTGAGCAATTGAGGATACCGGTAAGGTCGCACGGCGATGGGCGCCGTGTCCGGAAGTAGATGGATCCGGTGATCGAACCGGCGTGCTAGGGGAAGACCTTGCGGTTCTTCGAAGATGTCTGCAAAGAGCAACAGCTGCAAGAGATCGATCGGTGCTGTTGTGTGCAGACTTGGTGTCGAACCCGTGGCCACCTCGAACCACTTGACCTGGTGTTCGTGCCGCCAGAACGCAAGGGTGAGTTGCTCAAAGTCCCAAAGGATAGGCCTGAGCGTTCGCAACCATTGACACCCGAGGATGACATCATATTTGTCCAATGGCAGCACGTAGAGATCCATGCAGAATGCCTCACGATCAATGTAGACGGCGATGTCGTGGCAGATTCCGGCGCTGGTGATCTTATCATCGTTGGTCACCCCGATGCTGAGGCCGGGCATGGGAATGGGTGCTAGCCCGGCACGACGTGCTGCGTCCTCGACGACAAAGGAGTGGGTGGAACCGGAGTCCACCAGGGCGCAGAGCGGTGCACCGGCAACGTGAGCAACGAGCTGCATCGTAGTGCTTGTCTGAATGCCGATGAGCGCGTTGAGGGAGATCTCGACCGTGTCGTCGTGGTAGTTATCCTCCATCGTGAAGCCTTCATCAAGCTCGAGCAGGTAGATTCCTTTCATAAAGCTAAAGCAATGTTTGAGGTGGTCTTGGGAGAACTTCTCCGGACAATTGAAGCAAAGGCCCTTTTCGCAGCGCTCGATCATCTCCGCCGGGGAAAGGCGGGAGAAGCGCGTGCCCAATTCTGGAATTGTCCGCGTTGTTGGTGAGGTCGTCGTGTTGGGTAGGGCTGGTGGTGTCGGGACCCTCGGCGCAGTCGGTGTGGCGCGTGGTGGATGGGCGGAGCGGGCTGAGGAGTGCAGGGTATCATCGTCGAGCTCGAGCCGCCGTTTGAAGGTGCGCGCTAAGGCCATCTTATCCTCCAATGTAGGTGGTTGGTGCAGCTCTACGTCTATGCGCAGTGGATTGCACAATCCAGCGGTGAAGATGTCGATTTGTTGTTGCTCAATGACGTTGTCGCAGACGGCCAGGAGTTGCAGGAACTTCTCCTGGTAATCCGCCACCGATCCAAAACGACGCAGATGGGTGAGCTCGCCGAACGGGTTGCTTTGGCGAGAGGACCGAACCACGTGTTGACGAATTCGACGAACTGAGGCCAAGTGGGTACGCTGCGGTTGCGCTCCAAGCGGTAGTACCATTGTTGCGCAACGCTGGTCATGTAATAGGAGGCTAGCCATACCCGTTCCTCCTCTGGTGTTTGTTGCGCCTGGAAGAACGGTTCGTAGCGATGAAGCTAGGTAATCGGAGCTTGTGGATGATCGGCGTAGAACGTTGGACGCGAACTCCAGACACCGCAGATGGCGTGTGTTCTTGCCGGTCATCGTTGTCCTTCGTCCTGGACGATCCTGACCCGTTGCTGTTGCCGAGCTAGTTGCTCTGCAGGTGATTCACGGCCACATTCAGGGACACGTATTGGGTCTTGACATGTTGGATCTCGGCGGTGTTGGCCTCGACCACCGAGAGGAGCTTGTCCAGCTTGGAGGACAAGGACTTCAGATCGGCGCCTGTATCCCCCATTGATGGATGATGACTAGGAAGAACAAGGTGGCAGCGCAAGACAAGGTGGTGGGTAGGCGCAGGACCGATGAGGTCTCTGATACCAATATGATACGGCTGGGATTGGAGTGAATTAGCAAAGGAAGATAAGAACTCGCCCTTCGTAGAGGCTCTAAGCCTAATTGATCTTCTATTGCCTGAAAAACGTCTGATCATGCCGTTGCCCATTAAATAGAGCCAGCCCTAACGAATTCCCTTAACCAACTCAATCTCAACTAATCAACCGACTCAACAAGCTGTCTACTTATTCTATTGATTCTCCTAACAACCAAACTAATTGGAACTAAACTCCAGAACCTATCTTTAGCCACTTTTTTTGCCGCCTGGGTCTTCTCCGCGCGCCTCCTGCGCTGGTAGTGGCACCCAACAAAGGCGTCCACAACAGTTGAACCATTAGGTTGCATGATTGAATATATCCTACAGATGGTATAGTATCACTGCTTGGAGCGATTTCCATTGAGCTTAGGGGTTTCCATTTTAGCAGGTTTTTGTCAACTTCAGAAGTAGAACAAGTTTTTAATGGTATGGGTGGTTTTTTTTTTCATGTTGTCATCCCCATATAATATACTTGTTACGAACCTGGTTTTTAAATTGAGCCAAGGTGACCTACCAGCTTGATTCTGACTGCTCGGCTTTTTACGTTTGCTTTGTTATCTCAATTTACAAGATTAGAGGAGCTCTGTTCACACCGTGTTACAATTTTATTCTAAAAGCTTTGACGGAGTATATGATCTATTTCTATATTTTTTGCTAATTAAGAAGTTGAAGGTTCGCTACATTCCACTGCTACTATTCTTGCAAAGATTCTTGTCATGATTGTGTGTTATACCATACCAGTTGATGCATGATTTGTCTGTTCTTTATGTTTAAGGTAGCACAATTCGTTTCTGTCGACCTGCTGTTGAAACTTCTTGTTTTCTTACGTTTGATATAAATTTCTTTTGTAGAACCTTCGTTTGTTTTATCTCATTTTTACGAACCATCTTTTTCTTTGCCTTAACAAATGCAGAAACTGCATGAAGAGAACGAGAAGCTGTGTAACAGACTCACAGAGAAGTCGGGATTAGGAAGCTTGCCACAGGTGTTGCCAAATATTCTTTATTCCATTACTGTGCTCTGCATACTGAACTGCCATCCTGCATGTGGAAAGGCTTAAAGATTCATGGCACATTGTGATGTGACTGAGATGTTTGTAGGGCTTCTCGAGGCAACTTTCCCTGCACTTGTATTAAGGGAAACAGCAAAAGATTCGATGCTCTAAAATCTGCAGTTGTGGCTTTACTAAGAGCGATGGTCAATATCTTTCATTACTTATGGTGTCTATTGTGTACCCAAATTGTGTTTATGAAACCCAGAATTGGTGCCTGACATATTTTTTGCTCATTTAAGTTGACTGATTTAGTAAACATAACTTTGGTGCATATTAGAATATTGCACCTAATTCACCTGTTGCTGCTTGTTCCTCTTCAATTTTGCATAAACATGAATTCTGACTGAATAATCTATTACATATATTATAGGGCTAAAATCGGAGGCCAACCAGGGGTTGATTCACTGTATATACTGTAGTAGTGGGTCCCACGTACATATATATATGGTTACATATACATATACATTATATGTATATACATATCTATACGTATACATATATATGTATACATGTATTTACACATATAATATAATTTTCATTTTCGAGAAATTCCAGGAAAATGTCGAAATGAATATTAGTTATATTGATAAATCAGCTGAAATAATCTAAAATGCAAAGAAAAATATCTAAAACTCAAAAAAATATGAAACAAATTTTGTTAAGTTCGTATTAATATCGTCTACATATTAAAATTATGTGCATGCATGAAAGTACTACTGTTTTCCTTATAGTTAAATGAATTTGTTAAATATTGATAAATTCATAAATAAATATTGAAATGTCTAAAATTAGTGAACTCAATTTTTTTTATTCTTTTGTCATACTCTGTGCAACAAAAAAATGGGCACGGCATAGGCGTGCCAATCCGCCTAGTGTTCCTTGAACTTTTAAAATAAGGTTGTTAGTTTGTAGATATTTAGCATTGACATGGGAGTTGCAGTTACTGTCTTCTTTTTTTTCCCACACTCAAATATCTTGTCTTGTATGCTGAACTGGGCAACGCTAAAAAGCTTTTATTTATAAGAGCTTTTTTACCATCCTTGGAGAGGTACCAGGAAGTACCACTGATTGTAACTTGAGAGGTACTAAAAATTGGTGCCTCTTGTTACCTTTCCAAGGACCGGACAAAAGCTCTATTTATAAACAGTGATTATGATAAAATTTGTGCTTAGAGTATGGGAATATGTGACCTATTGGTACCTGTGTTCCCAAAAAAATTCAATGAGGTTCTCATGTGTAACTACTTTCATAGGCATCAAGCCCATATGCAAACAAGCTAACTAATGCTCAGGGGAGGGAGATAGGCAGGTAAAAACTGCTACACGTGAATCAGTCAATATTACTGAGTGTAAAGATCGTTAAGACGTAATGGAGTTGCAATTTACCGCTCTATCTGCAGGAGTGAAGCACCAAAAGCCAATCGCCAGATGTGTTTGCATCACCAGTGTCTCAGGATAAAACTGGAAACAGCGGAGCTATTGTGAAATCAAGCAATGAGAGAGCAAAAACTACGCCTGCTGGGGAGTACCTTACATCTGCACTGATGGATTTTGATCCTGACCAGTTTGAGGGATTTGCTGCAATAGCTGATGGTGCTAATAAGCTTTTGATGCTGGTAATTAATACCACCCCAACAGAAACTATTCATATTGGACTTACTGTATTTTTGTTCCTCATAACTAAGCAAGTTTCACCTCTTCCATTCCATTGTTTTATTCCCGAATATGATTAACTAATCTTGCATAGCACTAAAAACAAAGGTAACCATCCATAGGTTTATTCAAGCTGTGAGCCATAGTGATCCTCCACATCTGTTAGTCATTGGGTAGTTTGATGATCTTTTTGTTCGTCATTAGAGTTTGAAAATGCAGTAGCTAACATGATACTTCTGTGTGGTGGTATTTGGTAGATGTTCTTATCTAACCAAATCTGTACTAAACAAGATATTCTGCCAAGGAGCAGATGGCTACGATTTAGCCATATATATATATATATATATATATATATATATATATATATATATATATATATATATATATATATATATATATATATATATATATATATATATATAGGAAAACTAGTATGTACTCCTGGGTGTATGTACTCCCACCTCTCATATACTACTTTTACACATGAGTTATACTTCTTTATCACTTTAAATATACTTTATTAGTAATTATAAGATACTACAATACAAATCCCACGAAAATTTTTATGAAATTCTATGAATTTTATCTTAATTTGCGTATATACTTCTTTTATGTATAAAAAAGAGTATATAGCAAAAATAAAAGACTAACATTGAATTTTTTTTCATACAACTCATATTGGAGTATCTTAGAATTAGTATTAGAGTATACTAAAAATGATAAAAGAGTATAAAGTATTTGTTTAGATGGTATATTGCATGTGGGAGTACATACTCCTAGGAGTATAGAATAGGTGTCCTATATATATATATATATATATAATGTTTCTTGTCTCAACTCTAGTTACTGTTGCGTCATCCTCAGTTATAATCTAAAAAATAGTAGAGTTACAATCCATAAAACAGGGAGTTACAATAAAAAATTTGAGTTGCAATTGCGTTATGGATGAACGTAATTCTGAATGAATTCCTTGTCTAATAACATACAATCTAAGGAACATATTAGGTTCTCGTGTTGCAATTATGTACTTTTGTTATGGATGAACGTAATTCTTAATAAATTTTTTGTCTAATAATGTACAATCTAAGGAACACCTTAGCTTTTCGTGTTGTAATTATGTACTTTTGTACGTACGGATTGTAATTGATAGTGATTGAGTTGTAACTGGAGAGTGGTGTAACAGTAAACTACAGTACGTCTAGTCGTAGAATATACTATTCTACATCCTAGGTGTAGCGTATTATTCTAAGTTACTACTGAAATTTTGTTCAGTAGGTGCTACACCGAGAAAGTCAGAAAACACATGTTATAAAACATGAAAAAACCTATTAAGATACTGGAAATCAGTTGTTGGAAGCAACGCCATAAACTAGTCAGGAAACAATTTTCAGCAAAAGGAAAGGGGTAACAACTTGCGAGATTTTCTCTCTAAACAAGAAAACTAATCACGTAATCAAGTAAATGATCTCTGGGTAATCAAGGAAAGGAAAAATAGGTAAAATTATCAAATTATCATATATGTTATGTTTTTCTCATGACGTTTATTATTTAAATGTCCTGGTCGTATATGTGATCCGTGAAATTACTTGTTTTATTACTTTAATACCGTGAAATCACTTGTTTCCATGTTTTGATGATTATTTTCATCATTTTTTTTTTGGTTTTGATGATTATCTTTTCCGGCTGAGTAAAATGCGATTTCTATGTACAATAGAAATATTTCATCATTTCCTCGATACTTTTCCGGTTCTAACAATTATCATTTCCTGTTTGCAATTTTCATATTTTGCTTATAGTTTTTTGGTTCTGAAGATTATGATTTTTGATTGAGTAAAGAACATGAAGATAAAAAAGTACAAAGAGAACATGAATTGAATGATCTATCCACTCAAAATTGAACCAAACAAAGATGAAAAATTATCACAATATATGATTCAACAAATCTCTTTCTGTTAGAAATATTTTCTTAACACATCATATTAACTCAAAATCAAAATTGTATAAAAAAAACCCGACGCTTAGATTGAAGGAGGTGATGAGTGCATGACGACTATTGTCGCCATATGTACCGATGATGGACCATGATACCTGGCAAGCACTACAAGAATCGTGGGTGGTGCCGCCGCGACAGTGCATGCTGAGGTCCAGGAGCGCGAACGTGGTCAAGTAGTGCATGCACCCGCCACAACATCGCCGCTGAGTACGTCGATTGGGTCGACGGTGGAGACTGGAGACTACTTGCACCGATGGATGACATCTCGGCTCATCAGTGAACGTCGGGGAGCAAGCACAGCGAGATAGAGGGATTCACAACCCTCTCAAATCGCCCCCACCGCATTGGTTAGAAAATTGAATTTGGAGACCTGTAACGGTTTATACGGGATTAGAGAGGAGCAAAGGAAACAAACTTTATTTAAAGGCTAGGAGGATGACCCACTTTCTGATTTGGCACGCGTCAGCAGGATCAGAGTTCCTATTTTTTAGTAGGATAAAAAAATTTCTTGTTTTTTCGGTTGTGTCGGACTGGTGACGCTAGGCAGCGTGTTGAATGCTTATTTAACACGATAGGAGTTCAATAGAGGTTTATATATAACACGCTAGGCAGCGCTAAATAAGTATTCAACGCGCCATCCTCCCCTCAACCTGAAAATCAACGCACCATCCATTTCGCAACCGGAAAAAGGCATTCCACTAGCCTTTATATAGAGCTTCCTTCCTTCTCTCCCTTCTAATCCCCCATAAACTACCAGAGATCTCCAGATACAGATTTATAGCCAACAACGATGGGGCGTTTTGAGACGGACGTGAATCGCTCCATCTCGCTGTGTTCGCTCCTCGACGTTCACTAACAAGCGAGACACCATCCATCGATGCAAGCACAGTTGTACATGTATAATCTCCATCAGCACCTTCGTTCCTAGCCTTTAAATAGAGCTTGCTTCCTTCTCTTCCCTCTACCCCCCATAAACTGCCACAAATCTCCATATACAGATTTGTAGCCAACAACGGTGGGGCGTTTTGAGAGGGACGTGACTCCCTCTGTCTCACTATGTTCGCTTCCCGATGTTCACCTACAAGTGAGACACCATCCATTGGTGCAAGCACGGTTGTACACGTGGAATCTCCATCGACACCTCTGTTCATTGCTCACGCATCTCCAGTCTCCACTATCAATCCAATTGATATACTCGGCGGTGGCGCGACATGAGTTTCAATCCAATCATTGGGTTTCTTTTGTGTACAATTTTGATCCAAGTGTTAAGAGATTTTTTTCCGAAATATTTTCTAGTGTAGAAAGAAACATGTTGAATCATATATTGTGACAATTATTTCACCGTTGTTTGGTTCAATTTCGAGTGGAGAGATCATTCAATTCATGTTCTCCTCGTATTTTTTTAACTTTATGATCTTTACTCAACCAGAAACGATAATTGTTAGAACCGGAAAAGTAATGAGGAAACGATGAAATATCTATTGAACACACAAGATGTCTTTTACTCAACTGGTAAAGATAATCATCAGAACCGGAAAATGATGTAAATAGCAATAAAACAAGTGATTTCATTAGATTAAAATAATAAAACAAGTGATTTCATGTATCACATATATGACCCTAGCAATAAAATAATAAACGTCATGAGGAAAACATCACATAGATGGTTACTTGATCATTTTAAATATTTTTTCTTTCCTTGATTATCCAGAGATTGTTTCCTTTGATTACGTGATTAGATTCCTTGTTTAGAAAGGGAATCTCACATGTTGCTATCTCTTTTCTTGATTAACTGAAGATTGTTTCCTAATTACATGACTAGTTTTCTTGTTTGGAGAGGAAATCTCACATACTATTATTTCTCTGTACTTTACATATGACGTTGTTGTCAAATAGATCAACGTATTTTTCTGGTTTTACAATTGTTATTTCCAGTCATGCCAAGCCATTTTCCTGTCATGCAACATTTTTTTTCCTAGTTGCGACAACATGTATTTGCCTGATCATGTAAACATATATCCTTCTTTCACTCTGACACAAGTTTTCCTGTTTGTAACATGTGTTTTTCTATTTTGTAGCGTGTGTTTTCTTGTTTTATAATATGTTTTTTCCCACTCGTGGGTCTGTTAGATCACTCCGGTGGGTTCGATCATAGTCACCAGAATTCCGAGTCGACCGGGTCGAGGAACGGGGTCGAGGGATGCGGGTTGACATTTGAGAAAAATGGGGTACGAAGGGGGTATACCTCTTTGGGGCGACAATTTGCGACATGGATCGATGACCCCGAGTATTTTGAGTCGATGACCTTGGAACAAAGTGTCAGGTTGAGGGTCGTGACCTCGGGAAGGAAAAAGAAAAGGAGAAGAAAAAGGAGAAAAAGGGAAAGGAGAAGGGAGGGGAGTAGCATAGCCCACCAGCCAACCCATAAGCTCACCAATATGCCACTTAACGTGTGCCCTAAAAGGTTAAAATTAAAGGTCGGGTGGCTAGCGACCACGTTCAGCCGCCGCCACCTACTTCCATTCTTCTGCTATCTCCCTCATCGAAGTGCTGCTCGACCGCCGCCACCACCCCATTGCTATCCCAGTCGTGAGCACCGATTAGCTACCACCCCTTCTCCTCTTCATCCCCCTTCCCATCTGCATCCCGTAGTGCTACTCAGCGCTCCATGCCGCTTTGCAGCTTCAGATCCAGCAGCAGTGGTGCACAATCTAATGGCAGTGGCTCGTGCTGGCACCGGATCTGCCTACAATGACACTCTACGATGTGGGAAACAGCAGTAGTGGTGCACAACAATGCAGGACATAGCCAAATGGCAAGGTGTTGGGGATGCCCATGACCCCTGGAGCGCCTTGTTGCCTAGGCGACGCTTAGGCGATGCCTTAAAAACTGACTCCACCCTCGCTCTTGAAAATATTTGCAAAAAACCACCAAATGATTAGGGTTCTGAAGTCTGAAACCTTGGACAAGGTAACCTAAGTACATCAGTCTTGAAGGGCTGGTGATCAGATCGACATAGAGGTGATGGTCTGACCTTCGGCCTGTAGAAGGTTTTAGCGCCCGACAGTCAAACTGACGGTATGTCGGTGGTCAGATCGCCGTCTGGCGGTTAGACCAACACTAGTGGCGGTCTGACCGCGAGACCCTGTCAGCGCCACTTTGCGAGGCCTCCAGCAAAGGCTCCAGCGAAACCTTCAACCATGAAGGGTACCAAAATGCTTTATAGGACTATTAGAGTGCTTTTAAAGTGATTTTGACAACATTCACCAGGCTAAACTCAAAATACCGTATGGATAAACCCTAGGGGCTAGGGTTAATCTTGGGTCTAAATGACATGGGGATCAACTCGAGCTTGTGAATGACGGAGAATCGATAGGAGATGCCTCACCTTAGTGTAGGAAAGCTTTCTATTGGATGGGTTCATTTCGGGGAAGCTTCGATTTAGAGATTGGGCTCCGGAGTGGTGTAGGGGTTTGAGGTGGATGAACTGCGTTGAAACTTCACCGACAACGAGGGTGAGGGGATGAGCTCGAGGAAGTCTTCAAGGAGCTCGAGGAAGTCTTCGTGGAGCTCGAGGAAGATTCCTCCGTCGATCTTTGGTTGTCATGGACGTCGTGTGGGTGAAGGAGTGAGTGAGAGTGAAAGTGTGAGAGAGTTGGTCGATTTCTTTAAGTGGAGCCTCTGCGCTATGGTGACCAGACCATGGGATGGGTAGGTTAGACCGTGGGAGTCCATGTGGCTGCCCCTGGCGGTCTAACCTGGGGGAATCCCGGGACCGCTAGAAGGGTCTTTTGCTGAAATTTTCTAATTTTCTCCTGTTTCTATTCTTCCTCTTCTCCAAAGTATTTTGTGCTTCCCAAATAAGCTCTAGACTATCTACAAAGTATTTTTGAAACATGTTTAAACTCAAGTTATCAAACGAATACGCATAAATATAATACCATGATGATTATGAATGCTTAATCACGTGATTAGTGTTTTGGGACGTGACACGTAGTGGCCGGCAGCGGCCCATCTCCCTCGACCTCACGCAGCGGCTGTCGACGGGTCGTGCAAGAATCAAAAGGTGCAACTAGCGGCAGGTGGGCATGTAATTGACCATGTTGTGATCTCAAAAGAGAGCAAGGGACAAGAAGGTCAGTTGGTCTTGGCTTCAATCTTTGCGAATCCGCGTGAGATTCTTTCTTTTCCTTGTTGCTTTCTTGTAAGGGGAAGTGGCTTGATTTGCCAAGAATTTGAGTGGAATGGAAGGGGTTGGCCTGGGGGCATGGACGAGGCGGAGGAGATGCAGTTCGAGAGGCTGCACGAGGTAGCGGACTGGCGGAGGCGGGAGCAGCGTGCGACGGCGGTGGTGTGCCGCGTGGTCTAGAGCTTCGCACAGGCTATCTGGGCATTCACATGGCCTATTTCGGGTGACCCGATGGGCCCTGTCGGTGCAAAAACTTCCCTGGCCTCAGACCATCCGGGAATCGGGCCCCAACCCAATAGCCCCGCAGGTCAAAGTTTACACCCGCCCTCGGCCCCGTCCCTGCTGGGTCTAAAATCCGTGGAGCCCTAACCTGACTTGGCCTACTGCCGCCAGTACTTAAGGCCTGTTATGGCTCTTTGAGAGGACAGGGCCCGACTTAAAACCTTGTTCAAACTTGAATGTTCTTAGATGTCGTTCAAACTCCTCTACTAGTTTCTCTTAATTTAAATGAGTAACCATTGAAAGATACTGCTTTTGTTACTACATTGTGGGTACATTGTTTATTCTTCATCAGTTTGTGTAAATTGTAACTTTTTTTCTTGTTCGAAAGGTACACTTTTTATTTGCACATAAGAAAGGGTGCTTATTGTTGGATGCAGATCAGAATATGATCGTATTGACTGCTTGTGTCTAGATTGGAGATTGGAACAGAAACAAAATATTAGATGCAACTTTCGTTCTTTCAATTAAAAGGCTCTATCTGGACCCATTGGCCATGCTTAACGGTGATAGTTGCATAAAAGATCACATGCACGAAAAAATTGCTGTGTATATTCATAAATCTCACGTGCTTCTATTTCAAGGTGGCTGGATTTATGCTGCCTGTTGTTTCTTCCTCATACTTCGTAAACAAAAATAGTAACTGGGAATGTCTGTTTATGTACATCGCAGTGGAAACCGAATCTGATGCAGCAACCACTGAATCAAAGATCCAAAAGGAAGCAATCGATGTAAAGGAACTGAAACGAATTGATTATATCCTCGCATCCTTGCAGCGGGAGGTAATTTGATCCTTGTTTGTGCGGTGAATAACTTAATTTGTGATGTAGTCAGGAAAAATAATGCCTTGCGTTATCACGTCGCTTGGTAATAGTACTAATCTACACTATTTAAGAAACATCTAAAGGTTACTATTCTACTTGTCCGATGTTCCGCTCCTAGAAATCCTGCTTCCAAGCTTCGCATCTGGCTCGTGCGCCCGCCTGGCTCAGCACGGCGACTGCCTCCCGCGTCTCCTGGTTGACACTTGCACATGAGGCCCCACGACGGCTCGCACGCCCACCTGGCCCAGCGCGCTACGCGTCCTGCACGTTGGCTGCCTCCCGTAGCTCCTGGATGACACCACACATGGGCGGGCCTCAATGGTATTTTGTCAGTGTCTCGTGTGGTTCCTAACATCTGTCTATCGTACAGTGGCTAACAATTTATCTGTTTTTTTTTTATTTTTTGGGTGAAAAACGATTTAGTTGCTCGACAAAAGTTATAGAGATATGACCCATGCTCTCTTTACATGTGTTTCGCTTTCGGTATTTCCGGCGCTTGCGTTCCGCTCCGCTCCCTCGCATGGGCCCACATCCCGCCCCTGCGCTCCCGCGCGCTGCCGTGTGCTCTTGCGTGGGCCCGCTTGCCGCGCACGCTCTTGCGCTCACTCCCGCGTGGACCCGCCTCCCGCGCGCGCTCCCGCCCGCACTCTCGCGCGTTACCGCCCCTGCTCCCACGTGGGTCTACTTCCCGCGTGCGACCACGCGTCCGCGTTACGTGCGAAGTATGTGCACGCAACTAGTTAGAGAAAAGAGTAAATGTTGTGTTAAGATCCATCCTAAATTAGGAACTGAGCCTAGCTCAGTTGGTAGGAGGTGTGGGTGTATACCCTCATCATCCAAGTTTAAGTCATCTTCGGCTCGAATTTATATGCTTATATATTTTCTTCTTAATGAAAAATTATCTAATTAAATCAGCTAGTTCCTCCTAGATTGATCTCTTTTTTCAGATACATCTTGGACTAACTTCTGAGTACAAATTGTACTCCGATTACTGGCGAGCTTGGTTGTCTTACCATACTCAGAAAGTTTCTTGGTAGTTATTGTTTTTATGTCCACCATTAGATAATGATATATTTTCAAAATATGACGCCTTTGCAGCTGAAGGCTGCGCTTCCCCCTCCACCTTTTCCCGAGGGCTATGTCCCACCATCAGCATCAGAACAAGATGATATGCTGGCCTCATAGGCACTGCCTCCCCAAATTGACCCTATCATTGATCAAGGCCCTGCTAAAAGACCACGATTCCAATGAGGTGGTTATAGTTTTTTCTTCTTGCAAATGTGCAAGATTGGGCAACACATTGGTGATTATAGACTAAACGTCGTATGACCCAGTAGGCGGTCCCAATCTATATGTGCAATGTGCCATTCTTTTGCTTGTGTGGGGGACAAAAGGTTACCAAAAGTTATTTGGCACCCGAATTTCGATTACCTATCGTTAAGACTGAATCCTGATTCGGTAGTTTTATCTGCTTGGCATTTAAATCCTTATTTCTGCTTGCCGGTGTTTCCTTTTTTCTAGTTATATTGCATTGTTGCCCAAGTGCAAGGGTTGCTATGATGATCAAACTTGCCGCATAGATACGAGAAGAATCACGTGAAATGCATGTGTTCACGGCAGCATGTGCATTTGATGTACCTGATAACTCGAGAGCCAACTAGGTCTGGCACACGGGTCAGGGCTGGGTGCAATAAGAACATATCTGACTCGAAACTCGAATTATAAAACCCGATCCACTCCAGAAACACTTAATGAGTGAAAATTCTCCCTCGGCCCTGAACCTGGCGGGGACCCCGACGATGGGTGCAGGCGTGGGTGCGGGTGCTGACGGTGGTGGGAGCGGTGTGGGCAGTGACGGGAGTTATGTTGGGGTCGTCGGCGACGGAGGGCACCTTGGGGTCGTTGACAGTAGAGGGCACGAATGGGGGTGTCAGGGTCGTTGACTGGGGACAACCACAAGATGCTTTTGGGCTACTGGGCTGCCTAGGTTTAGCTCAGTGCCTTGGTAGGCTATTGGGCTGCCGAGTTAGCCGTCTCAGGTGCCATGTGGAGGCCCTAGGTGAATTGCTATCCTGCCCCTGATCCGATCCCGTATTGGGCCGACCCGTGATCCTCATGAGGCAAATTTTGCCCCCACCCCCATCGGGTACAAAACCCATGGGACCGGATCCACTTGATCCATTGCCAACCTTAGAGCCAATGAAGTGGGAGTAAAAAACTAGCAAGTAGTGAGTGATCCGGTGCTCTCCCCGTGCTCTAACAGTACCGAACGGGTAAATAGCATCAATCTACCATTTGATTGACATCCAAAGTCATGCGTTTTACTGTTTGGGAGAGTATAGAAGTATCTGCCAAAACTAGTTTAGCTCAGGACTCATTAGCTATTGTACAGACAGATGTATATAGGTTCATAGCCACACGGTGGGTTAATTACTCAAGCTCCGCATTTGTTTATGAAGGGGCGCTTCAGTGCTCCTGTCAGTGCCCCCTCCCCTATGTTATTGTTATGTCCAAAGTTAGCAAAAATAGAGATTCTTCTGTGCTCTAGTCTAACCAGTGGAAGGAGAGTCCTGACAAAATATAAAGGATTTGTCTACGTTTTATAGAGATTGAAAATCAGCTATTTTTAGGCTATATTTCTCAGCCATAGATTATATTTGATAGCCCTCTAACTACTCTCAATCCCCAACCAATTAAAGCCCTAACCACCTACCATCCCACCCCACCTCCCACCTTAGAGTATCTCCAGCAGCCCCTCTTAATTAAACTCATCTCTCATATCTCTCGTATAGGGATTTTTTCTGAAAGATTTCCCCATATATCTCTTTACTCTTAAGCCGATCCTCTAAATCTAAAACCTTCTACATATATCATTCTCCTTTATTTTATTGATATCCTGTAAAAGGATAGTTCGCATATTAGTAGGGGTGTGGCTGGATAGGAAATAAAAGAGGTCATTTATATTTGAGGGATGATGAGACTGGTTTAGGGGATGCTAAAAAATAAGACATAGGTTTGGAGAGCTGTTCAAGAGAGTTTTTAAAGCTAAATTCCATACATTTAGCTATAGAAGATGAGTACTGAAAAGACTCCTAACTATTGCTATTTCTCTCACATACCCTTTGACATAGATCCACTAGTCCACTCTTTTCACCACACCTTCACTCCTGTCTCTCACCGTTTCCTTCTCCACTCCCTATATGTCTATTGCCTCAATCCCCCCTAACCTCCTCCCTCCCCACGCCTCTCGAGACTTCCCAGTTCCACCGTCACAAACCAACTGTCCTACAAACAAATGGCCAGCCATGCCGACACTGCCGTCCGCTTCTTCCATATAATGTTGGGACCTTGAAGGAATAGGGGCACAGTTGTAGAACTTGGAACCCTAACTCCAAGTTATCCTCATAAATTCCGCAACTACCCATGAGCATAATATCTAATGGTCAAATCAACCAACATCAAGTATGATTACAATATAACTAGGTATAAAATATACATAATAGATAGTAGGGTCCATTTAGGAATATAGCATTGGTTTATTGCCACTACAAAGATTAGAGTTTGTAGAATATTGCTTTTTAATAGAGGATTTTCCATAGTAAAAAGTGAGAATTGCTGATATCCGACACTCGTTATTACGAGGGGGTTTTCACCAAACAAAGTTACATGGTAGGATAATTTTCATATGTGAAAAAAGCATGTATCATCTACCACACAATCAATGAAAGAAGACGGTGTGTCACATATTGTTTTTTAACCTATTATTGACAAAATACCTCCAAATGGTTACTCTGACAGACATGTCTATAACAAGATCACTGTTTGGGTGTGCTTGAACTCATATATGTCTTTTATAAATTCGTTGTTTCTATCATACATACATATACAACGTTTAGAAAAACTTATCTGTGATATTATCATAGAATTTTTTTTTAAGATCCTTCTGTGTACGTACAATAGACATAAACAAATTTTATGAAAACCCGTCTATATTTAAAAACCTGCAAACTTTTCAAATTTGACCGCTCATCTCTCCAGACTCTTTTGGCTTCCCACACACACAACCCGCTCATCTCTCCTAGTTTTTTGGCTTCCCACACATACAATCCGCTCGTCTCCTCTCAATATAAAGCGATGAGGAGTGTTCTTCTTCCTCGCTCGGTATCCTAATATTCATATCTTTCACACACACATAACTACTATTAATTTTTTCCATGTCGGAGAAGCAAGATCTCGAGAACTAATCTATTTCACTACATTGAGGTGAGTATCATATAGTTTTTATCGTGGTTTAGTTAGTATTTGTTAGGTTTTAATTGCTTCGATCTGTGTAACTAGGGGCAAAGCTCTGTTTTCGTTGTAGATCTGCAATAGCTCAGTTCACGGCAATCAGACAGTGACAAGATATAGTTGTCCCTATGACTGTTTTGATGGTGCAGATGCTTGGCGTCGACTTTGATCAAGTGGGTTTCGTCTTCTTCGCTGCTATGAAGGTCCCCTTCGAGATCCTATGTTTGCTGTGAATCGCATTCTCCATTATGTTTTTTCAGATGGAAATCTCTCGATTGTTGTTTGTCACAATAGAAATATTTTCGTCAACTGCAAGACATGTTTGAACACGTATTTCTTGCTTAACCATGATTGGCGGTTTGACAATAATACAGTCTGATTCTGACTCATGCATGAGCTAATCAAGATGGAACCTGATACGGATGATCGTGAGCTGCTCATTGAGGATGAAATGCAGGAGGCTAAGATGATGTCAATCATTTTATATTTTTGGAAGATGGCGTCGATCGACCAATATTTGTCAATCACTTTTCATCCTTCAGGACGATGACGTCGCCATGATGTATATCATCTTGTCCTCTTTTGAAAGACAATGTCGCCAATGATGTATAGCCAGTGATTGTGTTTAGCTAGCTAGTTTTATGTATTATGAATAATGTGTGATGTGCATCTATATGATATTTTTAACCCTTATGATATGTAAATGTCTGTGTTTTGTGTTCTTAACAATATATGATAGATGATATGAACAATATATGATCAATGTTCTGAATAATAGCTTAATATGTTGTTTAATTTGTGAATCATAAAATGTGTACGTCATATCATGAGGGTAGCTAGAAAACAAATTTGCTTATAGGGGAGAAAGAGTTTTACAGACTGTTTTTTAAAAACACTCTGTCTGAGATAATTAACACAGACAGGTTTAAACAAAACCGTCTGTGACTATAACTATTCACAGACGGGTTTCAATAAAACCATCTGTGATTCTTATTACGTACAGACGGTTTTATAGAAATTCCGTCAGTGTGTAACTTTATTACAGACTGTTCTGAAATCGTATATAACAAAACCGATATCACAGATACTTTCACAGAGACAAAACCTATAAGCATCTATAATAGGATTTAAAATCTATTTGTAATAATCCGTTCTGAGGTAGAGATTCTCGTTCATAACTAAATTTATCATGACATTATTATTTGCTTTACCACAAATTACGAATCAAAAACTATGTGTGTGATGACTACTTAGACGTACTATAGGGGAAGCACTCGCGTGTGGCGTGCGCTGTGTTGTTTGCGTGTGCGTCCTTTTAAAAAAGAGAGTAAAACTAAGGATGCAGAAGTTGCATGTTGTATTAGTGATGGCACATTTGGAATACATGAATTCTACAATAATTTCATAAGGAATAGATCCATCCCCGTAGGAATCGGGGAAAAATAGTACTACGGTCCTAATGCGAGTGCGAATACTGAAGCGATGGTCGATGCTGTAGCGCGCGCGCAAAATCACAAATCCTTTTCTTTTTTTCCCCCACATCATGTTCTTCGATGCAAAGGTCTCCCACCGAACGAACTGCTCCCGCGTGCGTGCCGCATGCCGGAACAGGGGATCCCGGCGGCGGGCGTCCACGCGTGCGCGCCTCGTTTTCTCGCCACGCCCCCACACGGCCGCCGCGCGCGGCTGCGCCTGCTCCTGCCACGGCCAGTACTGTTCTCCTCTCCGGCTGCTTCCCTGTCAGTAAGCCTCGGCTGTTTGGCTGGCCACGCTCCGCACGTAGGTAGCCGGCATCCTCGCGCTGCACCGAGACGCCTCCCGGGCCCGCGCGTCAGCGGCGCTCGGGTATTTTCCGGGCCATAAACAAGGACCCGTGCGGGCGAGAAGAGTCGCCGCACACGCACTGCTGCCTCACTCCATTTGTTTAATCGCCGGTCACTGTGCTCGGCGCCCGCGACGCGCCTGCCAATAGGAGGTGAGCTGAGCTTTCCTTTCATTTCCTGTCGCTTCGTCCCCCACCTATCATCGGTGGGTCGCTTTTATACGGAGGCCCTGCGTTTGGAGACTTTTCATCGCGTTTTTTTGTGTGTGTGTGAGTATGAGGGCTTGAGAGGAGCAGGAGGCGGCGGTGGTGCGGCTGAGGAAGGGAGAGAGCGATGGCGCGGGAGAGGCGGGAGATACGGCGGATAGAGAACGCGGCGGCGCGGCAGGTGACGTTCTCGAAGCGGCGGCGCGGGCTGTTCAAGAAGGCGGAGGAACTCGCCGTGCTCTGCGACGCCGACGTCGCGCTCATCGTCTTCTCCGCCACCGGCAAGCTCTCCCAGTTCGCAAGCTCCAGGCACGCACGCTGCACACGCCGCCCCATCCCATCCCACCTGCCGTCTTCGATCTGTTCGTTTTCTCGATGGCCGTGGTTTTTCGTTAAATGATTACAGATCTGGCTCTTCTTCCGCCGACACCGCACCTTGGTGTTAGCTTCAGATCGTTGCACTAGGGTTTCACGCATGGCTACCGAGAGATTTCTCTCATCTCTTTCTTTCCTAGGGTTTGGTTTTTGGTTTCGAAGATGATGCTCCGAGGAAAACAAATTTCCAATACGGTTTCTATCTGTAGAACGAAACATCTTTTCTTCCCTCTTTAGCGTAGTCCCTGCGTCGATTCTGGTGGATTTCGTGGACTCTCTGGTGTCCCAGAAAAATGGGGAATTCTTCTACTGTAGTTCCCGCCGATCGCTAGCTCACTGACTGTTCTTTTTCCCTTTTCCTTTTCCTATGTGCTTTTGCATGCCTCGCAGAGAACACTCGATTGTCCGGTTAATTTGCCGCGCCCTGTCCTGCCTGAAAGAAGGAAAAGGATTGACGCGAGCAGATCGACCTCTCTGGAAGCTGGATTGGCCTTCGCTGATGATGGCGCACTGGCCGTCCGGCCGTACCTGTGATTTTATGTGGCACGTACGCCATATGCATGAGCCGTGCTGATCGATCCTCCCCAGTTGGGGTTATCTCTCGTGCTTTGCGCAGGCGAGTAGATTATTCTGGAGCAGTACTGCTTCTGGTGCTGCCTATTGATTACCATCCTCTGGAGTAGTCAGGCCATTCTCAGTGTTAGTCCGTATTAATTAAACATCCACGCATAACAAAAGATGATGTGGCATGGTAGTTAAGAAAGAGAGAACGAGCTTCCTCAGGAAGAAACAAGCTCTGGATGCACAACATCCAAGAGCTATAAACCAACAAATACGCAATGGTGTCGTCGCATAGGCATGGCATATGCATTGGGTGTTTTTTCTGCACACTGATTTATGCATTCTCTCACCTCTAAAAATAAGCAATGCATTGGGAGTGGCCTAATGTTTTAGGTACGACCTAGCTAGCATGCTCGATGAGTATGTCGTTCAAGGATAAAAGGATTAAGATGTAGCAGCAGGTCCCTAGCCTGTATGATTTTGATTTATCAATTTCTTTTTGAGAGTCAAGACCGGGTGCTACGCATATTTGCCAGTATATGTCCAGTACAGATGATAAGACGCATGCATCACGGAACATAGTTGTTTGTACGATTCGTGTGGTATTAACTTCTCTAAGCACCTGTTTGCGTTACTTTTTATGTACAATTCCTGAAGTAGTATAGTTTGTTCCGTACTGTATATGCCTGCAGCGTGTTGCCTTTCGTCCAAAGACGTGTAAATGTCCTTTGGTTGACTTGAATATGGTCTAGATTCGTTTGAGGGGGTAATCAATATTTGATGCTTTTAATTTTACAAGTTTAGGTGCTAAATATGCATACTAATTGATGCACTGGCGCATAATAAGATCCTGTGTAGAAATGGAAGGAACTCAATTCTTAGAAAGATATATAGGGGAAGAGAAGTGCTGCCACCTAATATACTGCCTTACGAATCTTTTAACTTACGTAAGGAGAGAAGCTAGCTTATGTATTCCTTATGTCTTGTCATCAAGGCATCGGTGTGCTACCTACCACCAGTGTTACATAGACACGGGCACGGATGTCAGAATACGACTCGGATTTGACAAAAAAAAAAATTGGACACAGGTGTCCAGGTAACACTACCTGCCACGCAAGCTATAGATATTTATCGTCACAAAGTTATAAGCAGGCTTCCAAAAGATATCGATATGCAAAAGAAGATATTCAATTCTACTGATCTATGTTTGTGATGTGCCTTCTGCTCAAGATACGAAAAAATTAGAATATTAAGGGATAATAAGATGCTATGTTAATAAAATGCTATGTAATTTCTGGATTCATCCTATAAGCCAGCAAAGAAGCTATTTGATTAGAGTTTCTGAAGATCATACATTCAGATACCAAAACTAAATCACAAAAATAT
Source organism: Phragmites australis (assembly GCF_958298935.1). Taxonomy (NCBI): domain Eukaryota; kingdom Viridiplantae; phylum Streptophyta; class Magnoliopsida; order Poales; family Poaceae; genus Phragmites; species Phragmites australis. The sequence continues at coordinate 5,656,353 of NC_084928.1, read as the reverse complement.
ATATTCATTTTTTTTGTTATTCTAATAATGAATAACTATAGTGAATTCATTCCCACGTCGTTGGTCCTTTGCCTGTTTGATTCCTTCTATTTATGCTTTGTTCAAACTGAAACTCCCTTTTTATACAATGAGAATGAGAAAAAAACTGTTAGTTTAAAATTATATACATATTTGAAATTTTATTTATATATGTGTGTTCGATATGAGATAGAATATGAAACAAGCATGCAATATATGTTATGAGTTTATCTAACTTTCACTATGATATGTGATTTTCTGGTTATTCCACCTTATATGTGCCTCTAGATTAATTTTGCAAGTGTCATATATATATCTTGATAAGTATCACGTCTTTATGTGTATATATCTTGTATTTATGAGTAATTGTACAAATGAATCAATTTGTATTGAGGCCCAATGGACATAAACATAGAAGTACAAGATAAACCCTAGACTACTACTACCATACCACAAAAGCCCCTAACATGCACATAGTATTAATCTTAGGAACACGGGATGTTTTTCTTGATTCCTCTAGGAATCGAACTGCTTCTTGTTAAATTTCTGTGTTTCAAGTGGGCCCTTAACGTTGCCAACTTGTCTATGTTGTTATGTTTTCAAATATTATCTCTTCGTTGCAGTTATAAGCTTATGCCAGCATCACCAAAATATGTGTAATTTACTTTTTATGGTTTACTGGCACATTGTGTAGCTCGGCACCTCGGCGCAATAATGATATTGGTTTTTGCTTTGGTGAACAGTATGAACGAGATCATTGACAAGTACAGTACACATTCTAAGAACCTGAGGAAATCACATCAGCAGCCTTCTCTTGACTTGAATGTATGTTAATTGAGATATTTTTCCTTATTTATTGTAGGGCAGCCGTATAAAAGTTTATTGGGCCCACATACAATAACAATTATTTTGTTGTGCAAACAAAAATATATAGACCACGTTCAGGTCTTCCTAGTTCCCTGTGGTTAACCCATGGTGTCTTTTGCCAATTATAAGTTGACACAAATATATTCGTAGATCATATTTGTACAAATATTTTCATAGATCATATTTGTACAAATATTTTCATAGATCATAAAAGTACAAATATTTTCATAGATCATATTAGTACAAGCATTTTTAATCAGAGTACATGAGCACCTGTTTGGTAGGCATACTCATAAAAAGAGATAAAAGTGTGTATGAAGATTGCAAAGTCTTATCTCATATATCATCATTCATGAGTGATTAGTTTTTTCAATTACTTTTATATACCGAACTATAGAATTCTGAACAGAAGGAATGGATATAGATTCATAATTTGTCAAACTACCATTTTCTTTGATGTAATATGTCAAGATACCTTGGTGACCTAATTAATGTTGCTATATATTATATATTTTTTAATCATAGATTTCATAATCATATGGTGCAGTAAAGTTTAGAATTGAACTACTTTCACAAGTTTTGGGTCATGGACTGTGCAGTGGGGGCTTCCCTCACTGTTTTTTGTTACCAACAAAATAAGTTTTGGGTCATGGATTCTAAGATATCAAGGTTACTGCAGGCCATTTGGAAAGTCCACGCAGATCTCATAGCTTTGCAGTTTAGTCCTCTTTATTCTGATAAACTTTAATTGGCCACGGTGCTCTGAATTATTTCTTACATGTGTACCTATTCTTCAATGTAGGTTTGCACAAGTGTCACTAGAATGAACTGTATGTATATAGTTAGTGTTGGTTCTAACTTACATATTAATTTAGTTTTTAAATATTTTCAGATAGAACAAAGCAAGTATACGGCTTTGAACGAACAACTCGCAGAAGCAAGTCTTGGACTTAGGTCATGTTTTGTTCCATATTGATTTTGTGTGATTCATTGAACAATTGTTAGACAGAAAAGGGAGCCTTAACGCTGACAGTTGATGTTACTGTTCCATACTATAGACAGTTGAGAGGTGAGGAGCTTGAGGGATTGAGTGTAGAGGAACTGCACCAAATGGAAAGGAAACTCGAAGCAGGACTGCATAGAGTGCTTAATACAAAGGTAGGGTGACTACTCATGGTATTCTACTTCAGCTTCTTGTTGAGTTCTAGCTTTTTGTATAAGTGTTTTCTTCACACAATATATGTTTCTTCAGGACCAGCTATTCATGCAACAAATCAGCGAACTACAACAAAAGGTCAGGAATGATTATATAAACCAAATTGCTTGTGTGAACCATGTATATTAGACAATTGTAGCAAATTAGCAGCATCGGTTGCACAATATGACGTTTAAGGTGCTTCTCTGGAGCATTCATCAGTTTGCTTATTTGTTGTTTTTACATAAAATTTGTATCGTAACCGATGTTGCAATAATCTTGGGCAACATGTCGCCTACTCCCAACTCAAGAACAGATTGAATGTTGCCTCAAAAGACAAAGATATCTTTTTTAGAAAAATTCATACGGAATTTTACGAATTCAAATTTGAACTAAGTTTCTGAAATATTGGACCGGATCGGTTGAAGGGGTATCGGGGATTAAGCCTCAAATTTAGATCGCTTGGTACACTGGTAACCAGCTGAGATTGTTCCTGTTTCCCAAGTGAAGCCAGTTTGAATGCCTCATGGATCTTGCCAGCAGAAGCATCCAAAGAGGAATACCCTTGAAGGCATGTGCTCCTACGGACTGCCTTTTTGGATCCGAGTGCACGAATCTTAGTGCAGATCCAATGGTGCAATACGTAGGGACACATGCCCTTAAGGGCATTTTTACTTTCCTGTGATTGAAGGCTGTTGAGCGGTATCTGTATAAACAGATTGATAGAAAAGAGATGCGCTTGTAGTGTTGGAAATAATCTTGTTTTGGTGTGATTAGGTAAGTTAAAGTCGTATTAGTATAGGCAAGTCAGATGCATGCATGTAGAAAGTTAGGATAGTTTTGGTTGGCCAGTTGCCGTATATGTACTCGTATAGAAGGTCTACGAATCCGCGGAATACACGGCAGTCAATCAAGTCCGAGTCGTATGCTTGCATATGTCCAGTTCGTAGAGTTCGAGTCGGAGTCTGTATGCTTGTATGGCAAAGTACACGTGTAGGTGCATCGAGTCCAGATCGTATACAAGTCGGAAATGATAGCTTGTATGTTTGACCGGTCATGTACTCAGGGCCTATATAAGCAAGGGCATGTAATAGGAGTTTATGCATCGGGGAGAAAAGCTCAAATTACTTGGTTAGGTACTCGGAGAGCTCGGATCTCCTCGAGGCGTCGAATCGTAGAAAGTTCAAAGTACTTGGTTAGGTACTCGGAGAGCTCGGATCTATGATCGGGTCGAGGAAAGTTTGAAGTACTCGGTTAAGTACTTAGTGAGCTCGGATCTCGAATCTATACTTCGGAAGATATAGAAGAAAAGAAAAGGCTAAGCTGTTGCAGCCTCGAATTTTTGTGTGGTCTTGTGTTCTCTCGATGAGTTTTGGTTGACAGATCATCCATCTTGCTTCTCGCTAGGTTGTTCGTGTGATCAGGCGCTCGCCTGGTCGGACAGGGTGATCGAGCACGTACTCGCGTGGTCGTGCACGTGCTAGTCGAAAGCTACTCAAGTGCAGCACGTCTTGCTGGTCGCTTGTGTGGTTGGATCTTCCTTGTCGGGCTCGCGTGACTGGATACTCACGTGGTCAGGTGTTCTATTCGATCGACTGGTCGCTGGCTCGAGCTGGTCGTGTGATCTGCTCGTGGGAGCTGGTCATGGTCCTGGTGGTCGAGGAAACCCAACAATTGGTATCAGAGCCTCGGTGAACTACTCGGCAAGCTAGGAGATCTGTTGTGTGCGGTCGACGGATAGCAGAGGTAGCGAATCAACATCGGCGACGATGTCTGGATTGGGAGCATCGGCGAAAGAGAGTTTACTGGTGTCGCTACACTATCCAATGCTCATGAGGAGCAACTACACAACATGGGCGATCAAGATGAAGGTGTTAATGCGTGCACAAGGTGTTTGGGACGCTGTCGAGCACGATGACCCGAAGGAAAAGGTGGACATGAAGAAGGATCAGATAGCGTTTGCCGCCATCTATCAAGGTATCCCAGAGGAGACGCTGCAGGCAGTATTCGAGAAGGAAACTTCCAAGGAAGCATGGGAGTGCATCAAGATGATGTAGCAAGGTGCCAAACGCATCAAGGATGCTTGTGTTCAAACCCTCAGAGAAGAGCTGGATGGCTTGAGGATGAAGAGCATAGAGTCGGTCGACGACTTTGCAATGAAGGTGAATTCCATCGTCAGCACGATTCGTGGGCTCGGCGACAAGATGGAGGACACTTATGTGGTAAGGAAGATCCTCAGAGCCACACAAAACAAGTTCTTGTAGATCGTCGCTTCAATTGAGTAATTCGGTGACCTCGAGACCATGACAGTCGAGGAGGTCTTCGGCAGGCTCCGGGTGTACGAAGAAAGGTTGCAAGACAACGACAACGACATCGACATCAATGCTGAGCATGTGTTGCTCACCAAAGCCCAATTGAGAGCTAGGGAGAAGGATGAAGATAAGCATCCGTTGCTCACCCAAGAACAATGGAGAGTTAAGGAGCAGAAGAATGGTGGTGAAGGCTCCTCCAATAGCGGCGGACAAGGCAGCAAGAATCGGAAATTCGACAAGGCTAAAGTGAGGTGCTACAAGTGCAAAGATTATGGGCACTACCAGTGGGAATGCGAGGATTCGAAGAAACAGGAGAAGGCGTTGTTCATGGCTGCATAGAAGGATGACCACCCGACGCTCCTCTAACGTGAGAAAACAAGATTAAGGGGGAGATGTTGGAAATAATCTTGTTTTGGTGTAGTTATGTAAGTTAAAGTCGTATTAGTATAGGCAAGTTAGATGCATGCATGTAGAAAGCTAGGATAGTTTTGGTTGACCAGTTGTCGTATACGTACTCGTATAGATGATCTACGAGTCTGCGGAATACATGGCGGTAGATCAAGTCCGAGTCGTATGCTTGCATGTGTCCAGGTTGTAGAGTTCGAGTCAGAGTCTGTATGCTTGTATGGCAAAGTACACGTGCAGGTGCACGGAGTCCAGATCGTATACAAGTCGGAGATGATGGCTTGTATGTCTGGCCGGTCATGTACTCAGGGCCTATATAAGCATGGGCACGTAATAGGAGCTTAGATGCATCGGGGAGAAAAGCTCAAAGTACTTGGTTAGGTACTTGGAGAGCTCGGATCTCCTCGGGGCGTCAAATCATAGAAAGCTCAAAGTACTTGGTTAGGTACTCGGAGAGCTCAGATCTACGATCGGGTCGAGGAAAGCTCGAAGTACTCGGTTAAGTACTTAGCGAGCTCGGATCTCGAATCTAGACTTTGGAAGATATAGAAGAAAAGAAAAGGCTAAGCTGTTGTAGCCTTGAATTTTTGTGTGTTGTTGTGTTGTCTCGATGAGTTTCGGTTGATGGATCGTCCGTCTTGCTTCTTGCCGGGTTGTTCGTGTGATCGGGCGCTTACCTGGTTGGATAGGGTGATCGAGCACGTACTCGTGTGGTCGCTGGCGGATTGCATGGTCGTGCACGTGCTGGTTCAAAGCTACTCAAGTGCAGCACGTCTTGTTGGTCGCTTGTGTGGTTCGATCTTCCTTGTCGGGCTCGCGTGACTGGATACTCACGTGGTCAGGTGTTTTGCTCGATCGACTGGTCGCTGGCTCGAGCTGGTCACATGATCTGCTCGTGGGAGCTGGTTGTGGTCCTGGTGGTCGGGGAAACCCAACATGTAGTAGAGATGATTAATACATACACAACATATATGGCATATGGGAATTGTAGAATATGATTTAGTTGACGTGAGTGTGAAAAGTGCCAATCTTTTTTTTTTTTGTTAACAGGATTTGCCAATCTTTTAGGAACTGATTATTACACGGTTTCCAGATGCACACAAAAATGTGAACATTAGTATTCCAACTGTTTGTGAAGTTGTGGTGATGTTTGATTAGGCACAGTTAAAATATTTGTGAGATAGTACATATTTTAAGATATTCTTCAGAGGGGAAAATCATATCATATTAAAAACTTATTTTTGTATCTGCCAATGTTGATACCCCACATTACATGAAAATGCCAAGTATCTGCAAATCGACAGATTTGTGTGCAGATATTCGGAAATATGACTTTTCTTCCTTGAATTTGTCATTTAGGATGAACTTACAAGAAATGAATCATTCACCATGCATAGATGGAACCAAATGCTTTGAATTTTTCTTTATTTTTTGTTTTAACCATTTATGAACAGAAACTCTGCATGATATAATCTGTTCGTAGTTTTTAGAGAATAAGGGATCAATATTTACAGTAGGAGCATTTAGTGATGCAATCTTTTTTCTTGTAGGGCACACAGCTGGCAGATGAGAACATGCGTCTGAAGAATCAAGTAATAAGATCACTTATATATGCATTTTATGCATTTGTAGTAACCGAACCGTTTATCGGGATGGCTGGCAGCGGAATGCACATTATACTGTTCTTGTTCTTGGATGCAGATGCCCCAGGTGCCAACGGCTGGCAGACCGGTGGTTGCTGCTGATGCAGAAAATGTCCTCGCTGAAGATGGACAGTCATCCGAATCCATGTTGACTGCGTTGCATTCGGGAAGTTCGCATGACAACGATGACGGTTCTGATATATCCCTGAAACTAGCGTGAGTTTCGTCAGAAACCCTTATTCGTATGCTTTGAGCGAGTAAGAACTAAGAAGTTTCAGGAGTCCATTGAAACACTTGTTTACCACCTGGGAGATAACTCAAATTTTGATAAATCGTTGCATATATTTTAAGGTTGTCATTTTGAGGGGGATGTGTCTATCTCGAACCCTCATCGTGAAAACTAGCTCCTTGTCTTTTCTTTATACCGTTGAATTTGTAAATACCGAGGATGTCACCACTGCTGTGTACTCTGTCGCTACAGGTTGCCTTGAAAGTAAGGACTACACGTTATGATATGCGTGAGTGGACGGATCATGGAGCTGGACGTCAGTGCAGCTAAGAAGAGCAAGACTTGTGTCTGCGGTTCAAAGTTCCGACGCTAAATTTGTACTGGTGTAGTGCATTGTCTTCGTTCTAAAAATTTGTGTATTGTTTTGTCGCCGGTGCTACATTGTTCGTGTACTATGTACATGTTGGCTTTTATGAAACTTATGGCCTAGATCGTACTAAAAGTTTGTTCCAATCTAAGCCGGTCTCTTGTAGAGAACTTTGTTCTTTGATGATTTTTTTTACACATAGATTCTTTATCTGTACTATGTGATCGGTACTGAATCACATCTAGGGCAAGTTGCTGGTGAAGTCTTTGCAGTTGGTTAGGGTTAACAAATATGATGAAAACCACAGCTTGAAATGCGTGGTTTTCGACAGATTAGGTCCGATTCGCATTCAGAAATTGAGCATTTTTTGATTAAATTTAAATTCAAAATTCAATTGAATTTGATGGAATTATCTGGTTTTCGAAGAATATGTTAGGGTCCAGTTTTTGGTCCTGGGTCGCATTTGCTAACCTTGGTCAGGGTTGGTGTACTGTGGAGGGAAGATTCCGGACAGACTGAATTTGCGTTTGATGATAATCGTTTGTCATTCCGTTCTCGGTTTCCTGTGAGTTGCTTTTGGAGCCAGGAAAAGATGGAGAAAAACTCTCTTGCTCTTTTTCTATCAGGTTAGACTGCGAGTGTTAAGTTCGTTGAGCTTGGATGCTAGGCTGATGTTGGCTTGATGTTCGCGCTTTCATGCATCCCCCTGGTCTGTAATAAGTAGGCGCGAAAACCTCTTTTCCATTTTTTTTCTTTTCTTCGAACTTCTGAACTCTGTAGTTGTGGTTTCTGATAACAGAAATCCAGAGGGATCACACCCCCTTCATACTCTACAAAAACGATGTGGTCAAATAGTCTTGAAGTTTGTCTTACGAGTCATGTATGTTGAAAAAAAAACCGACTGAAAATAAGCATATGCAATTATGGAAAAAAAAACCGGTTCAGGTTTACAGTTCACAATTTTTTAGCAGCCATTGGAAGTAAACATATGCAGAAAAAAATTACACAGAGAGGAGAAGACATGGCGTGGCCCGGACTCGAACCTTCTTTGAGTAGGTTTCAGTTAGAGTTCGAATAAAACAGTTGAGACCAAAGCAGCAGCTCCTGCAGCGAAGCGTTGCGTGATTTTTGGATGGAAGATTGGAAATGATATTTAGTGAGAGCACTTTGTATGCCGAGTAGGTTCTTGGACTATTGATCGTCAAGAGTCAAGAATAGTGATGCGATTTGTAGCCGTTCTTTTGTGCTTCTTGCTGCTCGGAAACTAAAATTTTGCCAAGGACGGTAACACGATATATTGACATGAAAGCATCCAAGACAACGTAAGAGGAGAAATCTGAAAGCGGCGGAGGCGAAGCGTGCGGAGAAGAATAGAAACAGTTAGGAAGCGCACGTACTGTATTCATGGCCCAAAAAGCAGCCCAAACGAAAAGAAGTATGGATGGGCGTGGATCCATTGTTGATCCACTCTAATTTAACTTAATTGACTAATTAATCAATTTAAACTAGTTAAATGATTAGTTGATCGATTAAGTTAAATTAGAGTAGATCAACGGATATACACGAATCAATATTATATATTAAAGCTCATGAATTGGAGCGATTCAGGGACTGTAGCTACTGTTTATATAGGTTTTATGTATGTATACATATATGTATATACGGATCCGGATACATATATTATATATAAATATATGTGTATGTATGCACATATATATATATCCGTATATTTATATGTATAATATAATTTTTGGAGAAATTCTAAAAAATAGTGAAAGGTATAATAGTTATATTGATAGATCGATTGAAATAATCTAAAATGCATATAAAAATATTTATAATACAAAAAATATAAAACAAATTTTGTTAGATTCATATTACTTTCGTCTACATATTAAAATTATGTGCATGCATAAAGATAATACAGTTTTCCCTATAGTTAAATGAATGTGTTAAATATTATTAAATTTATAAATAAATATTGAGATGCCTAAAATTAGTGAACCTAATTTTTTTAGTTTTTTGTCATGTTATGTGCAATAAAAAACGGACGTAGTGTAGGTGCACAATCCGTCTAGTAGCTTTATGCTCATTCCAAAAAAGCAGCAGTTGAAACAAGAAAAAAAATCCAATAAGAGGTGAAACTGAAAGGATGCCGGCCTGATAAAAACGCGCGGCCTTGTTGACATACCGTATAGATCCGGAGCTTTTTTATTTTCATATTTTCTAATATAAAAATTTATTTAAATATATTCCGGATAAAAATAGATGTCTATCCTCTCATATAAGGTTAGGCACTTATCGGCTTAGTAGTCGCACGGACTCTTACCGCGCCTACGGTGAACAGTACTTCGAAGTTTAATTTCCTATTTTATCTTCTCTATTCAAAATAGTAATATTCTGTTACTCCAAAAATCCTAAAATTTTTTGTATGTGTTACATAATTTATGTGCAACCCATTTTAATTGAATTCACCTAAAAAATACTGTGTATAATTTAAACTAAAATTCTCCAAAAGACTACTTTTTATAACTTCTAGCAATTGTTAGGGCCTCAAATAAATTTCTAAAAATCTGGTAAAATTCATTAATATTCTTCCTATATGATGTGATAATTTCTAAAATTATTTTCAGCCCTAGATTATATAGTAAAAAATTGGATTCCTTTGTAATGCACCATTTATATGTATTTTTATAATTTCATGTGATATTCTTCTTTTAACTTAATTTGAATTCAAACATATATAAACCTAGTGCTAAAAATAAATTTAGAAATTATCACATCACATAAGAAGAATATTAGTGAATTTTACCCTTTTTTTAGAAATTTATTTGAGGCCCTAACAATTGCTAGAAGTTATAAAAGTAGCCTTTTTTTGAGAATTTTAGTTTAAATTATACACATGATTTTTAGGTGAATTCAATTAAAATGGGTTGCACATAGATTATGTAACATGTACAAATTTTTTTAAGATTTTTGGAGTAACAGAACATTACTGTTTTAAATAGAGAAGATATGAGTGGAAATTGAACTTCGGAGTACTACAACCACCGGCTTATCGCTGCGGTAAGAGTTGTGTGACTGCTTACTGTCTTCTTAGGACAGTAACGGTCTAACTGTTTTATTTGAGGACGGTAGGTGTTTATTTTTATAAATATTTTTATTCAGAATATATTTAAATAAATTTTTATGTTATAAAATATAAAAATAAAAAAAAACTGCTCCCCATAATCCCCCATCCCACGGGCGAGAGCACCAGCCCACCGCGTGCGCGAGAGCTCAGGGAAACGGGCTCGAACGCGAGGCTAGGCCGAACACCACGCGCGGGACTCCTGAGCGCAGCCGCGCCGACGCGGAGCCGCAGGCGGCACGGTTTCGGCCCGACTCCAAAGCGAGTGGGCGCACGGTGCAGGGCGCCCGCCAGTGCTCGGGCCCCGAGCGCCCACGATGGTGTTGCGGTTAGACACGACGGTCGATGGGCGGGCCAGAGGCAAGAGCAGGCTGGTCAACATTTCTCTATATCAGTACACGGTGCAGGAGAAAGAAGAAAACGGTGCTAGCGATGAGACAGTAGCTAAATTTTGGCTTAGTAATAAGAAATGTGAAGTAGTTAATATGTTGAGCTTAGCTGTGTTACGTACCCGGGTGTTTAATTCAACAAATTGAAGTAAAGAAAATGGGTACAAGTTTTTGGAAGCTTCTAGAAGGGTCTAGATAGAGGTGAGGTAGTACATGGGAGGAAGAAAGGGAAAGGGGACAGATTGAGTCTCTGACTCGCCTCAAGTTGCAACTTGTCGCTGTTCGGGTTCGTGGTTGTTCGACACCCCCTCCTGTTGCATTGTTGTTTCTCTTGGCCCATTGAGCAGACAAGAAGGTATCCTTCCTTTGATTAGAGAACAACTCAATAGGAAGCCCGTGAGTAGGCTCGTGACGTTCTCTACTATTTGAGATTCAGCTTGTCCCCAAACCGCTGTTGTACGATCCTTAGAAGCTTCAACCACTTGGATCCCATGGAACCTGCCTTTCTTTGACACTGAATGATACAATGTATGATAAATGCCTGCTGAACAACTGGTAGTATCACCGGAAACAGAGAAGATGATGTTTCAGGAGTCACAAGAGGGATTGAGATTTAGCTTGTTCCCAAGCCGCTATTGTACGATCCTTAGAAGTTTCAAACCACTTGGATCTCATGGAACCTGCCTTTCTTTGACACTGAACAACGAGGAGATGATGTTTTAGGAGTCACAAAAGGGACCACAAGTTTAAAATTCGTATTCATTATGAGAGAAAAAAGTGGATCGGGAGTTGCACGCACCGAAGGAGCTAGAGAACTTGAATATTTCTAAGGTGCCAACTTTGAAACATGATGCACAAAGTTGTCGTGGGCTCCAAAATGTACGTAATGGAAAAGAGAACCTTGTTTCATATTTGAACTCTTTTACGGTGGTCCATACTATCTAGAGATAGGAGGTAGTATAAATCTAATCTGACGATCCATGTAATTGGATATTTTGGTAATTATGGTAATTTTGTTAAAATTACTCACTATACTTTTGCTAATAGAAAGATCGACGCCGCAAACGTCGGATCGCTAACCCTAACTGATAGGTAGCAAATGAACTCTCATGCCGAATGCAGATTAAAATGTTAAAATAGTAATAAAATATTACTCTATTTAGAGATATATAACTGCAGTTAATCACTTTCATACCACATATTTTTCTCTCAAAAATAAACTTAATACTACCATACTACTCACATATACTACCTATACTACCAGTGAGAAATGAGTAGTATCCTGATTAATCTGGATCGTTGGACTCTAAAAATAGATGGCTCATATTAATTTTAGACCACCGTAAAATTTCTCTCATATTTTGGCTAGCCTAAAATCTCTTTTCACGAGAACAAGAAGACCTAAACAATTAACCACGTTAATCACGCCATAGCCGAAAATCCCTAATCACTCTACGATGGTTGCTCATCCTGCTACCTCTCGTCCAAGTCATGTTGTGGTTGTGCAGAGAGCAATGGCCCAAGAGGGGGGACAGGGTGGTGATGCTGGATGTGGGGCAGTGGGTGGAAGGGGAGCTGAGGCCGGACGTGGAGGCATGCATCAGGGACCTCACAATGGTAATGGCAGCAGAGGATACCATGGACTGGGCAATGATGGTAGCTATGGTGGCATGTCGGGATATCATCCAGAATATGGCACGGGTTTTGGTTGTGGTGGCTATGCTACATATGGCAGCTGTGGGTGGCCTCGCGCAAACTCCTATGATCATCGGGGTGCGCGGGGTTTCAGCGAGCACCGACCAGGATATGGTGGTCGACATGATGGAGGTTCTGGTTTTGTCGGGCAAGGTAGGGCTAGTCTTGATGGTTTTGCTGGTGGCCGAATTGGAGGTGGAGCTACTCATGCACCAGAGGGTGAGGTGCCGACACGAGAGGTGCCAGTTGCTCATCAAAGGGATGGTGTAGGGGGACAGCAAGGATCCCAAAGGCTAGGAGAGGAAATTGTAGTAGTTGCATACAATAAAAATACAATGCTGGATGTTGTTCCTGAGGGGTCTTCCACTCTAAGCAAGGGCAAGGTTTATGCTGGGGCCAGCCCCTCAAAGGATCATCAGGGAAAGGGTAATACTGCATCAAAACCGAAGTTTTGTTTTAGATGCTATCACAAGGGGCATGGTATGACAGATTGCATGGTTGTCTTGTTGTGAAAGTAATGAGCACGTTACTCATTAATTTAATATCCTAAAGGGTCCAAAGATGGTGGCTCAAGAAGTGGGTTATGTTGTTGATGGTTTAGGTTTTTACTATATTCCTCATGCACCGGTTCTAGAAGTAAAGCAGAATTGCACTTGTGAGAGTGGTTGGGGGACAACTTATAGTGCAACAGTTGGTCTCATAGATCCAAAGGCTTGTGCCTAGTAAATGGTCCTAGGAACCTAAGCCACATGAAGATGATAGCTTTTTATTGAAGTTCCCTTCAAAAGCAGATTTGCAGAGAACATTTGCTTTTGGCAAGGCCGAGCTGCAGGGTGGAATAAGCATACACTTTGAAGAATGGCAGGAATAGGAGGGATTTGTGTTACCAAAAGCATGGGTCCGTATCTCTAACCTACCAAAGAAGCTTCTTCACTCCTCCTTTGTTATGTGGGTAGTGGGTTTGTTGATTGGAGTTACACTGTCCATTGATATGGTTACGATAGTTAGAAACAACTTTGGTACGATTCGAGTTGCTGTCTTGGATGTAGACTTGGTCCCAAAGGTCATTAGTGTGGTCATTGGAGAAAAATTATATGACATTCACCTTCTTGTGGAACAAGTACTAGAAGGAAATAAGAAGGATATGAATACCGATAACCCAAATGGAGATGATGATGCAAATGCAACAAAAGAAGATGAGAACATGGAAGATAGAGAGGCAAAGAGGCCTAAAAGCAATGGGAAAGCGAAAATCAATGACAAGGAAAATGATGATGCATCAGCTGGTCAGATCACTCGAGAAAATGCAAGAGTCTATCTCTGAGAAGCAGCAACAGTTTAGGCCAGAGCTAAAGCTGCAGTCGTCCTGGACTATCACAATGGCGAGATGGCAAAAAATGGAGATGAGTTGAAGTCAGAGGAGGTGATGACTACTCATGTGCTTCGTCGAGGTGGGTCTGCACCACTCTCGGAGCACAGGAGCAAGCGTCGCCAATTCACAACCGATGAAGATTCTCTCTCTAGAGCCTCTGATATGGTGGCTATTCCCAATCTCGAGACACCAGTGGAGGGTACGTATAAAAACTCAATTCTTTCAATTCCAAATAAGTATATTTCCTCTAATATTTTTAAATTAGGAGTTTTTGCGGAGCATGACTTAACCGTTGGTATTAATCAAATTAAGAATATTGAGAGAGATAGGTTAGCGGTAACTCCTAAAAATAAACTTGTTGAAGAGTTCAAATCTATAGATTTGTAGGAAAGTGATTTGGAGGAGGAGGGTATACATAAAGATGTTCTTAGTTACCTGTGTGGGGACTTGATGGAGGAAGTAATGGATGATGATGACAATCATTTTTGTGGCTTTAAAGCCATTCCAAGGAAAAAGAAATCCAACTCTTCCAAAAAGGTTAAACCACAAAAGGGAGTATCTGCCAAAAAACAAGTACAACTTCCATCATGAAAGGTGTTTTCTAGAATTGTCAAGGTTTTCGTGACCTAATTAAGTCTCATTTTTTATCTGATATTTTACTAGAGCAGCAATTAGATTCCATTGGTTTAGTAGAAAAAAATAGAAAGGATTTCACGGAGGTTGAGCTTAAACATATTTTTGGGGAAAGGAATTTTTTATGGAGTTGGGAAAAGCCTCATGGTCATTCTGGTGGGATGCTCCTAGGGGTCAACCTAGATGTTTTTGATATTGGAACCATTGCTCATGGTGAATTTTACATAAAGTTTAAGATAAGGAATAAAGGGCATGATTTTCAATGTATTTTGGTTGTAGTATATGGAGCTGCCCAACCAGAGAACAAAGAAAGTTTCCTAACTGAGTTAGTTCATGCTTGCCGAATGGAGTCGTTATCTATTTTGATTGGTGGGGTTTTTTATGTTATTAGAAACCCTAATGAGAAAAGTAATGGTAGATACGATAATAAGTGGCCTTTTTATTTAATGTAGTCATTAATAGCTTGGATTTGAGAGAACTACAATTATCGAGTCATCAATACACATGTGCTAATACACTGAAGGTTTCTACATATCAAAAGCTAGACAAGATTCTAGTAAGTACAGAATGGGAACTCAAATTTTCTAGATCAAATATGCATACCATGACAAGAGAAATCTCGGATCATACATCTTTATTACTCAACTAGTAAATTGCACGTGCTTTGCATCTGATGGCTTAATGCACGGTTTGGCTGTGCTCCAACATCATTTTTTTTTCTTTTGCTCATGTAGAACATTGCTCAAGGCCAAGGGCCGAGTGGCCACACAGGCCAAGATTGCTGGCCTCATCCCTGGATTCTCCCGTGTGAGGGTTTCCTCACAGTAAGACAGAGGGGTGGCGGCACACGCCATGGCCGCCCGAGTCCCTCGTGTGCTCGCACGTCGTGTGGTCGGAGGACGTAGGCCGGTTAGGGAGAGGCCGAACGGGTGAAGAGGGAAGAAAATCGAGTATTTATCGAGTGGCATGAGATGGGTAATTTCTGCAAAGTTTAGGGGTAGTCTGCAGGACGTGGAGGCAGGACGTCCTGCCTGGTGCGGGAACCACTACGTATTTTTTAAGTAGTAGAGATACTGGAAATGCTACTCGGGGTGTAAATCAACATATGTTCAGGTTTGAACTTGGTTGGCTTACCCAGGAAGGTTTTTTTGAGATAGTAGAAAAGGTGTGGAAGGGAGAGCATAGGGGTCATTCGGCTTTTGAAATTTGGCAAAATAAGATTAGAAGACTTCTCCAGTTTTAAAGAGAATGGGACAAAAATATCAATGGGACATATAAAAAAGAGAAACAAGAACTTTTCAAATGTATTGATGATTTGAATAAGAAGGCATTGAGTACGATATTGCAACCACATGAAGTGGACCTTAAACATCATCTAAAGGAACAACTGGTCCATCTCTTAAGGTAAGAAGAGATCAAATGGTATCAACGTTCCAAAACAACAAATTTGCTACAAGGAGATTGTAATACAAAGTATTTTCAATTGGTAGGTGTCGGTGAATCAGGAACCGGGGGTCCCTGAATCCCGAGACCAGGCCAGCAATCCGCCACATGGCGCCATCCCGTGGAGTCTCCTCCTCGAGGTAAAAAAGATTAAGTCCCGGGAGAGGGCGCTCGGGGCCATAGTCAGTGGTCCCCGAGTACCCAAGTTCCCCGATGATCTACGAAGTCTAAAGTGCCGGGAAGAAAGTGCTCGGGAAGGTATACGGTGGCCCCCGAGCACCCCGGTGGGCCGTCTCCACAGCGCCTGTTACCGGTGCATTTATGGTGACGGATGACCGGGCGTGGGACGCATTTTTCACCCCCGGTCACTTCACACAGAGGCTATGAAGACGCCCTTTCCATTTATGGTGTCTCGGAACTCGTGCCCCCCTCCCGTTCGGGGCACGCTACTGCCGACGGGTATTTAAAGCCGCCGGCAGCACGGACACAGAGACAGACACGCTGAGAGGTGAATCAATCGCTAAGTTTTTGAAGCTTTGAAATCTCTGAGCAAGCTCGACAAGTTAGACGATCCCTGAGAAGCTTTCGAGGTAGCGAAGAGAAGAGCAGACCGAAGAGCCGCGGAGCGGCCCGGCGTGCCCGCCCTGTCTTGTTCTCCTACCACAGCAGCACGGCAGACGGAACGCCTCGGCCCTTACGACGTTATCCCGAGACGGGCCGGTTGGCACGGGATGGGACCCGTGCATTCAGTGACCCCACACCCTTCTGCCAGAATGTGGTAGGAACTGACACCGAGTGTGGCAGGAGCAGTTGGAGGTGACAGGTCACGCGCGCTCTTTAAATGCGGCCTTGAGCCTTTGACTGGTTGATACCTCATCAGTGGGTCCCTCGGGGGCCACTGTCGGGGGGGGGGGGCTCTCTGAGTTGTCGGGGAACCGAGTGCTCGGGGGTCACTGCTCACCTCCCCGAGCACTCTCTCCCGAGAATGCCCTATCTCGATCCTCGAGGAACCGAGTGCTCGGGGGTACTATTCACCTCCCCGAGCACTCTCTTCCGGGCACGCTTGTACGGATCCTCGGGGGACCGAGTGCTCGGCTGCTGCTGCACGCAACCTCGAGCACTCTCTCCCGGAGCTTCCTTCTGTGGGTCCTCGGGATACTTGGGTGCCCAGGGGGCCACCGCTCGCGGTCCCGGGCACATTTTCTCCCGGTACTTAGCTTTCCTGATCGTCGGGGAACAAGGAGCCCCAGGCTATAAGATATATAACAGTCTTGTAACCAGCAACATCCTTGAGGGACATTTTCAAGGTATTTATTGTATCCATACAGGAGTAGGGTGTTACGCCTCCGTGCGGCCCGAACCTGTATAAACACCAGCGCATTTACTCCGTTCCGCATTAAATCATTCCACCCCACCGGCCATCGCATTCATACCCATTTATTTCTCCAGCGAACATATTCAGGATCATCCCCCCGGCCGAATCTCTAAAAAGGGGTCCCTCCTCAGGATCCCTGCGACAGGAGTTAACCCTCCGACAGTAGGTAATAGAAAATATAGGAAATCAATAATTTTTCAGCTTGAACTTGGTGATCAAATCATTAGAGGTGAGGAACAACTAAAAGCATATATTATCCAATACTACAAAAGTCTTTTTGACCTCCAGATAATGGGAATTTTGCCTTGGATGAGACTTTGAGGAATGACATTCCTCAAGTATCCAATACTGATAATGAGAGATTGATAGAAATGTTCACTAAAAATGAGGTCAAAGAGGCAGTCTTCCAAATGAAGCATAATAAGGAGTCAGAACCTATTGGATTTCTAGCCGAGTTTTACTAGGCCTTTTGGGAAGTTATAAAAAGTGATTTAATGGCTCTTTTATTCAGTTTCACAAAGGGAGGTTGCCTCTTTATAGCCAAAATTTGGGAATTATTACATTGCTACCAAAACAAAAGGATGCATACAAAAATACAACAGTTCTGTCCAATATGTTTACTAAATGTGAGCTTCAACATTTTCATGAAAATAGGGGTAAACCGTTTGAAGAGCATTGACAATGATATAGTAAGACCAACACAAATCGCTTTCATGTCAGGAAGGAATATAATGGAAGGAGTAGTGATACTATATGAAACTATTCATGAAATGCATAGGAAGAAATTGAATGGGGTCATCTTACAGTTAGATTTTGAAAAGGCATATGAAAAGGTTAAATGGTCTTTTTTTTTGTAACAAGCTCTAAGAATGAAAGGCTTTTTAGAACAATGGTGCAGTTGGATAGAACAATTTGTTTACAGAGGTAGTGTAGGTGTAAGGGCAAATGATGATATAGGTAGGTTTTTTCTAACTAGGAAAGGCTTAAGACAAGGCGATCCCCTTTCACCAATTCTTTTTAATATTGTAGCCGATATGTTGGCCATTTTAATTGCAAGAGCTAAGGAAGATGGAGAAATTAAAGGGTTGGTTCCACATTTGGTGGATGAGGGTTTATCAATTCTCCAATATGTGGACGACACAATATTGTTTATGGACCATGATCTAGAACAAGCTAAGAATTTGAAGCTCCTACTGTGTGCATTTGATCAACTATCTAGTTTGAGGATCAATTTTCATAGAAGTGAATTGTTCTGCTATGGAGAAGCGAAAGAATTCAAAGACCATTACTAGCAAATCTTTGGATGTGCAATGGGAAATTGCCCCTTTAGGTATTCCAATGCATCATAAGACACTATGTAATATGGATTGGAAAGCGGTGGAGGACAAATTTGAAAAGAAACTAAGTACCTGGAAAGCTAAACATTTGTCCTATGGAGGTAAACTAGTTCTTATAAACTCAGTCTTATCTTCTATGGCAATGCTTATGTTATCCTTCTTTGAAGTTCCAAGAGGAGTTTTGGATTATTACCAATCCAAATTCTTTTTTCAGACTAATGGGCCAAAAAAGAAATATAGACTTTTAAAATGGAATATGCTATGTAGACCAAAGGACCAGGGTGGATTAGGAATCGAGGACTGGGTGTTACCACTTTAAACGAGCAATATCCAATTTTATATAATATAGCATATAGAAAGTCGGCAATAACAGTGGAAGTGTTTCGGTCGGAACCTCTTAATATAACTTTTTGGAGAGCTCTAGTGGGTAATAAGTTAGAGGCTTGGTACAATCTAATGGCAAGATTAGTCTTGGTTCAGTTAAACGACCAAGCGGATTTTTTTTCAAGTGGTCGCTTAACCAAAATAGAATTTTTAAAGTCAATTAAATGTATCAAGATCTAATTAATTCCAATATAGTGGATTCTAATCGCTATCTATGGAAACTGAAACTCCCACTAAAGATTAAAGTCTTCTTATGGTTTTTGCATAGAGGTGTAATCTTAACAAAAGGTAATTTAGCTAAAAGAAGTTGGCAAGGAAGTGAGAGATGTTACTTCTGTGATGCAAATGAAATAATACGACATCTCTTCTTCGATTGTCATTTAGCAAATTTTATTTGGCGTACGGTGCATGTAACGTTTGGTTTACAACCTCCACTTAATGTTTCAAACATGTTTGGAACATAGCTAGATGGAATAGGTTTAGAAATGAAAAACAAATTTTGGTGGGGATATGTGCCATTTCCTATGCAGGTTATCTTCAGAGGGACTTACTGTTGGAGGTTCTGGACCTTACTACAGAAGGAGGAGGTGTGGCACAGTATGCGAACTACGTGTCGACTCTTGGAGACCCCCCACAATGGAAATTTTTGCAATCCATGGGTGGAGGTTTAGAAATAAATTAGAATAATGCTAAACAGTGGTGGTTGCTATGTCTCTTTTACATCATGCGTGTTTGGTGACTATGTTGTAGATGGAGTCTACACCATAGTCATACTACTAAACAACTTGTCATAAGTGTCGGCTCATCAGTGTTGGTTCGGCCAAAACCGACACTGATAGGGTATCATTGCCGGTTCGTAGTAAAATTAGACATCAACCCGTCCATTCAGATATAAACTGGCACTAATAAGTAGTATCAGTGCCGGTTTTTAATATTAACCGGCACTGATACTACTCATCGGACCCAAAATTTGTATTGAATCTATTTTTGTCTCATAACCCTGACATCCATCAGCTTGGTTCGATTTTTTCCCGGCCACTCTCTTCTCTCTCATCAGACTCCTTGATCTTATCCTCCCAACCACTCTCTTATCTCTCTTATGCCGGCCTCTCTCTTCTCTCTCTGCCTCCTCTCTCTTGGTCTCCTCAATCTCCAGCCTCCTCCCTGACCAGCCTCTTCACCGGCCTCACGAGATCCATGACAAAGGGTCCGAGGGCGGTGGGTCCAAGGGAGCCAGTTGAGGTCGGCGAGTCCAAGGTCGGTGAGTCCAAGGTCGGCGAGTCCAAGTGCGGCGAGATCCATGACAGAGGGTTCAAGGGTGTTGGGTCCAAGTGCGCATTAGCCGATGGGTCCGAGGCAGTGGTTACGGTGGCGTGGCCCCTCTGCTATGCAACGATGGTGATAGCGGGTCCGAGGGTGGCGAGATCCATGGCGGAGGGTCCAAGTGTGGCGAGATCCACAATGGAGGGTCCAAGGGCGGTAGGTCCAAGGGCATGATAGTTGGCTGGTCTGAGGCAGTGGCGGCGGTAGCAGTGCATCCGTTGGCGCTCTGACGCCTTCAACACCTGCAAGGATATGAAGATGCTCAAGCACCTCTAGGAGACTGGCACTGACCCATCCAAATAACCCAATATCAAGAAAGCGATGTGGGACGTGCGGCAGCCGAGCGGTTGATGAGGGATCCACGCACGTGCAACAGCCGAGGGATGTAGGCATGGTGACCGAGTGGTAGCAGGATCCAGGCGTTTGTGCATGTGATGTGGCGGAGGCCTTCGAGCCGCCACATTGTCTTGTTTTTTAGGTGTGCTCGGTAGTGCCTGGCGATAGCGGTGACGGGAGCGTCGTCCAGAGCGGCATCCATGTTGGATCGGATGCCACTCCCACCGCCGCCAATTTTCTCCTTTTTTATTATTTAGAATGGCAACAGTGTGAGGTGGACAACCAACATTGATAGTAGCCTACTATAAGTGCAGAGTAAAGAGTGCTGGTTGAAAAACCAGCAGTAAAGAGTGCCGGTTGAAAAATCCTATTGTAATAAATGAGAGAGTAATCTATGTGGTAGACAGAGTCTATATCAAAGCAAGAAGAGTGTAATAATGATCGGCTAGATACATTGTCAGATGTAGAGGTTGGTATGCTTTTAAGTTATTCCATTATCTAAAAAAAAACAGAACCGATAACACAAATAGGACATGGAGTGCCTATCACATTCCAAAATGCTAATTATGGGATTAAGCATGCATAATCATCATGGCGGTATGTTTATGTGATTAGTTATTATTCTGGATATTTCGGGAGTGAAAATGGTATAGGAAGAGATAGGAAGACCCTAAATACCTTGGAGAAAAGAAGAAAAGAAAGAAGAAAGAAAAGATGGGGAAATTAGAACAAGATTCAGCAAAAACCCTTCTCGCGGTCTGACCGGGCTCAACCGCGGTCTGACCGCTAGGTGGACATCCACGTAGGCTTGCCACGTGGGCTTCCCACAGTCTGACCGACCCTTCCCATAATTTGACCGCCAGTGCACAGAGGGTCCCTTAAGTGATCGATTGCCTCTCTCACTCCTCTCTCTCATTTGCCTCTCTCTCTCTCTCTCATTCACTCTCTCACTCTCTCACTCCAACAAACCCTAGAGAGAGAGAGAGAGCTCCAAATCAATATGTTGATGGCTGGAGACTGGAGGTGGGGACTCCCACGAGCTTCTCGGAGGACTTCCCCAAGCTCCCCCCCTTTCCTCCCCGCTGGAAGGGTTTCCTCACCGTTTCTTCCTCCACGAGCTCATTCGCCCTCCAGGAGTCCAATCGGTGGATCGAAGCTTCCCTGGAGGATTATGATCCAATACAAAGTTCCTATACGATGAGATAAACATCACTCTACGAGTCGTTTCCTAGTCCTAGGCGATCGCTGTTTTGATTTTCGCCATGAAACCCTAGTGAGTACTAGGTCTAGATCTCATTTTTGGGGTTTTACATGTTTAGACCGTGCATGTCGTCCGAACAATCATAGAATATGTTCCCTTAGTCCTATGGAGTGCTTTGTTACCCTTCGTCATTGAATGTTTCACCGGAGTCCTCACCGGTGACCCCGCGAAGGTGCTACTAGCAGG
This sequence comes from Phragmites australis, assembly GCF_958298935.1. Classification (NCBI taxonomy): domain Eukaryota; kingdom Viridiplantae; phylum Streptophyta; class Magnoliopsida; order Poales; family Poaceae; genus Phragmites; species Phragmites australis. The sequence goes on along the minus strand of NC_084928.1, from coordinate 5,634,453 downwards.
GTCTGGTGGTCTGACCGCTAATAGGTCGGTTCAAAATATCTGAATTTAGAAATTAGACCATCGTTAGGGCCGGTCTGACCGTTAGTTGGTGGTCTGACCGCCACCATGCTATCGGTCGCCAAGGCCCTGAACTCTCTGCATGCTCGTGGTCTGACAGCCACTTACACGTCGGTCTGACCGCCAGCTCTTCAAGGCTTTGTGCAGTTAGGTTATCTTATCCGGTGTTTCAAACTTCAGAACCCTAATCATTTGACGGTCTTTTATAAATATTTTCAAAACATGGTGCTATATTATTATCCAAGAATGCATCATTTTCACATTTTTCCATCCTTCATTTATTTATGCAATGCATTCTTGATTCATTTAGAGAGCGTTGCGGCGCCGGTTCAAGTGAGTGAAGGCGAATCCAATCTACCTGAGTTCTGTGAGTGTTGCACCAGGAGTATCTGAAACGTACGAGATATCGCCTAGAGGGGGGGGGGGGGTGAATAGGCGATTCCTGAAATTTAAAAACTTGACAGCTGATTACTGGATCCGGATACTCCAGGTTAATCTGGAGTCTGTGGGTTATACCGAACCCGGATACTCTGGCCTTATCCAGATAGTCCGGATTATACAGGAAAATGAAACTAAATAACTATTGAGTAAATCTAAGTGATTCTAAAGGTTACCACAGGTTCTAAACAAGATTTAAGTACCTTATCACCAACACCCAGCAGTCACAAGCACACAAACCAGTAGATCAGGAAAAATCCTCAAATATTAACTAAAACAAGTAAATGTGCAACAAAATGAAGTGGACAAGAATTTGTTCCCAAAGTTCGGCCACTTCACAAAGAGGTGCCTACGTCTCCGTTGAGGAACTCAGAAAGAGCAGGGTCTTTTTCAACCCTTTCTTGTCCCAAGCGATCACAAAGATCAAGCGAGGGTTCTTACTCAAATCAACAAGGGTAATACAAACTTCCTGAGACACTCCATAAATTTGGGTGCTTCCGGGTGACGCCTTGCCATCTAGAAGCTCAAAATCTCGTTGATGACCTTAAGTGCTCAAGAGTGGAATTTTTGCTTCCTAGCACTCAAACTCACTTCCCAAGACTTAATCTCCAAATCTTGCACAAATTTGAGCTCTAGAGGAGTTATGAGGGCTATTGAATGGTGTTGAAAGTATATGTCCACGAGTTGGTTCAGCAGCACCCCAACAAAGGGGGTGAGGGGTATTTATAGCTCACTTCAAAAAACTAGTTGTTACAGTTTATTTTGAACCGACCCGGAGTATCCGGGTTCACCCAGAGACTCCGGGTAACACATGATGACTCAGGCAAATACACTGTCCGGAGCCTCTCCATAAGGTCCGGAGACATCAGAACCCGGAGTATCCGGGCCAACCCGGAGACTCTGGATTAAGCACTTAAGGCCTACCTGAGACTCTCTGGCGGAGTCTCACTCGAACACTCCGGCTATGAACAGAACACCAGAGTATCCAGGCTAACCCGGAGACTCCGGGTTAAGCACACAAGGCTTACCCGAGACTCTCGGGCGGAGTCTCACTCGGAGGCTCCAGCCACAGACAGAACCCCAGAGTATCTGGGTTCACCCGGAGACTCCAGGTTGAGTTTGTTAGACTCAAACCGAGACTATCTGGTGGAGTCTCACTCGAAGACTCTGGCCAACTGGACAGAGTCCGGAGTGTCCGGGTTCACCCAGAGACTCCAGGCTCAGATAATAAAAACTATTTCCCGGTGTCCGTGAGTGACTATGTCTCTCATCTTTGGTTCTAAAAGGATATTTTGAGCACTGAGACATCTTCAAGACTATCAACATGCATCCCTCTTGATAGTACGGCTATCCTTAACTCAAATTCAAAATAAAATAAATTTAAACCTATTGAGTAACTATACGCTGCTTCTCTTTTCTTTTTGAGGGATGCTAACATCTTTTATCTTAACCAATGGGACTTAAAATCTGTTCATAACTTCAACAAACCATTAGTCCCTTAATCGTTTGTCATCAATAAGTCAAAACCCACATAGGGGGCCTAGATGCACTTTCAATCTCCCCCTTTTTAGTGATTTATGGCAACATGATTAAATCTTACAAGAAATAATTGAATTAAAGAGTTTTGAATTTTAAGATCTATGGTGAGCTCCCCCTAAATGTATGCATTGATTTGAAATTAGAGTTTGAATCAAATGCACATATTTAAAGAAATTTTGCGAGAGCTCCCCCTATATCTTAGAATCCGTGGGGTGCAAGTGTGTGAACATGATAGTACATGATGCATATGACAAGATATATCACAAACAAAGGAAAGAGAAACAAACATCAAAGCATCTCATGGCATCACACTAACACAAATATAATTAACTAACAAATACGAATTTAACAACTACCACACCACCCATAGTTCATCACAAATAGATACATATGTCTTACATGTCCAATGGGAAAGATAAAAACTCGAAGAGATACACAAGAGAAGATGGACAACATAAGAGTTTGCATTCTCTCCCCCTTTGGCATCAAGCACCAAAAAGAAAGAGAAGCATCGAATAGAAACTAGTCACTGTGAAAGTGCATATAGCCTCTATGTGTGGTTTTGATAATTAATGACAATACCTATGGACTAACAATGGTGTTGAGTTTGTTAGTAGGTTGTTCCATAGGTGATGCATGGATGAGATATATGCATGAGCTCTAAGTGAATGGGAAGAATGAAAATGCATCAAGATGAATGAGCTCTAGGTGATGCTCGGGTAAGTGATGACAATGCCTATGGACTAACAATCATATTGAGAATTGCTATTAGGTTATTCCATAGGAGATGCATAAATGATGAAGCATGGATCTTTGAGAAATGCCATGAGTTCAAAGAATTGTATCAAAAGTCATTGAGATATTAGTGATGGTCATAAGAAGAAGAAGAAGCTCAATAAGACTGGCAATAAGCTTGAAGGCTAAGTTACTTGTGGAGATCAAATAACTAAAGGTATGACTTATCAATAGAGTTTTATGGACTAACTCGTGTGCTATGTGTTTAAGAATGAGTGGGGTTAGGTTCTATATGAAGATTGACAATATGCATGAAGGCTAATAAGTTACTTGTGGAGATCAAGTAACTTAAGGTATAAATGTTGTCATTTAGGTTTTATGAACTAACCCATGTGCTTTGTGCTTGAGAGTGAGTTGGGGTTAGGATCCATAAGAAGTCATAAGTTGAATTGAAATCATATATGCCAAGAGTGAAGAACAAGAGTGGACTCCATATTTGATAAAATGAATTCCTTGAAGATGTCGAATACAAAATGGTTTTCTATGGCAAGACTGTGAAGGGCAAGCAAGACTCGGCTGCGATGGACCATCCATGGTGAAGGGCAAGCAAATGGCTTGGTGCCGAAGGACCAAGGCGGTGGTGAAGAGCGAGTAAAGGCTTTGCGCCGATGGACCGTGCGAGGCCATGGGAAGCTATGGATGATTCACATCAATCATATAAAGAATCAAGTGAAGAATATATAGAAGTTAGCAACCCTCAAGGTTTGAAAGAAAGAAGTGGTACTTGAAAGTTTTTCAAATGCTCAAAGTGGTTCAAACGAGTTTTATCTTTGAATTTGAGTATAGGTATGCCGCACTATTAAGAGGGATGAAACGTGAGCTAATTGTTGCGTCTCAGTGCTCAAGAGTTCCCAACCAAACCCAAAGTGAGAGTTTCTTGTTAAAAGTCCGAAGCGAAAAATGTGAAAGTTTCCAAAATGGGTTTTGGAGTGTTTCTAGTTTGATACTATGTGTTTTAGTTCATGAATTTAGTTGGGATGTTTAGCCCTCTAAATAAGCTTTCCATAGAGTCCAAAATCGTCGAAATCGGACTCCGGGATCAAAAGTTATCGCCGTTTTTCGGAGGTCAGCTGGAGTGGCCGGAGACTCCGGTGTAGGCCGGATATTCCGGTAAAGTCCAGAAAAGAGCCTAACGGCTAGTTTTTTGAAGTAAGCTATTTATACCCCACTCACCCCATCCTTTGGGGCAGCTGCAAGGGCACGAAAAGAACATCCTCTAGAGCCAAAAGAACCTCTCCCACTCCATTCTAGTGTGTGATTTGAGAAGAAAAGTGAGTTGGGTTGAGAGATTGGAAGATTGAGTGCAAGTGAGCTAAAATCCAATCTTGAGCACTTGAGTTCTTGACAAGAAGTTCTCGAAGCGTTTGTTACTCTTGGAGGTGAAGCCTCCTAGCCGGCTAGGTGTCGCCGGTGAGCTCCCGTACTTGTGGTGAGCCGCGGGAAAGTTTGTGAAGGGCTCGATTTCGCCTCCGCAAGGAAAGAAATCAAGAGTGGATCGAGGAAAGCGGTTGAAAGAGACCCGGCTCATTGGAACTTCCTCAACGGAGATGTAGGATTCACGGTGGTGAATCCGAACTTCGGGAAACAAATTTTGTATCTCCTCTCTTGTTTCTTTACTTTTGAGTTCTTGTTCAAATCTTTCTGCATATTGCTCGATCTACTTGTTTGTGTGTATTTGAGTGTAGGTTCTTCGTGGATCTACTTGGAATCATCTCCGAGAACACACGATATCACTTGGTTTGAGTTAAAACTCTCTACCCATCATTTATATTTAGTTTCGGGCTTAGTTCTGTATAGAATCCGGAAAATCCGGACTTCACCAGAGTATCCGAACCTGTACAACCCGGAGACTCCTGTCTTCACCGGAGTATCCGGTAACCAGTAATTTCAGTCATATGAACAGTATTTTCAGCCTTTTTCAATTTAAGTTTTATTGCATATCTCTTGCTAGATTAGAGTAATTTTTGTCACCTTAGGATTGTAATTTCCATACTTATTTAGGGTGATTGTGCACTAGTTGAGCCTAGCATATTTAGGTTTTTCACTTGTGAAAAACCCGTTAGTTTATATTCCGCTGCAAGTTTAGGCCAACGGTAAAAGGGGAAGAATTTTTGTAAAAACGTCTATTCACCCCTCCTCTAGGCAACATCATTGTCCTTTCACACTGTTCGTTTCGAAATCCTTATCGCCATCATCATCGGAGCCGTCATTGTTGTCCGGAGAGCTTGCCTCGGCTCCTCCTATATTTTCTTCTTTTGTCTCCTTATCATCATCATCTTGGACATGAGAAGTCCCTGCTGCAGCTGTTTATGGTTCATCATAGCATGCCCAGGGATTTTCAAACGCTTCTGGCTTACTCACTTCTTCTTCTGAGGCAAGCGGAGAGCAAAGAGGCTCAATCCTCAAATTGCATAAATAGCTTTCTGCCTCTCTTCTATCCTCCTCAATCTCAAATTTGTCTTCTCCTTGTGCTATTTGATCTTGATGGCATTGTGAGTGCACACCTTGAAAATTGCCTTGAGAGATCTTTTTATGAAAGATGGAGAGCTATGCGAGGAAGACATGCGTTGTGAAGCTTGCCTTTGAGCGCTTGGAGCTGAAGGTGGAGGTGTAGCTGGTCTATTGCTCACCAACCTCATTCTGTAAGGCTCGTGCTTCACTTCCTTGAAGAAGCTTTTCTTGGAGATTCTTTTAATCATGAACATGATATAGGGAGCATAGGGGCAGCTTATGCTGGGAGTGTGTGATGCTGTGTGAATTTGTTTCCAAATAAAATCAAGAACACTGAAGGGATCTCCCTCATTGGACATCCTAGAAAGGAGATTTCTTGAAATTCCTTGAACTGCGGTGGCATCTCCACTATTAGGAACCAAGGTGACACGAAACAATGAGTTCAAGAATTTATAGAGGACTCAAGCCGGTGACCATACCATGAACTACTCTTCCATGATTTGAATACATAAAATCCATGTCTTCTGCTGAGAATTGATTTTCAATATGGATCTTAGTCTTTTGAGTGTCACGGATGTCAAAACCAAAAACATGAGCGAAAGCTTGATACGAGATCTCATACTTTTCTCCTTTGATAGTCCAAAACATGGATTGATTCTCTTCATGATCACACCAGAATGTAGTGTAGAATTGAGTAATTACTTCTTCACTCCAGTCACATCTCAGGCCCAAGATGGACGTGATTCTTTTGTGGTCACAAGCTGAAATCACTTCATTGAAAGTTGGATCATTTTTGTTGGTCATGTAATCCCAATCAATCCATTGCATAGGAGTGATTAGCTTCTTCTTTGTAAGGATCACCGTTTCATAAAAATCTACTTGAAAGTCACTCAAAAATGGTGATCAGCTACATTCTTCACAAACTGAAATGGATCCTCATATCTTTCTTTCTTGACCTTGCTTGCTCTCTTCATGTAACTAACAACTTGCTTTGGCATGTCATTTGTTGTGTGAAGTCTAATGGGTCGATGAAGCTTCAAAGGACTCATCATTGGAGTTTCTTCTTCTTCGATTTCTTCATGATATTGACTCCAAGAGCCAGAAGCAACAGCTTTCCCTTTTCCTCTTTCTTCTGCTGCACCTCTTCCTCTACCTCTCATAGCTTGTATCTTTGTTCTCCCACGAGTTACAGTTGTTGTGGGAACAGGCTCATGAGTGTGGATCCCTATTGATGACTGTGGCACTTTCCAAACAACTGAACGAGAGCGACCAAGGCCACTCCCATGGCCACTGCCATTGCTACTCTCATCGCCTTCTGCTTGTTGTAGAGAATTTGGGCAAGCGGATCAAACTTTGCTTTAGTTCCTCTTTGATAAGTGTTGCCCTTGTCTTGTCCCATCTTCACAAAACCTGAGATACACCAGTAGATGAATAAATTGAGAGACTAGAATGATTGCTCATGAAGGAATTGATGAAATAGGTTGTTTGTAGAAAAGTTCACTGACCCGGAGTATCTGGGTCTGGGTAACCTGACTCCAGAGCAGAAATCTAGGATATGAGAGATTGAAGCAAGGCATTGAAATATCCTTTGAGGATGTGATTCTATGATGTATATGAAGTATATCTACTAGAGGAATTGGACTCTAGATCAAGGATTTGAGAGATCGGGTGAATGAGTTCTTGAAGTACCTTTTTAGGGCAAAAATATCACCGACGATCGATCCGGAGGGAAGCTTGGACAATTTGGCCTAGAGTTGAAGTAGATTTGAAGAAAAGCTTCCAAAATCCTTGGAGGGTGATTGAAATCGCTGGAGGAAGCTTCCCACGGAGAGAGAGAGAGAGAGAGGTGAAAGAGGTATTGTGGAGTTGAATAGGAGATGTGCTGCCCGGGGGATGCTAAAAAGCCTGGATGACCCAGAGACTCCGGCCTGACATAGAGACTCCGGGTTGGAGTTGGACATGAGACTCCTTCCCGGAGGGTGACCCGAACTCTCCGGGTTGAGTGATAGGGCCTAGAGTATCCGGGTGAATCTGGATACTCCAGGTTCTGTCAACTCAACATAAACACTAGATGTCCAGAATCCGAAGACTCCGGATCAATCCGGAGACTCCGAATTCTGGAACTTTGACAAGATTGAATTTTGAGCAGGGATTGACGGAGAATTTCGAGAGAAAGATTGTTGGACATATAAGAACTTCTTACCACTTGTGATCAACCAACAAACCACAATACATAACAATGATCACAAGTAGCAAGCTATGATCAAAAGATCAAGAAGCAAATAATTTTTGAAAATAGCAAACAAGGAGATTTTCTTAAAAATCTAGCTACCAAAACTATAAAGCTAGAACAGTTAATTGTATGCAACATATCAAGCCACGTTGCGAGAATCAAGGATATTTAGCTCATTTGTCAACTCGCAAAACCTTTGCTCATCAAGTGGCTTTGTGAGGATTTCAGCTAATTATTTTTCGTTCTCATATGGCGAATAGCGATATCCCCTTTGGTTGAGTGATCTCTTAGGAAGTGGTGACAGATGTCTATGTGTTTGGTTCTTGAGTGTTACACGGGATTATTGGCTATTTTGATGGCACTCTCATTGTCACACAAGAGTAGTACTTTAGTCATGTTGTAACTATAATCTTTCAATGTTTATCTCATCCAAAGAAGTTGAGCACAACAAGCGCCCGTGACAACATATTCGGCTTTGGCGGTAGATAGAGCTATGAAATTTTATTTCTTTAAAGATCAAGACACCAAGAACCTACCCAAGAATTGGCAAGTCCTCGAGGTGTTCTTCCGATCCACCTTGCAACCGGCATAATCGGAATCCGAATAGCCGTAAAGGTCAAAGGATGAACCTTTAGGATACCATAAGCCAATGTAAGGGGTATGAACCAAATATCTAAGAATCCTCTTAACGGCCACTAAATGGCACTCCTTTGGAGCGGCTTGAAATCTTGCACACATGTACACACTAAGCATAATATCAGGCCTAGATGCACAAAGGTAAAGTAAATAACCAATCATAGAGTGATATACCTTTTGATCCATGGTCTTGCCATCTTCATTTAAATCAAGATATCCATTTGCTTGCGTAGGAGTCTTGATGGGTTTGTCATTCTTCATGTCAAACTTATGGAGCATATCTTTGATATACTTCGTTTGATATATGAAGATTTCTTCCTTAAGTTGTTTAATTTAAAATTCTAGGAAGAACTTCAACTCTCTCATTATTGATATCTCAAATCTCCTTATCATGATCATACTAAATTCTTCACAAAAGCTTTTATTAGTAGAACCAAATATAATGTCATCGACATATATTTCGTAAATAAATAAATTATTATCTACATTTTTATAAATAGAGTAGAATCGGCTTTGCCTATTTTAAAACCCTTTTTTACGAGAAAATCTCTAAGGCATTCATACCATGCTCTAGTTACTTACTTAAGTCTATAGAGCGCCTTATGAAGTTTAAACACATGATGAAGATGTGAGGGATCTTCAAACCTGAGTGGTTGCTCCACATACATCAATTCGGAGATTAGTCCATTTGCACATTGATAACCGTGAGTGAGTACCTAGTAGTAGTAATAGGTGACTAGGCGTCGAGATCGTTGGATGTCACAAATAATTTAGCTTTTGATTGATTTCGTTATCGACGTGATCATTGTCGAGAGCACGAGCCACCAGATGACCAGAATCAAAATTCCTAACGCACGATTCATAAAATTGATTATAAAAATATTTATTTAAAATAGGGATATTTGATCATTAATTATATGTATCGAAGAAGTGGACATATGATTTTATATAGGCTTGTGCTTGAAATTTGATTCTCTGGCCTGTTTTTATCAACTGTATGTGGATGTACCCCTCCCCTCATTATATATTTAGGTCAAAAAGTCATATACTCGAAGCTCCGAGTATAATATGTTCATATTGTATTACTTCTGAATATTTAGAAACTTTTTTCTAAATCTAAAAATTTGTTTCCATATAAAATACGATGTACTATTTGGAATATAGCCGTATATCTTATTTATCTTATAACAGTTATAAAATCTGATAATGACATGATAGGATGAATGCTGGTTGTAAAGATATATCATATTTTTATTAATATATATATTTATTAATTATTTATTTCTCATCACCAGAACAATCACCACTCTCATTCTCCTAACGTCCGCCGCCACGGTCCACCACATGGGCAGGTAAGCATGGCTCCCCACCAGTGTCAGCGAGCTGGCCACCAGCTGCGACCAGTCGAAGCTCCCGGGGGACACCTGGAGGACGACCGGCACCACCACAGTGAGACTCCATTATTGGCATGCTGTCATGAACCGTACGTTGTGGGACGGTTGCCTCCTGCCGCGGAGCCGCGGCGGCGACGCGGTTAGCGTGCTGCGACACCGCGGCCGCGTACACCTCCTGAGCGTTGATGGTCCGGCTGACAGCGGGCGGCGAAACCGGAAAGTTGAACCCGACCGCGCCCCCGGGGCCGCGGAGGCAGGCTGACGCCGCGTCGAACGCGCGCGCCGCCTTCTCCGGCGTGTCGTAGGAACCGAGCCATATCCGCTCGTGGCCGTTGGGCAGCCGGATCTCCGACACCCACCTGCCCCACTTGCGCCGCCGCACGCCCTTGCACTTCCTCTCCCCCGCCGCCGACCGTTGGGGGAGTCGGAGATGACGAGTGGGATGGTGACGTGTCCGGAGGCTTGCTTCGCTGTCCGCCCGACGTGTACAGCGAGACTGGACCACGTGCGTAGACTTGACTTCGACAGTATGGTCGTTGTTCTCAACTGTTTACGTGTAATGATTACGGCAACTGGTATACTAGCAAACAAATTATCGCCACGAAATTTTGTGAATGACAACACTGCACGCATATTTGCTCATGTCACACTTTTGTCACGACCGAGTTAGAAGAATTCGACTGATATAAGATGGAGAATGTAAGGCAACTACTACGGTATGGGCTACTCGTCTTGTCAGTTGGTTGTGACGTCATGACAACCAAAGAGTATAAGGGCAGCGACTCCATCGGCTTGGATTGAGCTATAATATCTTTTTATGTATTTACCTTTGAGCCTATGCATGTATAGGGTTATATACTACATACATACTTAGGTTAGGGCTCTTAACTTTTGGAGGCCTAAGCAGTCGTCCTTGCTGCCCTTGCCCAGGGCTGACTCTGCAACTAGTCTCCAAACGTCGGAAAGTTTCAGCAATATCGAATATCGTTTGCAGGCAACATGAGGGACACTAGTGATCAGTGACGAGAGCAACACGAGGGTAGAGCTAGGGAGGTGAAATTGCAGAGGCGGCAATGGCCAGTGTCCTAGACTGGACTTGTCGAGTGGCGCCGACGAGGCAGGTGGGGAGTGACACATTGAGTGAGGGTAGTAGACGTAAAATGGCTTTTGGTTTTGACGATGAATAATGAATAGTTATAATATCCGGATACCTTAGGGTGTCTCGTAGATTTCAAAATATATCTTTATGTTTAGAAAAGGAATTCTTAGAAGAAAAAAACTACCCGTAGGTATCAAAGATATCCCATAACTGGGAAGATCATGACAAAATGCGTTGAAGAGTCTACATACGACATACCATCGGCATCGCCAAAAATTTTGCCAAAAATTGGTTTTTCAGATGAGGCTAATAACGATAACTTTACCTCTCTTCCCGACTAATCGGTGATTGATCGGATATATTTCAGCGATGAACTTTCTGACAACGATTCAAATGATGAGGTAAGTCGATTTATGGACATCGACGATTTATGCGCCAAAGATTACGACATCGAGTTTGAACCACTCGACTGCAAAGACAACTGTGAATGTCCAATTCACAACAAGTCGGGATCAATCTCCGCAGCTTATGACAACATGGATTGTTAAGATACTAGCCCGAAGCAATCCGATGAAGCATCCATGATAGATCTAGACACCTCCTCTAACGAAGATTATCCCCGAGAAGTTTTCGGTATCGGAAACAGAGGTGGTGATCTGGGTCATCATCATGATGACCCTACAAACAGTCAGGGTCCTCCGGCCCCAACAACAGGCAATGGTCAGCCTCACGCGGACACACCACATCCGGCCCTTATCGGGGCCCTAGTCATGCAATCTCCCGATTATCAATAGGGGGTTGACTGCTTTAAATCTACGACCGCTAAAGGGATCCTCCTTCTACAAGAGGCCCTTATGCGTCCTCTGATCACAAATCTGGCTAACCCAGTCGGTAAGGGTTGGGTGACCTCGGCGGTCGACTTAACAAAGGGGGTCATGCTTCAGGGCGAGAACTCCCATCTAGCCCTAGCCGAAAATAGTACTAATTGGGGCAGGTGAGACAGTCCCCTGTCGCGAGACGCATCGGACCCAGAAAGGCGTAACCCCAGGATTAAGGCTTCCCATGATGACAATCAGGCAAATAACCGCTGTCGGACCTCACCAGTCAAGGGTCATCTAATTAATAACTTGCGTCAGGTCATCAACAACCAGTGAAGACATCTGGAGGCTTTTGAGGAGGCTTCTTCTACCCCTTGTCGATCTAATTTAGAAATGTCCCGACATCGGTCAAATCGGTACAAATCTCTGATTGTCATGGGAAAGACTCTCGGAGGTGTTGGAACTAAGCAAGGTGCCATCAATAGTTGCATGGCCTTCTCTCCAGATCTACGGAATGTAAACTAGCTGGCAACGTTCCGCCCCGGGATGGTTGAGAAATACAATGGAAGTACAAACCCTGTTGAATTTCTCCATATCTATACTACGGCCATCTAGGCGACTTGGGGGGGGCGAAAAGGTAATGATGAATTACCTCCCTATGGCCCTTGAAGGGGCAGCCATGATATGATTCACCAATCTATTGTCAGGGACAATCTACTCGTGGGAGTAGCTCTGCGATGTGTTTCGAGCTAACTTTCAGGGTACGTTCGTTCATCCCAGCAACAAAAAATGATCTCTATTGTTGCGAAAAAATGGAGAACAAAACCTTGCGCAAGTTTATGTGATGCTTCAGCAATAACCGGAACACCATCCCCAAGATCAGCGACTATGAAATCATCTAGGTGTTCACTCAAGGGGTTAAGAGCTAGCATTGCATTGAAGACATCACTAGAAAAGAACCTGAAATGGTTAAGGAGCTCATGCAAATTGTCGATAAGTCTACCAGGGCTGAGGATGCACTCCTCTACGTTAAGGAAACAACTCAGGGGATCAAGGTTGCCCTGATAACTTCATACGACTGGGCTATTTCCCGATAGTGGTTGAGCCTATAATAAATAATTGTAGGGTTATCTGAGTCCTTGTCGATGGAGGGAGCTCCTTGAACATTCTCTTAGCTAACACACTCAGAGGAATGCAAATCTCCTAGTCTACGATCAAGCTGGTTCCTCAAGCCTTTCATGGTATAATACCTTGATCTTCGGTCACTCCTATCGGCCAAATATCACTACCCGTTACCTTCGGGAAGCATGACAATTTCTGAACAGAAAAAAATCTTGTTTTACGTTGTTGATTATGAAACGACATACAATTTTATCTTAGGAATACCTACTCTTGTCAAATTCATAGCAACCACGCACTACGCTTCTCAGTGCGTAAAGATCCTTGGACCCGAGAGAGTCATCACCATCCAGGGTTATCCTAAAGAAGATCTGTTTTGCAACAAGCTAATGAAGGTGATATGCCCTAGAGATAATAATAGAGATGATTGTATCATGTCTATGTTTATGTACTTTTGAATAATGTATTATTCCAAGAATGACTATCATTTACATTGATGGACAAATATGTGACTTGTTCGTGGAACTCTTTGTTGGTATCATGATATTATTCTAAATTGATCCTTGGTCACGTATCATTGTGATGATTCATAATACCAGCACATGTATCGATTGATGATCACGTTTCACGGATCATAGGTATAGAGATACCATGTCAATAGTATGGACACTTATGTTGGAGAATATGATGTTGGATAGATCAACCTTAAGATACTGCTAGGATTGTTATTTATGATGTGCCATCAGTTGTTATCTCAGATAGTGTACCTGCAGGATCCGAGGTTTTGAGATTGTCATTGATTTCCAGAATATGTAGTGACATACTTTGGGGGTGCCTAACGCTATTCCGTAACTAGGTAGTCATAAAAATAGTTTTCGGGTTTGTCATGTAATATGTCATAGTCTATGAGCAATCAAGATGGAATTTGCCCCTCTTTAATAACGAGAGAGATAGCTCTGGGCTCCTTGAGGTAGTTGGATTGAAAAAGTGCATGGCCATACCAATATGATTAAAGAGTTAATCATGATGAATCCACTACTTGATCGAGTGAATAGCCGAGCTATCACAAGGGTGGCATGTATCTCGCCTTGAACTTGACTGGTATCATGAGGCAAATGGATCAATGCATGTGTATATCAAGGTTCAACTAATATGATCTTTATGTATACTCGGAAGTCAACATGTACTGCTAGGGATTGCTATTGATTTCAGTTTGGAAAAGGTTTCCGAGTCGTAGCCGTTTGTACATGAACCTAACTAGTCACACACTTAATGGGTTGGGACAAAACATACGAATTGGATTCGTATATGGGTTTGATTGGATTGTGATCTATGAGGTGTTAGAGTCCATTAGCGAGCTCTATATAAGGAGAGGCGTGGGGTAGGGCATGGAGAGGTGAGCCACTCCAAAACCCTAGCCGTAACCCTTCACACGACCTCTTAAAACCCTAGTTGTGCGCGCGGTGCTAGCACATCAACGCTTGACGATCCTACCCAGTACGTGTGGATACCGTAGAGGCGTTGCTGCTATTGTGATGCTGATCTCCTCGGCATGAAGATTGCGATGCCTCTGTTTCGCTGGTTGAGGATCTACTCAGCTGGTCGACATACCTACTCGCCTAGTCATGAAGCACGACACGACCACTCAGAGCTGGTTGAGGATGCAACAAACATGCTTGATGAACTGGTCGAGAAGCACAACCACCTGATCGGAACTGGTCGAGAAGTACGGCCACCTGATTGGAGTTGGTCGAGGAGCTTGACCACCTGTGCGGGGCTGGTCGCGGATCTAATTGAGAATCTATTAGAGAAGTTTGATGTGCACGACGTTGGATCGGTCTACTCCAACTCTTCTTCCAATGCTCTGCACGTCAAGCGGTAACGATCTATGATCTCCTACTAGCATGGTTTTCTGGGTGAATGCGGCAGAAATTTTTTGTTTTTAGGCTAGCGTAGCGAACTCGTTTCCCAACAGCGATATCTCGACATGGCTGTTCAACACAAACCAAGCAAGGAATCCAAAAGCTCAAAGATCAAGGTGGACAAGAAGCCTTAGTTGTAATCGTGATCACAACGCCTCGAGATGTAAACCCGAAGACTCGGGGGCTCGGCTTCATAAATAGTTTGGAGCCTATAAAACAACGTCTACGTTATCCCAAAATAATAAGGGTCACTGCTTATCAGCTTAATCTAGTTTGTGTTGTTTAGGTTTAAGATAATAGGTCTACATAGCTCGAGGGTCATCAAAAGTTTTTTTGTAAATTCTAAGTGTAAGTCCTTATAGTAGTTTCTCATAGTAATAAAGATCATATTGCCTATGAAGTCAATCAATCTTCTTTTTCTACCTTTATTGTCTTTCTGTGCATCTTCATGCTTGACAAATACGGTAAGTCACTTCTCGGATCCTGCATCCTAAACGTACACCCAGGTCGGCAAAAACTTTGTCTCAACCTAAGGGCAATATGAGTTCCTTTTACTTTAAAAGATGTTTCTTACTATCTAGACTGCCCACCGGAATTTCTAGTTCCGAGTAGACAGTCACGGGCTTAATAAGTACTAGGCGCTGGAAACCGAAAATAACATATTGTGTGTTCTTTGAAAGCAGATTCTAACAAGAAGGGAAGAACTATTGCCTTATGAACTTGGGGTTAAAAGGCTGCTTGTCGTGTTCCACGAGTAACTGGAGGCTACGATGTCTCCTACTCATGCAGACCGAAGGCCAGTCATAATAAGTGTTCCGACTAGTGATCAACGTATCCTAAACTAATCAAAGGAAGAAGCCAATAGAAGATCATGATATGTAGTCAAAAGAGTCCAGCACAAAGTACTCCCATCAAGCATGGATAAAAATTGAAGTTCCCGACCTAAACTAACAAAATCTACCAAGTTTTCTTACAGACTTTTGGGTAAAGGTAAAAGAATTATGTCGAGGGCAAGAAGTCCAGCAAGTCCACAAAGGCCTTGGCCACTCCCATTGCCTCCTCAACCTTGGTGGCCGATGAGTTTTCTGACTTGTCCCTAAATCCTTTCAGGAGGATGTTGGTGTTGAACTTTGGATGATGAGTCTTCACGATAGCCACCGTATAGGCGAGTGTCAACTCTCCACTCTGTTGGGACTGGCTTGAGAGGTGTTCGGTAATCATCTCTTGGAACCCACTGAGTGCCTCGGCAAGCTTGGTAACCTAGACAACAAACCTATGAGCATCCTCTTTGTCGGTAGCCTCTATTTGGATCCCAATCCCGGTAGGCACATCCTGGAAGACGTTGAATGCCACAACAAGCTGCTGGTAGGCAGCTGACATTTGGGCCCCTTCCTAGATGATGGGTTCTTCGGCTGTGGAGAATTCCGCAAGATGATATGTTTGGAAGACAAAGGAGAATAAGCAATTTGTCGGGATATTCGAGGCTCACCTTTCATCCGGTCCTCCAACATGGAGTCCACCTTCTCCTTCTCTACTGTCATTCGAGAGAGCTTCTGACGTAGCTCGGTGTTTTCCTTCTTGAGCTCAGTAACTCAGGCGGTGGCCTTCTCGGCATCACAGTGGGTCTTCCCTAAGTGATGCAAGGAAAACATCAAAGAACGACAAGGTCAGTACCAGTTATTTTGCTAATTGGGTTTCTAACCTGCAGGTAGAATCTTACTGTGAAAAAAACATTTAACACTGATTCCTGCTGATGGCCAACCCGCCCTTCAAGCATTTCCCCCTTGGATGCATCTAGTGGAATCCCATACTCCTTAGATGGTGGAGTAGTGGCGATCTCAGTACTGGTTACTTTTAGTTCCTGACTGGTGGCAAATAATGCCGAAGGCTCACCAGGTTTGCTACCATATCCTTCAGAGGAGGGAGGTGTTGGAGGTTGGGGAAGTTGGGGCTTAGGTACTATCGATGGTATTCTAGCTAGCCAACGAGAGAGGCAAATTCAAAACATGCATTCCACCAAGCATAGCAAATAATTCTCATCATACCTGAGTCGTTTCCTAGTCCCCAAAGGCTTCACGAGGACCAGAAGAGGTGCCAATCACTTGCCTCCTAATGCTAGCTGGGTAAAGGGAGCATCACCCGACATACTCACAGGGACTGCTGCTTCCTACGCTCTTGGGCCGAAGGCTAAAACGTACTCGACATATTAAAAAACTGGCATAGCTATAAAGGATCAGGGTAAATACTCAACTTACCGAGATCGAATCCATTGTCGAAGGCGGCACTAGGTCGACAAGATCAGAGGGAGCAGGAGTAGTTAGCATCGGTGCCCTATCATCTATCGCTGAGTCCACTCCTGCGAAGCCATCACCCTCCAGCACCATGCCATTGTCGAAAGATACAATTTGCAGTGTGCCACTCCCAGTCTCACTCGAACCCCTGCTCCCCATGATAAAAACATCATCCGAGTCTGCATCCAGGGCTCCTGCGTTCTCAGCCTCCAGGTCAAGACCCGCGCGTTTGGGAAGCTGCCCAAGCCAACAATAACCATCACTGCAAGTACAACTACTCGAAAAGAAACACATGAATCAAGAAGGCTTTTTATGGTACTTATCAACGTGATTCTTGCCTGAGCTTCGGGGTCCAACTCTACGATGGGAGTCGGGAGATCCTTACGGCTGGGATGACTTCAAAAAGAACCCTAACCTTCTTGTCAGCAATCTCCAGTGAGTACACCGTGATAAAAAGCAACAATCAATGTTGCTACTCAGGATCGGGAAGCACCTATCTCACCATTTCGGGCCGGATCGAATCCGGCTAGAAAAGGCCAAACCTCGGTAATACTCAACTTCAGAGGACTAAGGTGGCACTTGATGAAGCCCCTAGTAATGTTGTACATCGTCAGATTTCTCTCCTTCAAGAGCAAGATCTCCTTGATAAGGCTCCGACGAAGGGTGGTCATCACCGGCTCCTCTATCCAAGCAACCCTTGATAGCAGTGCCAGCCTCGGCAAGGGAGTCCTTTCGGGCTAGGTTGGCAACAGAACCACTTCTTGTGCAAACCCAACGGAGACTTGGCGGCGAAGTCGATATACGCCGCCGACTTGCCCTCTCGAAGTCAAAATTTGGTGCCACCGGTGATCTTGTTCTAGAGCCTCTTCAGAATATAGAAGTATCAGAAGAGGTCCGAGGATCGACAGAAGCTGAGAAAGGCCTCGCACAAATGCACGAAGGCATTCAACCTCTTGATGGATGAGCTCTAGGTCATAGAAGGCCAGCACATCGAGGAAGAAGCTGGATGGAGGGAAGCCAAATCCGCATCGGAACAAGTCTAGGAAGACCACCGAGTTGTGGTTGTCCAGGCTCTAGATCGTTTGCCCCATCACTGGCGTTTAGGGATCAAAACCCGGGGAGGAATCACCTCATTGCTCTCAACCTTCTCCAAAGTCTCTTCCATGATCTCTCACTCCTGCCATTCCGAGATTGCACTTGCCATCTCGTCGGAGGAGGAGCTCTCTTTCTCGATCTTCTTCTTGCCCATGGCGGCAGAGGGATTGAGGAAAGAAGGTTTTTTGGGGGGTTTTGGAGCAGGAGAGCAAGGAGAACGATGAGCGTGACGGAAAGAAGTCGATGATGGAAGAGTGGACATTGAAGTGGGTCTCCCTTTGCCTTTATATAGAATGGGGCTTTCGGAAATGGTAGTTCGGTTGACGACGTGATACGCCTCAAGGCCACAATCTCCTTCTTTACCGTCACATCGCATTTAAGGCCCACTGCAAGCGGGGCAATTGGCGCCGCATCCTAAGGAGTTTAGCTCCTCACGCTGCTACCATAGTCACGATGCTATGGCTCGAAAAGATTCTCACCACTACCCGAAATCTCCACTGCGATGTTTCAATTTTCAAAATTCACCAGCAATAAGCCTTTTTTTTTCTTCCAAAAGGCTAGGCTTACAAAGAATCTACTCGGATGGAATACATTCTTGAGAACTCTATTGGGGACTCGAAGGTGTTCGAAATCTCGAGTAAAAAATCAAAAAGCTCGGTTAGACGCTTGATCATAATTAGGGACCCGGGTCATACTCGATAGCATGGTCAGACAAAAAGCTTATCTTTGCTAGCCATATATTTGACCTGTCGAAGTCTCATTTCATGTACTGATGGGGGCTTGACGATGAATAACATATAGTTACCATATCCGGGTATCCTAGAGTGTCCCGTAATTCTCAGAGTATATATTTATCTCTGGGAAGAGGATCACTAGATGAAAGAAAACTACACGTAGGTACCCAAGGTGCTCCGTAACCAGGAAGGTTTATCTCCAATAATAGGAAGGAAGATTCCAGAAGACGTATGACACCTCTATATATATACGGAGCCAAGGGGCCCTACGGAGGAGAGAGTTTCACAAGCCAATACAAGCTCAGATCAATACAAGATAAACATGACGTAGAGTTATTATCCTCAAGAAGACCTGAACCTGTCTAAAAACCTCTGTGTGTTCCCCTTATGATTCGTCTATTCAAAGCATCTCACATTCTTTAACAAGTTTGTTAGATCAGCGGTTTACCAATCCTCGATAGGTTTCGAATGGGAGACATGTCTGCAATGAAGTTTAAGATAGTTGTAATTTGTCCCGACAAGCAAGGTGGTCGACACTAATAGCGTTGCTAGCCTCAATTAATATTTTGTCATGGTAAACTTTCATTAAAATTAGTCTCTTTAGCTTTTATTATGAGGTTAGTGTCATTTAGTTACAAAAAGTATAAAATTAGAAGAAGAGATAAAATTTATGTTAGTTGAAGAGGAAATTATTTATGCTTCAAACTTGTACCAAAATCGTATACATGTATTAGTTTAATTTCTATACGTTTTGATCAACTATCAAAATCATACATCAAGTGTAGACAACTCAACCAAAATCAGAGTAGGTCTGTCTTACTTGCGTGTTGTGCCTTGCTTGATGCAATGACCTTGAGCTATACGATGCTTCTTAATCTATTATCTTAGTAAGAATTTTTATTTTTTCATTATTGTCCATTATGAATTTTAGCTATTGATTAATTTTATTTTACATGGACTTTTTATTTAGGTATTTGATATTTATAATAATTTGAATTTTTTCTAGGACTATGTTTTATATGGTCCCTTCTTTTTTTCTATTCTAACCACAATTTTAATTTATATTAATTTTATTTTATTTATACTCTTTAGATATTTTTCTTCTCAAACCTTATGGAAACCAAACTGCTAATTTTCTATAATTTTTAATTTCGAATTTAGCTATTTAATAATCGTATTTGATATGGATATTTTAGTTTAATCTCGATTGTTAGATGTTCCTAACAACGAGTGGTCTAGATATTTTTGCTTCAATTAATATGTTAATTTCATGACCTTAAGAGTGAAAATGTTCTCTTTTAACACTCAAATAATAATATAGATGATCCGACCAAAATTCAACTGAAATCCTCAAAATCTAGTTAGTGATACATGAACAACTAATCCTCATAAATAACAATGGATGCTTCCCATATTTCGAAAAAGAAACTAGCATTAAAATGGACATGTTGGAAATTCATTCGTGCATGCATGATAAAACGAACTACAAGTATGCGGCATGCATGCGATGGCTGGCCACTTGACTGGCGTCAAAATCATGAGAGAACACACACATGTGTCTCTGCCTGTAGGGTGCCGTGCGAAGGTCCAGAAAATGTCACTAGCTAGGTAGTAGTGCTAGCCTACTAGGTAGGTGACTCGTTGTCGCGACCGGTGGATGTTAGATCATCTCCAACGGTTTTCTTTCAGGGACTAAAATTCTTTCACGACGGGATTTTTTTCTCTTCAGCACTCCAACGGTTTCCTTTCACGGTTTCCGTCACAACGGGATTCCCAGGGTTATTCCCTTCTGGACGGGATTTTCTATTCTTTCCCTTCGCGATTCCCTTCGAGGGGAAGCTGTTGGAGATGAGAGAAAATAAAGGGAATAAGAACGTGGAAGGGAATCAGGAAAGGAACGAAATGAAAGGAATATAGTTGGAGATGGTCTTATGATACGACCAATTGAGCTCTTTTCGGTTTCGTTGTCAACTGATCAGCCACTAGTGACGAGAGCACGAGCCATCAGAATCAAAACTCCAAAGGCCAGGGTATGCACCGCTCTCGTCCTCCTCCACGTCGACGCCCGTTGGCGATACCGGCAGGTGGGCATGGCTCGCCACCACGGTTGGCGAGAAGAGCGGCGGCGGGTTGGCCATCAGCTGGGACCAGTCGAACGTCTCCACCTCCAGCCGGGTCGGCATCGTCGCCACAGCCAAACTTTCCATTGGCACGTCGTCATGCACTGGCGTGGGATTGGTTGCCTCCTTCCGCGGAGCCGTGGCAGCGCGGTTGGCGTGCGACACCGCAGCTGCGTACACCTCCTGCACATCGCTGGTCCGGCCGACGGCGGGCGGCGAGTCCGGGAAGTTTAGCCCGTCCGCTGCGCCCGGGCCGCGGAGGCAGACGAACGCAGCGTCGAATGCGCGCGCCGCCTTCTCCGGCGTGTCGTAGGATCCAAGCCATATCCGCTCGCGGCTGTTGGGCAGCCGGATCTCCGACACCCACCTGCCCCACTTGCGCCGCCGCACGCCCTTGTACCTCCTCTGCCCCGACGGCGACCTTGCATGCTGCTCCCCTGGCGGGGGCGACGACGAGGAGGAGTTGACCAGCATGTCACGAGCTAACCACAAGCAGTGCACCGGGCAATGGCTGCGCCAGGCGTCGTACGCCGCAGGTAGGTAGCTCGAGCGCCGCTGCGTGCGGGGAAAACTGGGGGAGCTCGACTGCTCGAGGGGAGACTGCGTGCGTGAATGGCGCGCGCCTCGGCAGTATTTGTACGGTTCGGCGTGAGGCGTTGGGACCCTCGGAGACGAGTGGGGATGATGACGTGTACGGGGCTTGCCTGGCTGTCCGACCGACGTGTACAGGGACATCGACGACGGGACCACGAGTAGTGGGGATTTGCATCCTCTGACCTTCGGTAAAGTCAGAGGTGCTACAGTAACGCGTAGTTGGTTTTTTCCGTCTGTCCGATCCCGAATGAACAGTCCAGATTTTAGTGCTACATCATCGCTACAGTACCAAAGTCAGAGGATACGAGTCCGAGTAGTGGAGTACTCGACTTCAACAGTATTGTTCGTGTGCTGTGGGATACGAACGTACGTGGTTGTTTCTAGCCTCCAGAATCTTTTCCTGAAACCAGAGGCACCGGTGGGCCATGATTGATCGATTTTTCTTCTTGGGTGATGACGAACGGGTAAAAGCACCTGAGAACAAGTACAGTAGCTGTCGTATCACCCATCACATCAGATTTGCTTGTGAGCCGACGGAACTTGGCGTCTGTTCCGTTGACCGGTTGTACACGCTCTGTAGCACATGATGGACCCGGCCCGCTAATTGAAGAGAGGTTAAAAGCGTCGAGGACTTATCGACGAGTAAAGTAAGATTATAAATACTTATTTAGATACAAGATTTTATATATGTTTGAAAATAATAATTCAACGGCTTCTGCTGTCTTGATTAATCTGAAGGGATGACAATTACAAAAGGGGTGCTCCTATAAATCTCGATAATTCTTTCATGTTTTAAATAACAAAACTTTTGTTGGATGAATCGGGCTTGAATGTATTCTAGCATACAATAGTTTATTTCTGTTTCGATCTAAGCTCATATTGCTTCTGTTTAGCTCTTCTTCTGGTTTATCTCGGCTTCTTTTTTGCCTTCCTTCTTAACGTATCCTTTTTATATAGTAAGGTCATAGCGACGTATTATACTCGGAGTCTCGAACGTAACTTTTTCGAACTATGTTATTTAAAGGATTCTTTCATAATCTAGGAATAGTTTCCATATAAAATACGATGAACTGTCTAGAATATTAAATGCATTATACAAGGTAACAGATATGTGTATAATGGTACTCCATTCTCAGGATATATCGTATTTCTAGTAAATCTTTAATTATTAATTATCAAATTCTCATTAGCTAGCTCTCCAATTCTACTTAGAATAAGGCAATTAGATTATACATAGTTGAGGATCTAATTGTATCAGAACTCACCTAGTCAGGAATGATTCATGGCAAAAGATATTCTTCCTAGTCGGGAATTTTCTCTGACTGAATAAAACCTTTTTCGATCAAAAACCTTCCTCACCTAAATTAAGTTCTACATGTACAGACCTAGGCCTACCTAGTCGCTCAATTGCATCTAACCACAGAAGCCCAAATGCCACCTTTTTTGTGTCATCAGAGAACATCGAATTAAATGTGCATGACTTGTAAGGAGAGTTGAAGCAATCATGTTGCCTAAAAAGACAATTTTGTAGTTCAAAAATTGTTTGTAACACCGTTAATTCCATCAATAACACCAACGCTTATATCGAGCATTTGTTTATGACAATATGTCTGAAAAATAATAGGGTTATCTTCTTGAATCAGAGATCGAATATGAAGCAAGGCACATACGATGTATGTAGGTTCGTGCCTCTGATTGGAGTAATACCCTATGTCCTGTGTTGATGGTTATGTATATATATTTACTTGAGTACAGACAATGTGGCTGACCTATTACAATGAGTAGATCGGATCTAGTCTAACCTAGGGCTAAAGTCACCAAGTTCCTTCTATGTCAAGGTTCTAATACTTGTCTCGAGTAGCCAGAAAAGGAGAGCCTCCCCTCGGGGGATCTGGGTCCTCGCCTTATATATGAGTGATATACTGCCTCCGATCCATCCACAATCGATAGGGGGTCCTTCTTATCGTTCAAGTAGATAAATTTATTATGGATACTAGTCTTGTCAAGTTGAGTAAGAAATCGTGGTCTTCCTAGTATACGTCTTCTAGATTCCAGGAGTATCAGGTATCGTAGATTCAGTTTCGTAATATCTAGAGTTATCAAGCATGCACACGGCATACCCCATCCCTATATGGTATACTCTTTATGCATATATAACCCATAGTTAGATATTCGATAGTAGCTCCCTAACTCTACTTAGCAGGGAGGATTTCTGCAGGTGCCTATTCGAGTACCGTCAAGTCTAAGCCTCGTCGAGTA
Organism: Phragmites australis; assembly: GCF_958298935.1. Taxonomy (NCBI): domain Eukaryota; kingdom Viridiplantae; phylum Streptophyta; class Magnoliopsida; order Poales; family Poaceae; genus Phragmites; species Phragmites australis. The sequence continues at coordinate 5,610,859 of NC_084928.1, read as the reverse complement.
AGGTAGATCGAACTTACAGTCGAAAGAATCGAATAAGGAGATGCTTTGCTCTGAGCATTCAGTGGAAACACTTTTGGGTCGAATGCCCTATTGTTATCCGCACTCGAGACTCGATAAGGGCCAATAGTATCAACTTATCGACATTCGTCTCTCAGTAGAGTTAAAAAAACCTTTCAAAATTTGAAACAATAGGTATATGAGCATTTAATGCTTGCAGAATACATATGGGCAGAGATTCGAACATCATCATCAAGTCACTTTTTACATCGATCGAAGCGTCACAATATTTATCTGAAACGGAAACAATTTCCATGTCTCATCTTGAGGTAAGGCCTATTTAATTATCTGAGAGGAGAACTTCATCATCATTGTCGTAGCCTCATTGTCTCCTCTACATTCTCGCTCTTTGAATTCATCAACCATTGCTCGCCTTCCACTCAAAGACTTCATCTTTCACTTTGGATCTTATGGTGGAAACTCCCAATTAGGTAACTTTGCCTTTGGGGGTGCTCAACATTATCTCCAAAAAACTGCAGCATCCAGAAGATTTTGCCTTCTTCCGTTGTGTCTACACCTCATGGCGTGAAGTGCGTACGATAGCGGAATTTGCTCATTGGATCATGAAAGGACTGTTCGTGCATGAGGATGGCTTGGTGGAGGTCCATAGCTTGAGAAGTGAAGAAGTTTTCGACCTTCATTTTTGAGGTTTAGTCAGCGACAACTGGGAGATGATTGCGGCCTCGGACGGGCTCTTGATCATCATCGAACGAGGGCATCTTATCAAAGGTAGAGTAATTAACATAGTGATCGGAAGGTTCTATAATCTCGCATCACTTTCCTATGATAGAAAATTATTCATCATCATTATCCCGAGGATGTCGTGCTTTCATCTTCAGATGACAAAGGGAATGCACGTTTATCTTGTCAACGGACCACCACGGTGGTTTTAGATCTCTAGTGGCAAGTTTTGGGATGTATTTCAGATTTTCTGGATGGAGTGGCTTTAGGGGATCGATCAGGAGCTGTGAGACATTGGAACAATCAAAGCCCGAGTTTGAGATCTGGCAACCTGCTAAATGGTGGCACTTGATGAAGTCCCTAGCAATGTAGTACACCGTTAGATTTCTCTCCTTCAGGAGCAAGATCTCCTTGATAAGGCTCCAGCGAAGGGTGGTCATCACTGGCTCCTCTGTCCAAGAAACCCTTGATAGTAGTGCCAACCTCGGTAAGGGAGTCCTTTCGGGCCAGGTTGGCAACATAACCACTTCTGATGCCAACCCGACTAGGAGACTTGGCAGCAAAGTCGATATACTCCGCCGACCTGCTCTCTCGAAGCCAAAATTTGGCGCCATCGGTGATCTTGTTCTGGAGCCTCTTCAGAATATAGAAGTACCAGAAGAGATCGAGGGATCGACAGAAGCCGAGAAAGGCCTCGCACAGATGCACGAAGGCACTCAACCTCTCGATGGATGAGTTCCAGGCCATAGAAGGCCCGCACCTCGAGGAAGAAGCTGGATGGAGGGATGCCAAATCCGCATCAGAACAAGTCAAGGAAGACCACCGAGCTGTGGTTGTCCAGTCTCTGGATCGTGAGCCCCGTCACTAGCGTTTAGGGATCAAAACCCGGGGAGGAATCACCTCCTCACTTTCAGCCTTCTCCAAAGTCTCTTCCATGATCTCTCACTCCTACCATTCCGGGATTGTGCTTGCCGTCTCGTTGGAGGAGGAGCTCTCTTTCTCGATCTTCTTCTTGCCCATGGCAGCAGAGGGATTGAGGGAACAAGGTTTTTTGGGGTTTTTGGAGCAGAGGCGCAAGGAGAACAATGACCATCACGAAAGCAGTCGATAACGAAAGAGTGGACATTGAAGCAGGTCTCCCTTTGCCTTTATATAGAATGGGGCTTCCGAACACGGTAGTTCTGTTGACGATGTGATATGGCTCGAGGCCACGATCTCCTTCTTTACCGTCACATCGCATTTAATGTGACATGTGGGGCAGTTGGCACCGTACCGTGAGGAGTTTAGCTCCTCATGCTGCTGCCGTAATCATGATACTATGGCTAGAAAAGATTCTCACCACTACTCGAAATCTCTACTGTGATGTTTCAATTTTCAAAATTCACCAATAATAAGCCTTATTTCCTTCCAAAAGGCTAGGTTTACAAAGAATCTACCCGGATGAAATACCTTCTTGAGAACTTTATTGGGGAGTCGAAGGTGTTCAGAATCCCAAGTAGAAAATCAAACAACCCTGTTAGATGATTCATCATAATTAGGGACCCGGGTCCTACTCGATAACATGGTCAAACAAAAAGCTTATCTTTGCGGGCCATACATTTGACCCATCGAAGCCTCATTTCACGTAATAACGGATAGTTACCATATCCGGGTACCCCAGGGTATCCTGTAATTCTCGGAGTATATCTTTACCTCTGGGAAGAGGATCACTGGAAGAAAGAAAACTACATGTAGGTACCTAGGGCGTCCCGTAACCAAAGTGATTTATCTCCAATAATAGGAAGGAAGAGTCCAGAGAACGTACAACACCTCCATATATATACGGAGCCAATGGGCCCTATGGAGGAGAGAATTCCACAAGCCAATACAAGCAATACAAGCCAAGAGAATCGGAAGAAGAAGTCACCGACTAGGTTTAGATCTATCTAGGCTAACTATACCCCTTGTAACAAGCTCAGATCAATACAAGACAAACATGATGTAGGGTTATTATCCTCAAAAAAGTATAAACCTGTCTAAAAACCTCTGTGTGTTTTCTTGTAATTCGTCTATTCAAAGCATCCCCCATTCTTTAACAAGTTCGTTAGATCAACGATTTACTAATCCTCGATATATTTCGTATGGGAGACATGCCTGCCATGAAGTTTAAGTAGTTGTAATTTATCTCGACTAGCAAGGTGACCGACGCTAATAGCGTAGCTAGCGTCAATTTAATATTTTTTCACAGTAAACTTTCATTAAAAATTAGTCTCTTTAGCTTTTATTACAAGGTTAGTGTCATTTAGTTACAAAACGTATAAAATTAGAAGAAGAGATAAATTTTATGTTAGTGGAAGAGGAAATTATTTATGCTCCAAACTTGTACCCAAATCGTATACATGTATTGGTTCAATTTCTATACATTTTGATCAACTGTCAAAATCATACGTCAAGTGTAGGCAGCCTAACCAAAATCAGAGTAGGTTTGTCTTGCTTGCATGATGTGCCTTACTTGCTTGATGCGATGACCTTGAGCTACAAGGTCTTAATCTATTATCTTAGTAAGGATTTTGAATTTTTTTCATTATTGTCCATTATGAATTTTAGCTATTGATTAATTTTATTTTACATGGACATTTTATTTAGGTATTTGATTTTTATAATAATTTCAATTTTTTTCTAGGACTATGTTTGATATGGTCCCTTCTTTTTTTTCCATTCTAACCACAGTTTCAATTTATATTTATTTTATTTTATTTAGACTCTTTATTTAGATATCTTGCTTCTCAAACCTTATATAAAATCAAACTACTAATTTTCAATAATTTTTAATTCTGAATTTAGCCATTTAATAATCGTATTTGATATGGATTTTTTGGTTTAATCTCGATTGTTAGATATTCATAACAATGAGTGGTCTAGATATTTTTTTTTCAATTAACGTGGTAGTTTATGACCTTAAGAGTGAAAATATTGACTCTTTTTAACACTTAAATAATAATATAATAGATGATCCGACCAAAATTCAACTGAAATCCTCAAAATCTAGTTAGTGATACATGAACAACTAATCCTCATAAATAACAATGGATGCTCTCCATGTTTCGAAAAAGAAACTAGCAATAAAATGGACATGTTTGAAATTCATTCGTGCATGCATGATAAAACGAACCTACAAGTATGCGGCATGCACACTACTATAAAAATTATTTTTAGAGGCGGGTGATAACTCGTTTTTACAGGCGTTTAGTGCATCCGCCTGTGATCGAAGGCCTGTAGAAATAAATGATTTTTACAGGCGCAAAAAGTGACCGCCTGTGAAAATCTATTATCAAAGGCGGTTCCTCGGACCACCTGTGATAATAGATTTCCACAGGTGGTTCCTTAAGCGGACCGCCTGTGGAAATCAATTTCCACATGCGGTTTTTTAAGCGGACTGCCTGTAATAATCGGTTACTCAATCGATATTTTTTGAACCAAAAAAAGCAAAAAAAAAAAAATTGGACCGACCAGGAACCCCACGCGGTCGCGAGTCATAAGTCACGCGTTTTTTCGCGTGAAATACGCGCACTACGCGGTTTTTGGCACTTGAACTCGAAACCTGTCGGATCGCGCGATCCCTCCCCACCATCACACCAGAGAACGACAACTGAACATTGAGCATATGTAATTCTTTTGATATCTGCAATCCGAAACTTTAAATAATTATTTGGGCATCTAAATGACCTCAAATGAAAAACTTTTTAACTATAAAGTTGTAGATCTCGTTGAGGGCTATAATTTTCATATAAATTTTATCCTCATCCGACTTCGTATGAAAAAATTATGAATTTTTGAAAATAAGCTGTCACCCATTTCCACGTGCGGTTCCTTAAGCGGACTGACTGTAAAAATATAGTCATTTTTATAAATGTGTAACAGCTTATTTTCAAAAATTCATAACTTTTTTATATGATGTCGGATGAGGATAAAGTTTATATAAAAATTGTAGACCTTGATGAGATCTACAACCTTTTAGTTGAAAAGTTTTTCATTTGAAGTCATTTAAATGCCCAAATAATTATTTGAAAATTAAAACGATTATTTAGATATCTAAATGACTTCAAATAAAAAAACTTTCAACTACAAAGTTGTAGATCTCATCGAGAGCCACAATTTTTATATAGATTTTTTCCTCATCCAACTTCATATACAAAAGTTATGAATTTTTTAATAGACGAATATTTCTGGAGGCGGTTCACATAAGGAACCGCCTGTGAAAATGACTATTTTTACAGGCGGTTACTTATGTAAACCGCCTGTGATAATAGATTATTATCATAGACGGTTCACATAAGAAACCGCCTGTGAAAATATATTTCCACAGGTGATCCGTAACTGCAGAAAGCCCTCGTCAATTATTCAAACGATTTTTCAAATAAATCGCTTGTAGAAAATTATTCTAAATATCTTGAAAAATAATTTTTTAAGCAGTGACATGCGATGGCTGGCCACTTGACTGGCGTCAACATCTTTAGAGGAGACTGACATGTGCACCTGCCTGAAGGGTGTCGTGCGAAGGTCCAGAAAATGTCACTAGCTAGGTGGTAGTGCTAGCCTACTAGGTAGGTGACTCGTTGTCGCGACCGGTGGATGTTACGATACGACCAATTGAGTTCTTTTCGGTTTCGTTGTCTACTGATCAGCCACTAGTGACGAGAGCACGAGCCATCAGAATCAAAACTCCAAAGGCCAGGGTATGCACCGCTCTCGTCCTCCTCCATGTCGACGCCCGTTGGCGATACCGGCAGGTGGGCGTGGCTCGCCACCACGGTTGGCGAGAAGAGCGGCGGCGGGTTGGCCATCAGCTGGGACCAGTCGAACGTCTCCACCTCCAGCCGGGTCGGCATCGTCGCCACAGCCAGACTTTCCATTGGCACGTCGTCATGCACTGGCGTGGGATCGGTTGCCTCCTCCCGCGGAGCCGTGGCAGCGCGGTTGGCGTGCGACACCGCAGCTGCGTACACCTCCTGCGCATCGCTGGTCCGGCCGACGGCGGGCGGCGAGTCCGGGAAGTTGAGCCCGTCCGCTGCGCCCGGGCCGCGGAGGCAGACGAACGCAGCGTCGAATGCGCGTGCCGCCTTCTCCGGCGTGTCGTAGGATCCAAGCCATATCCGCTCGCGGCTGTTGGGCAGCCGGATCTCCGACACCCACCTGCCCCACTTGCGCCGCCGCACGCCCTTGTACCTCCTCTGCCGCGACGGCGACCTTGCATGCTGCTCCCCTGGCGGGGGCGACGACGAGGAGGAGTTGACCAGCATGTCACGAGCTAACCACAAGCAGTGCACCGGTCAATGGCTGCGCCAGGCGTCGTACGCCGCGCCGCAGGTAGGTAGCTCGAGCGCCGCTGCGTGCCTGGAAAACTGGGGGAGCTCGAGGGTAGACTGCGTGCGTGCATGGCGCGCGCCTCGGCAGCATTTGTACGGTTCGGCGTGACGCGTTGGGACCGGACCCTCGGAAACGAGTGGGGATGGTGACGTGTACGGGGGCTTGCCTGGCTGTCCGACCGACGTGTGCAGGGACATCGACGACGGGACCACTAGTAGTTGAGTACTCGACTTCAACGGTATTGTTCGTGTGCTGTGGGATACGAACGTACGCGGTTGTTTCTAGCCTCCAGAATCTTTTCCTGAAACCAGAGGCACCGGTGGGCCATGATTGATTGATTTTTCTTCTTGGGTGATGACAAATGGATAAAAACGCCTGAGAACAAGTCCAGTAGCTTTCGTACCACCCAACACAACAGAATTGCATGTGGAGCATGGCGTCTGTTCCGTTGACCGGTTGTACGCGCTCTGAAGCACGTGATGGACCCGGCCCGCTAATTGCAGAGAGGTTAAAAGCGTCGAGGACTTATCGACGAGTAAAGTAAGATTATATAAATACTTATTTAGATACAAGATTTTATATATGTTTGAGAATAATAACTCAACGGCTTTTGCTATAAATCTCGATAGTTCTTTCATGTTTTAAATAACAAAAATTTTGTTGGATAAATCTAATCGGGCTTGAATATATTTTAGGTTACAATAGGTTATTTCAGTTTCTATTCGAGCTCGTATTGCTTCTGTTTAGCTCTCCTTCTAGCTTATCCCGGCTTCCTTTTTGTCTTCCTTCTTGGCGTATCCCTTTTTATATAGTAAGGTTAGAGCGACGTATCATACTCAGAGTCTCAAGTATAATTTTCTTGAACTATGTTATCTAGAGGATTCTTTCATAATCTGGGAATAGTTTTCGTATAGAATAAGATGAACTATCTGGAATATCCACACATACTTTATTTACCTTATGATGATTGTTAAATGTATTATACAAGGTAGCAGATATGTGTATAACGGTACTCCATTCTCAGGATATATCGTATTTTTAGTAAATCTTTAATTATTAATTATCAAATTCTCATTAGCTAGCTCTCCAATTCTACTCAAAATAAGGCAATTAGATTATACATAGTTGAGGATCTGATTGTATCAGAACTCACCTAGTCGGGAATGATTCATGGCAAAAGATGTTCTTCCTAGTCGGGAGTTTTCTCTGACTGAATAAAACCTTTTTCGATCAAAAACCTTCTCCACCTAAATTAAGTTCTACTTGTACAGACCTAGGCCTACCTAGTCGGCAATTGCATCTAACCACAGAAGCCCAAATGCCACCTTCTTTTTTGTGTCATCAGAGAATATCGAATTAAATGTGCATGACTTCTAAGGAGAGTCAAAGCAATCATGTTGTCTAAAAAGACAACTTCGTAGTTTAAAACTTGTTGGTAACACCGTTAATTGCATCGATAACACCAACACTTATGTCGAGAATTTGTTTATGACAATATGTCCGGAAAATAATGGGGTTATCTTCGTGAATCAGAGATCGAACATGAAGCGAGGCACATACGATGTATACAGGTTCGGGCCCCTGATTGGAGTAATACCCTATATCTTGTATTAATGGTTATGTATATATATTTACTTGAGTATAGGCAATGTGGCTGACCTATTACAATGAGTAGATCGGATCTAGTCTAACCTAGGGCTAAAGTCACCGAGTTCCTTCTATGTCAAGGTTTTGATACTTGTCTCGAGTAGCCGGGAAAAGAGAGCCTCCCCTCGGGGGATCTGGGTCCTCGCCTTATATAGGGGGGATATACTGTCTCCTATCCATCCACAATCGATAGGGAGTCCTTATCGTCCAAGTAGATAAATTTATTATGGATACTAGTCTTGTCGAGTTGGGTAAGCAACCGAGGTCTTCCTAGTATGCGTCTTCTAGATTCTAGGAGTATCACGTACCATAGATTCAGTTTCGTAATATCCAGAGTTATCAAGTATACACACGGCATACCCCATCCCTATATGGTATACTCTTATGCGTATATACTCTATAGTTAGATATTCGACAGTAGCCCCCTAATTCTACTGAGCAGAGAGGATTTCTACAAGTGCCTACTCGAGTACCGCCAACTCCAAGCCTGGTCGAGTAAGGTAGATCAAACTTACAGCCGAAAAAATCGAATAAGGAGATGCTCTCCTTTGAGTATTGAGTGTAAACACTTTTGGGTCGAATGCCCTATTGTTATCCGCACTCGAGACTCGATAAGGCCCAATAGTATCAACTTATCGACATTCGTCTCTGAGTAGAGTTAAAAAACCTTTCAAAATTTGAAACAATAGGTATATGAGCATTTAATGCTTGCAGAATCAAGATGGGCATGTAGAGATTCACACATCATCATCATGTCACTTTTTACATCGATCGAAGCATCATAATATTTATCTGAAGCGGAAACAATTTCCAAGTCTCATCTTGAGGCAAGGCCTATTTAATTATCTGATGGGAGAACTTCACCATCATTGTCTTAGCCTCATTGTCTCCTCTACATTCTCACTCTTCGAATTCATCCACCATTGCTTGCCTTCCACTCAAAGACTTCATCTTTCACTTTGGATCTTATGGCGGAAACTCCTAATTAGGTAACTTTGCCTTTGGGGGTGCTCGACATTATCTCCAAAAAAACTGCAGCATCCAGAAGATTTTGCCTTCTTTCGTTGTGTCTACACCTCATGGCGTGAAATGTGTAGGATGGCGGAATTTGCTCCTTGGATCATGAAAGGACCGTTCGTGCATGAGGATGGCTTGGTGGAGGTCCGTAGCCTGAGAAGTGAAGTTTTCGACAACTGGGAGATGAGTGGGGCCTTGAACGGGCTCTTGATCATCATCAAGCAAGGGCATCAGATCAAAGGTAGAGTAATTAACATAGTGATCGGAAGGTTCTATAATCTCCCATCGCTTTCCTATGATGCGCTCTGGGTGAACCTGGAGGGGTTCGCAGTGTGCAAGGATGGAAAATTATTCATCATCATTGTCCCGAGGATGTCGTGCTTTCATCTTCAGATGACGAAGGGAGTGCACGTTTATCTTATCAACGGACCACCACGGTGGTTTCAGATCTCTAGTGGTAAGTTTTGGTGGCGTATTTTAGATTTTCTGGATGGAGTGGCTTTAGGGGATCCATCGGGAGCTGTGAGACATTGGAACAATCAATGCCCGAGTTTGAGATCTGGCAACCTGATGTAAATGGTTCTCGACTTCTCCTAGTCGAATCTCACATGTTTTTCTAGAAGGGTGGTGAGCAAATTAATTATCGAGCTGAGCACATTGCATTGATGTCGGTTTCCCTCCACGCATTAGGTGATGAGATTTGGGAGCCACTAGAATGGAGGTTGTTCCTTGTGCGGAAGAAAGATCAATTCTACCGGGCATGACCTTCTAAGATGTACCATCAGTACACAGAGTTACCAACCCTAGTTGAATTCTTAGCTTCCACTGAGTAAACTCAGCTTTTGACCGAGAAGATTATGACGTGCTTGAAGTTTCCTTTCATGACGATGTTTCCAAGACCATAAAATTCCTTGAGGGGAATTTCAAATGGCGTTCATGTAAATGGATATTATCGAAACTTTCTCCTTAGTTGAGTAGTAGACTTTTTGGTATGACTTTGTCTAATGATTGTAATGAAACGTTGCTGACATTTTGTCCATCTGACATGCTATTGTCATTATTTCCTTATCGATGAAATAGAGTTAGCATGAGTAGATGCAATCTTGATCCATAGGTGTGTAGACCACCTTTAAGACTTATTGATCGAATATCATTGATATATGTAAACTCGATTAAACAAGCCATTAGATGTGCGGCCCTCGAGTGAATAATCGAAAAGACCGTAATAATAAGGAAAAGACTAGTGTAAAACTAGAAATAGAGCACATGATGGCATTTTGCAAACTTTCACTGACTTGCGTGTTTAACCAATGTTCGGACATGGGCTCGACAGAGGACACACATGGGATTGACTAGAACTTTAGAACTTTTTTTTAACTATTAGGAGTGCGATGTCTGACAATCTCTTGTACTGTTATGCCTTATTAGGTGTAGTCTGTCATCAACCCAACATATGTCTTTACTGGCTCTTATCCAAAGCAGTCGATGCAAAGCCAAATAAACTTTTGCAAAAAAACATATACAAAATTTACGAAAAGTATGGTATTATAATGTAACCCCTAACTCTATGGTTGAGGAGAAGATTACTCGATCTAAGAGTAGAAAAAACGACATACCTGTACCATTGAAGATATGTGTTGCTATAGCTCTTGACTATCTACTCGATGATGGAATCGAGTGAAGAGTTGAAAGTATGTGATGCATCCCCAAACTCTCTATTTGATGTGATAATCATGGCAGAGAGTAGAGTATATGCATCAAAATATACCTGACGTGGCCCCAGTCTCTTCACTCAATGACTGAATTCGAGTATGGAATGGAGCATATGTATTCACACAACGTGGCTTCTAGCTCTCTGAATGGTGTGATAACCAGAGATAAAGAGTGAAGCAAAAGCATCGAATAAAAATTATATGATGTAGCCCCTGGCTCTCTACTCAATGAATGAAATGAGTGGAGAGTAGAGCATAAGCATAAAAAAAACATGCAATGTAGCCCCCGACTTTCTGGTCGATATGATAATCAAGATAGAAAAAAGAGCGTAAGTATCAACACATTACTCTTGACCACACGCTCGAGAGCGCTGGCCCTCGAGCTCATGGATGTGACTATTCCACGACCATTGAGTAAAGTAGAACAGGCGGGTAGGTGAGCATTAAAAACCCACTTGCTCTCGTGCTCGTTTTCACTGCAACCCTTGATTTGACGCATCATCACAGCTATGCACTCCTCTTTACAGAGATTAGGCAGGTCATAATACCACAGCGATGCCTCGACTTTCGCCAGATGCGCTGCATGATTAAGGCAGCGTCATTATCACGCCCAACGATCTCAGATCTTGATAGCTCTGTGTGTACAGTGCGACCCGTTCCCACCACTATAAATAGAGGGGACTTGAGGTCATTTGTTTTTCACCCCATCTTCCTTCCTTCTCCCAATATGCCTAGTAGAACTCGTAGAGCTTGAAGGCATGGTCTCCACTCCACCATCGTCTCCCAAGCCCGATGCAAAACGTCAAGAGATAGGATCTCTCACCCTAAGGCCCCTCGCTATAGTTCCTCCGAGAATCATCATTGTTTCTTCCGATGAGGAGGAATCGATTGAGAGGCCTAAGAGAAGAAAGAACAGAATGTCCGTTGGAGGTCGCCGACCCATCACCCGCCACCTCCTGTGTCTTCTTGATGTCGACACCATGGAACGATCGACACAAGAGCCGATCACATGAGTTGTGCACGAGGGAGATGAAGATGGTAGTGATCTTGATGAAATCATCATCCAGGTTGCCTATGAGGTCTTCGGTGATGAAGCCCCTGAACCTCCGGTGGTAGAGAGAGTGTGGTCATTTTCTCCGTTGATAACTGCTAGATCACCTTCGCATCCTGCAAAGGACCACTCCGCATCGTCAGCGTCGGTCAACAACTCCGGTAGGGTCTTCACCTCGGCCACTCTCCTTGGACCTTACACTGGCTGGCGTCCAATCCCCAGCGCAATCAACTACTGTCTGAGGGATGGGTATAGAAGGTTCCTCGACACGGGGAATTAGAACCTGCATTGTTTGCAAGATCTAGGCGAATACTTTCTATCAACTTTGCACTAGCCACGTAGGTTAGATGAAAAAAAATGTATATAATCAATTAGTTGGTTGAATCGAATGTAATTGACTTACCTATAATTTACCTTTTTTACGAATGAAACTTTTGGAGTTGGTCGATATTCCATGAGTGCTCAAGTATCTAGCCATTTGGAGTAGATAGTTGTACTGATCATGGTCGAGTAACTTTGACTACTATGTACGGAAAAAGGCCAAGAAAGAGGAATTATTTGCAGAGCTTGAGCTAGTCGAGTGGTCTGCCTTCCAAAAAATTAGCAGCTCTCGCACTTTTTGACCAGCTCGAAAGCATCCTAGAGGGCAGTCGACCAATATAATTCTTAGTGGAAAGCTTTTCTAACCAAGGTGTGGCAAGACACATGATTACAACACATGTAACCATGGTATCGAGCAATATTTAATTTCCCTCTTCTTGCATGACACACTTCATCAAGATTTTGTTACTCCCCTTTCAGTGGAGCTTGTCATTCACCAAAACATAGAGTTTGGACTTATGAGCAATTTTCTCTACAGACGTATCATCATCAAGGATGTCTTGACCTTCAAGATAGGCTTGGTACGGAGTCATCAAATTTAGTTCGTGTTTGAGTAGTGCAGCATCCGTGTCTACGGGTTCTGCCTCACTGACAGGACCAGACTGCTGGTCGAGTTGGGCAATATCCGTTCTCCGAACTGTCGGGATAGATGGTTTGACGAGTTTCTTAGCAAAGACTGCTATGGGTACCAGAGCTCGGGAAGAAGCAAGTCTAGCAAGTTCATCCACACCAGAGTTGTCACTCCTCCTGATGTGCGTTACTTCTAGCCCTTCGAACTTTTCCTTGAGCTTTCACACCTCGTTCAAGTTAGCCGTTCTGAGCACTCGTACTCTTTTTTAACTAGGTTTACGACTAGCTGTGAGTCCCCTTTCATGAGAAGTCACATAATTCCAAGTGATGCAGTTATGCGAAGCCCATTTATCAGTCCTTCGTATTCTGCAACATCGTTGGAAGCTTTAAAATCTAATTGAACAACGTACCTGAGTTCATCGCCCGTTGGAGATTTGAGCACAATGCCAACCCCGAGCATTGAAGCGCAAGCGATCCAATAAAGGAAAGTGTCCAATGGTCCTCGACTACACTTGGCCTTGTTTCTTCAACGCTTGTCCATTCGGCGATGAATTCTGCTAGTACTCCCGACCTCATGCTTATGCGTGGTACACATCCGATGTCTAAGTCATTGAGCTCGACTGCCCATTGCGCGATTCCTCCATTGGCCTCCCTATTGCGAATGACATCCTTCAATGGTACGTCATCACGATGGTGATCCTATGTGCTTGGAAATAGTGTCATAGCTTCTGGGAAGATATAAAGATTGCATATAACAACTTCTGCACTTGCAGGTACTGTAGCTTAGAGTCATGTAGGACTTAGCTCACGTAGAAAACAGGTTTATGGACATTGACCTTTTTCTCAGGGTATTCCCGTTTGACCACCAGGATCGTGCTTACAACTTGGGGGGTAGTTGCAATGTAAAAAAGAGCTCCTCTTTTTTGTTAGGCGGTGTAAGAATTAACGGAGACGATAAACATCTTTTTAAGTCCTGGAAAGCGCGCTCCGCTTCCTCTGTCCACTCAAACCGGTCATGCTTCTTCAGCAACTTGAAGAAAGACATCCCTCACTCGCCCATCCTAGAAATAAATAGACTAAGAGCTGCAATGCATCATGTTAACTTTTTAACCTCATTCAGTGTTCATGGTGACCGCATCTGATCAAGAGCCTCGATTTTGCGTGAATTGGCCTCAATACCTCGACTCGATACCAAGAAGCGGAGAAGCTTGCCGGACAGAACGCCGAATGTGCACTTCTCTGGATTAAGCATCATATGATACTTCCTGAGGTGTCAAACATCTCCTCGAGATCTTCAATCAAAGCATCCCCGGTTCTCGACTTGACTACAATATCATCGACATAAGCTTCCACATTGCGCTCAATATGGAGATGTAGGAAGTTTTGAATACACCGTTGATAAGTAGCAGTGGCATTCTTTAAACCGAAGGGCATCTTTACATAGAAAAATACACCAAAAAGAGTAGTAAAAGTAGTTTTCTCCTCATCCTCTATTCTCATGCTAATTTGGTGATACCCCCATAGGCATCTAGAAAATACAGCAGTGTACAACGCACCATGGAGTTGGCGATTTGGTCGATGCATGGAAGAAGAGAAGGATCTTTTGGATAGGCTTTGTTAAGCTCGATGATGTTGATGCACATTTTCCATCTACCATTAGTTTTCTTGAAGAGGATGGGATTTGCGAGCCATGTAGGGTGACGTACTTCTCGAATAAAGCTCGCCTTAAGGAGTTTGTCGACCTCCTCTTGGATAGCTTGCTTGCTATCCTCCGTAAATCTTCACTGCTTCTACACCACAAGTTTAGAGTCAGGCTTAACAGCTAGTCAATGCTCGATCACCTCCCTAGGGACTCCAGTCATATCAGATGGTTGCCACGCGAACAAGTCTTGGTTTGCCCAGAGGAAAGTGATGAGCTCAAATTCCTATTTTGGGTCAAGGTTAGCCCCAACCTTAACCATCATGGCAGGTTGAGACAGGTCGATGGGCATCGCTTTTACACCATCATCAGTCTTTTTTTTGCTAGCACCGTCGTTTGTCTCACCCTTAGTGGCATCATTAAACTTGGAGGTGTCAGCAAGACATACAAGCTTGAAGTCCTTAATCTCAATGATGGCTTGATACTTCTGACGCTTGGAATTCACGCATTTATAAATGGTTTCTACTCAACTAAAGTGTTCGACATTGTTATGAGGATCGGTGACGTCCTAATAGAGGGTGAATTAGGACACTTAGAAACTAATGGCTCTAAAAACTTTACAAGATAAACATATCTCAAATTCTATCTAAATGTGCTCTAGGTTTATCTAGTGTGTCTACTTTACTGCTCAAGAGGATTCCAATCTACTCTAGCAAGGTAAAATGCAAGTATGCAAATGTAGAAACGTAAATAAGGTAGAGAGACAAACTCGGCACAAGGGATTTTTATCACATGGTATTGGTGGCACATAAGCCACCCCTAGTCCACGTTCGAGCTCCACAAAGGATATGCTTCCGCTCGCCAAGTCTCTTCCGGTCACAGCTCTTGAGCTACCAAGTCACCAAGATAAGGTCTCAAGCACGATGAGCCACCAAACCACCAAGGTGAGGTCTCACCACTAACCTCTCGTCTGGTTACTTGTGCATTGTCTTCACTTCAGTGTTTTAGTCACAAAGACAAGGGCATTCGTGTCCCTGCACAATCTTCTTGCCGTCACTCCACACCAAGTTAGAGGGTCAACAAGTTACCGGCAAATCACAAAGACTCCACTCTCTAGGTTGCAGCACCTAACAACACTTACCTCTAGACCTATAAGCACTAATCACTCTCTAATAGTGTGTATAATTGTCTTGGATGAACACTTTAAGCACTTTGATGGCTTGGATGTATTCTCAAGTGTATATGAGTTTCTCTGGACTCTAGCACCTTCAAATGGCCGAGTGGGTAGATATTTATAGCCTCAAACTCACCAACTAGCTGTTGCTCCAATGACTCAACTTTACTGTGAACACCGGATGATCCGATGACAATAGTAGTACAAGTATCATACCATTAGGTGTATACAATCTCAAAAACTAGCCATTAGAACCCACTTAGAACCACTTCTGAACACCGGGATGTTCGATGTATACTTTATCTCCATCACTAGACTATCTGGTGTGTATACTTGAGCCTGACTGAGCTAACTTCTTCACTATTCAACTGTCCAGTGTATTGATCTTCTGATCACCAGACCTTCCAGTGTGTACAGCTTCATCTTCTCATGATTTTTTAAACACTCTGTTAAATGCTCCGGTTTGAGCCTCCGATGCACACAGCATTAGTCACCAGACCATCTGGTGTATATAGCTTCATCTTCTCTGAGTTCTGGAAAACACTCCGGTGTGCACTGTATTTTCATCACCGGACCTTCCGGTGTATTGATGTTCAATCTTTAACAATTACAGAGCTTCTGTTAAATGCTCTAGTGTACACTGATTCTGATCACTGGATCTTCCAGTGAGTACAATCTTATTTTAGCTCAGTTTTCCATCCTTCTGGAAAATACTCAGGTGTGTACACTTGTGGCATCACCTGACTATCTGGTGTAGAAAATTTTCCATAGGACTTCTCCGATTCAATCAAATTTTGTCCTGCCTTCGGTGGCTTCTTCATCTACTGTATCCATGAGACCTACTAACATATATTCCCAGTATGTAGATCATGCCGATTGTGGGGAATGTGATTCCTTAGGTCTCCCTGGTTCCTACACATTTGAAGTGCAGTTATAGTTTGGAAAGCAAAGTGGTGCTCAGGCTCAGTCACCTGAGCTTCCTGCTTGGGATCCCTCGACTTGGGGATACTCGCGTTTGTGGCTCCTCAAGTCGACGTCTTGCCGACTAGGGCAGCTAGAGTTGATAGGATTGTTCGCTAGAGAAGCTTGGATCTAGGTCGCATTGAATAAGGTCCTAACCTGGTTAATCATAGGGGTCAAAGGATTCGTTGGATCCAACTCCGGAAGAGATCTTAGAATCAGATAGGCTCCTTGGACATTAGCATCCAGAGTGCTGAAAACATCGCTACCCAGACTTGGCTGTGGTTGAGATGATACTGCTCCCCGGTTTCTATTCTGAGGGAGCTCATCCCTTGATGTTTGAGCCACTGGCAGTGGAGGTGTGCCCACAAAAAGTTGTCATTGAAGACCAGGAGGTACCTGACCTCCTGCGGTTCGTCGATGGAAAGTTGTGTCAAGGACACGTAAGGCTCCAGCTACAGATGTCTTTGGTAGCATATCGCTAGCAACACTGGTACCATGAGAGGCGGCTACTGCTGCTAGATCCTCGAAATTTCCGTGCCATTGTTTACCATGGTGTTTGGATCTACCGCCATTGGGTCAGGTGGGATATCAACTCCCCTGGCCATGAACACGATCGATCTATTCGGCTGCTCTAGCTGCCGACAGAGTCATCGTCACCACCCTCAAAATTGTCGATGTTTATGAACTGAAGAACATTGGGCTCCTTGGAATCCCACTCGAGATGTCCTACCTCACGGTATGCATGCAATGGTCTGGACTCGATAATACCGGTGCAGATCAACTCATCTTGATGGTCCCAGTAGAAGATCATAGTTCTGAATGTGATCTCCGATCTGGCTAGGGGCGATTCGAGAGTGATTATTGTTAACTCAAAGTGGTCGTAGAAGCCGTCGTCAGAGAATCCGGTGCTAATGTGCACTCGAGACATAGTCGATCCTGAAAAGCAGAAGACCCCTACTTGACGTGCCAACTGTTGATGATTTGTTCCTGATAATGTGTCCAAAAAATAACGGGGTTACATTCGTGAATCAGAGATTGAACATGAAGCAAGGTACGCGCGATGTATACAGGTTCAGACCCTCTATTGGAGCAATATCATACATCCTGTGTGGATGGTTATGTATATGTATTCACTTGAGTATAGGCAATGTGGCTGACCTATTACAAGGAATAGATCAGATCTAGTATAACCTATGGCTAAAGTCATTGAGTTTCATCTGTGTCAAGGTCCTGATGCTTGTCTCGAGTAGCTAGAAAAAGAGAGCCTACCCTCGGGGGATCTTGTTCCCCACCTTATATAGGGGTGATGTACCGCCTCCTATCCATCCGCAATTGATATGGAGTCCTTCTTATCGTCCAAGTAGATAAATCTGTTATAGATACTAGTCTTCTCGAATTGGGTAAGCAATCGAGACATTCCTAGTATACGCCTTCTAGATTTTGGGAGTATCAGGTACCACAGATTCGGTTCTGTAATATCCAGAGTTGTCAAGTATGGACACAGCATACCCCGTCCCTATATAGTATACTCCTTATGCGTATATACCCCATAGTTAGACATTTAATAGCTTATTATGGAACAATTGCCAAACCACTTTCCCTTATAAATAGTAGGAAAACCAACATTATCTTCATTCATGTGCTCACATTCTTAGAATTTTCGTCTTTTAGCGAATATTTTCCCCTTTCTTCAACCTCTAGGCCCCCGACCTCCAATGGCATCTTCTAGCAACGTGTGGACCACCCTGGAGACATTGGATGCTCGCATTATAAAGCTCAAGAAAAAAGGAATTGATCGCCCCTAAGAGTTTGATTCCTTGTAGGCAAGCAGGTGGAGAAGAATTTTCAACCTTCCATACCAGAGAGATCGTGGTGTCCGAGGCTTCTTTCACTAAAGCTTTCATTTCCTCACCTCAGATTTCTTTAAAGAAATCCTCAATTTCTATGACCTCGAGCTCATCAACCTCAACCTCCAACTCCATCACACTATTGAGCATCTTTGCTCACATCTTGAATCATTCGTGCGGTGAAGCCGCTCTGCTCCTCTTCTGCTACTTCTACCAACCGATTCATATTTAAACTATAGGAGTGGCGGGTTCAACTAGGTTCTGCCTCCACGAGGACCTCACCAATGAGTACATTGGCATCAAGAAGTTGTTGTGGTCAGGATGGCACAAGAAGTTGTTCTACTATGAGTGCCCTACCATGGGCATGCTCGAGTACAAGAGCATCCAAGCGAAACCAAGTGCAAACTGACAAGAACCTCTCAAGGTGAGCTAGCAACTTTGGGTACTCATCGACTGCATAAGGCCTCAAGGCACGCGGTCTAATGGCTTGAGATGTGGCATTGGATGAAACTCGTCGACTCATCAAGGGCCTCAAAGCCCAAAATTTGATGACCAGGGATGTGGCATTGGATATCATCCAACGTTGAATCATTCCATTGAAGTCATGAGAACACCCAACATGGCTCTACTCAGAATGCCAAGTCCATACCGAGACAACAAGAAAGGTAAGCCTACCGCATTGTTATTGCCATTGCATATACATCTGTAGATTCTGAGTGCACTTACCTTCGTGCAGGTCTGTCCTCGAGTGCCACCAATAAGAGAGTGCAGTATCTCCTCGACAAGGCCCCAACAGACAACTGAGATGAAGTCCCAATAGCTCTATGCAACTTGCCACTAGAAGTAAGGGCGGCAAAAATTCAGGTAATTCTTTTTCTACCTTCTCATATGTTCCATGTTATCATACATGTCGTAAATCATTCATCAGTCTTTGTAGGTCCTCCCCCAAATCATGTTGACCTCGACAAGCGGCTTGACAAGGACCTCCAGCCAAGTATGTAGTGGCCAGGGGAAAAAGTCTAATAGATCTCCCCCCGGCCTAAAGTAACGCGGCCCAGATCCGAGCCGAGAAGAAAGCACAGATCATGACACAACTCGGAGATGGAGTCCAAGGATACAACTATACGTGTCCTCCCTACTACATGTAAGGAAACTCTGCCCAAGGTAATCTTCAATCATGAGTCCCCCGCATTCAAAATTCACCCTCGTCTTGCGAAAAAAACTTCAACGACTCGAGTGGTCTTCTTTTATAGAACAAATTCAAAAGGACTCGAGTTTCACATGACCAGACATTCAATATCAAAATTTTAAGCACGTATACTGAGGATGTGAGCATCTAGGTGATTGGTTCCATGACGTGCAAGAATGTCGTTAGAATCAAACCGACACTGGTCGCACCTGACGCTAGCCAGGTCATGTAACCCTCAAAGTAACCTAGTTCATTGAAGCGTACTCATCTGGGCTACAAGGATCTCTATACATTTGGAATTGTTTGATATCCTCCAAAATCAAACTGGAGACCTGGTGATGTTTGCTAGCACGGGGAGGGGGGGCTGGCAATGGATGACGGTCTTAAAGTCGCTGACAAGATAGCCTTGATCGGTAGGTGATTAGGATTGTTAACTGACCATTGTCATACGTTACCTCCACGTGAGGTGATGTGGCTCTCCTCTTATAGCTCGAGGTGACCTAGGACCTAGCCAAGTATTTAGTTAGAGGCCCACCGATCATGTGCATTTCTTGGTCAATTGTGGCCCTATTCCTTTGGGTAGCAGTTAGAGGAGATCAAAACTAACATTCTCCAACTTGATTGAAAGTTTAACAACATAAGTTCTACACTCAATAGAACATCACACCAAGATACAATGTTATAGCAGTTGACAATGACACCACTGAACTGCATTATCTATAGTGTACTACTCTATCTTGATAGGATATACACGTATGCTTATTTGGGAGATGGCTTATACACTTATGATCCTTTTGTGCAATTTGTTTTCATTAATCATTATGTGCACCATTGAAAGGGAAAATAAACTTATAGTTCTAGAATCAAAGTTTGATATCTCAATTTGTCCCAAAAGTATAGGCTATCAATTAGTCTTATGCTAGCACTAATTTTGAGATAAGCCTTTAACAAGAAATCATTAAGCTAAACATGATGCATAACACTTATATGCTGAACATTATACTTAACTCTTATAGATTGAACATTAATAATTTGATTTTGGGTCCACCTTTCACAATGTTATGTGTTTGGCAACGCCACTTGACAAGTTGTTACTCGAAACAAATTTGCACTCTAACATAATAAGTTTTGGGATAGAATCTTAAGCCAAAAGAATTTTTTTTTATTCTTAAACCACAACAGCCTAATGTGGATTTCTTATTATCTAATCTCTTTATAGCATGCCACAAGTCAACTTGCATCATTAATGATGCCTTAAAAGATTGGTTCTAGCCATTGAACAAAATGGCTCCTTTTGCAATGGTGAAGATTTGACTTGATGTGGATTTCTTAATATCAACACACCTTGCATAATTGGCATCTGAATAAGGCATGACTTTATGGTTATGACACTTCTCATATGTGAGTATGTAATCATTAGCACTATACGTATAACACAGAGCTGTCTTTAGTAGGTTTCCAATGGTCCAATTCTAGATCATATCTGCCAAATATCCCGGTTACAAACATTAAATAAGTACGCATACAAACTTAAGTATACATAATGTTCATGACAGCGATAGTGTAAGAGAAAACTTTTATCACCCTCAATAATTGGAATATACTCCCTTAATATTAGACCTACCTTGTTGAATCTTAATAGTCAAAACATGAGAGGCATCACCAAGATAATCTTAATACCGAGAAGAAAAAAGAATTTTTTGGGTATTAAACATTAATATCCCTATTGCTGATAATCAACATGACATCGTCTATATGAATAGCTAAGAGGCTAAAGTTACTCCCACTGGTCTTAAGGTTAAAACTCAATATATCTTTATGTGAGGCTCACATTATTCATAAACTCCAGAATCAACCGGAGGAAAAACCTTTGGAGATGAAGGATTGCTAATCTCTCGGACTTTTAGTATGGTAACATAAGCTCGGTTGTCCTCAAGTATAGTTTCCTTGGCATAGAGCTCCCACTGGAATTAACATTTCTAGAAACTCAGTGGTATGGCTTAGACAATAATAATAATAGCACCTTTTAGTTTGGATGGAAGCTTTTCAATCCTATGCACCTAAGTATCTTAAGCTCAGCATTTTCCCAGAACATAAGGTATTACTGATTTGCTGGGATACCGACTAAATGTATGTACAATCGTCTTTAATACTTCCATCCATAAACTCCGTAAGATATGCATAAACGTGCGAGTTCATCAGAGGTTGAGACAATAATGTCATTTTTCTTAAAGAAAAATTTAGTCCTGAGGTATGTCTCACATAATGAAGTATTTTCTTTCTTAATGAGACATTCCATTCTCCCACTCGAAATATGGCATAAGCATCAATGCCACAATTTCGATGAACTCTCATAAATATTTCACTTTAAGTGAAGCCAATAGAGTTAGCAATTTACTTAATTTCCCCCAAATAATTCATAAGAGTGTAACGAGAAATACAAGAAAAATACTTCTCATAATGGGGATATAAAATTACATTATTAGGATGGAGGGTGAAAGCATAAAACAGCTTCAATATTAGTCTCATATCCATTCTCTAAGACTTCACTTTAAAACTTTCATATTCCTAAGGTAATGTTTGTAGCATAAAGGTAGCATTTTATCTTAGTGTTTAGCTAAATTCCTTTATGAATGCATACATTTATGGGCACAATTATAGTTCACTTCTCATTATGCGTTGTTGACACTCGTAGAAAGGAATGGTGTAATGAAGTGAATTAGAAGGCCTTTAATAATTCTTCATGTCCTAGCTCATTAACCTTTGAGCACTCTTATGATCTGTGTACTAGCAAAAACTTTTGAGAACTTCATAATGATTTTCTATTATTACCAGATAATCATAATTTGGCTGGAGGATTGCTCCCCCAGACCCTAAATTTTATTATCATAAGGGACATTTGCTTAAATTGCTCCCACTAATCATCAAAATATTGAATTTTCATCCATGTATAAATTATTAGATGCTTCTCTAATGGGAACCAATCATAATCATTATGTTTGTGTGTAATCAATATATGTAACCTCAAAAATAATATACTAATAAATTACTCTATTCCTTATTAGAGTACTAGAAACAGCAGAAAAACTTATGTTTGAATTGATAATAGGGATATTACCACTGATCATTACTTTAATATCAAAAAAACTATGAATAATTATTTGTCATATAATTAACCCTACACTAATCAGATTAATAATACGCTAATGATAAACTTTAACAATTCCAATTCGATTCACCATTGTGTAGAAACGAAGAAGAACTTAACATGAGGAAAGAATCAGCAGCCCAACTTCGTATCACCTTTTGGTACAAAATAAAGAATAGCTAGATTCACTAATGGAGATGCCAAATGATCACAAACACATGTGGTTAGTATGTAACCATAAGCCATAAAATATAATTCTTAAATAAGCATGAAATCTCTAACCAAAACTTCTCAATGGTTCTATTTTAATTAGAGAAACTATGAGAATAGCATATGATTACAATCAATGTTGGTTAGAATATAATCGTGTGCCATAACATAATCTTCAAATATCATCAGATCTCTAATTAAGACTTCTCGTTTGTTTCATCTTAATCAGACACAACTTAATCATTACACAATCATGATCACATAAATGCTTGAGACAAGATGACTCAATAACTTATTTAATTTAAGAATTAATTAAATAACATATGATCATAATAATGTTGGTCAGTATATAGCCATAAGCATAAGATTACTCATAACCACATTAAGTCTCAAAGCAAAATACATCAATTAAAGGCGAGCTTAATTATGTGATCAAAATTGATGTGCATTAAACATTACTTATTTACGGAAGCGTAAACATTAAACAATATCATAATTAATGAGCAGTGAATAAATGCTAAAAATGAAAAAAAGGGAAAAACTTAAGCTCATAATTTAGGGTAAAATTAAAGCATAAGAAAATTCTTGGTAACATAAAAGTAGTTAATTAAATATCTCAGGAGAATAATAATAATTGATCCCATCTTAACTTATCCCCGGAATGCACTTAAACATTATTCGTGGACCAGTTAAGAAATATCCAAAAGACCAGCCTAAAAATTATGCCCAAAATTGGACCTATTAAATATGCATGACCTAGGGACATAAATGTATCATTAGTAGGCAATAAATTCTAACAATTCATGATTATGAACAACTTTGGTTGGAGTACAATTATGGAAGGTCAATATTAAGTACATTAGTGCCCAAAACTTGATTATGGTCCCAAATCAAATTTTCTGTTGGTTCCATTTTTTTCTTTGAGACAAACTTAATCACAAGTGGCCATAAAATTAACTTAAAATCAAACAAAATTAACTGAATTTGTGCATTCCTTAATTATCATAAGTAATTGCATCATATTGGGCAATAAACATTATTAAGTCAATGTATGAAAATAGAATTAATAATGGGAAAAGCATTGAACAATAATTAAAGCCCAAAACATAACTTCGTCCTAGCCAAAACTTTGCTCATAACCAAGCGCTAGGCCCTAAATAATTTGGTCCGGCCCCACAAAAAGGCCCAAAAGCAAAAACTTACCGGACACATTAACTAATTGGCATGTAGGGCCCATAACTCTCAGCTCGACCCAACTGACACCTGTGCGGGACCATATTGGCGCTAACACGGCCCAAAATGCCCCACACTACATGACTTCACGCTGGTCATCGGATCCAATCCGACGGACCACCTCACATGCGCTTGGACCAAAATCTCCGGCTGGCCGAAACCCTAAGACATTTGATCCCCTCTAGCCCGATTTCTCCACGAGAGAGAGAGAGAGAGAGAGAGAGAGAGAGAGAGACGATAGTGGCAGTGCTGCAGTGGACCCTCTCGTCGGCACGCACGGCACCGTTGAGAGGATCTGAGGCAGCGCTTGATGCAAGCATGTTGTAGATGATGCGGTTAGGGTTGTGTCCCTTTAGTCGGTGATGGCGATAGCATGGTGATGTTTGCCAGCACAGGGGGTTGGCAATGCCTGATGGTCTTCAAGTCACTGCCCAAGCTAGTCTTGATCAATAGGTGATTAGGAGTGTTAACGGACCATTCTCATATGTTACCTCCACGTGAGGTGATGTGGCTCTCCTCTTACAGCTCGGGGTGACCTAGGACCTAACCAAATAGTTAGTTAGAGGCCTACCGATCATAGGCATTTCTTGGTCAACTATGGCCATATTCCTTTGGGTTACCGTTAGATGAGATCAAAACTAATAGTTGCACCCGACGCTAGCCAAATCATGTAACTCTCAAAGTAACCCGGTTCATTGAAGCGTAACCATCTGGGCTACAAGGATCTCTACTCATTTGGAATTACTTCATATCCTCCAAAATCAAACTGGAGACCTGGACAAACAAATTGTCATATCAATCCATCGTTGTCCATGTATCTAATGGCATGACTGCACCTTGTCCATAGTTATCCAAGACCCAAACCTGAAATTTCTATCTTCCCTGGTACTCAATAAATTGATGTCCGGTAACTCATCCTGCTAGGATTCAAATGGATATGTAATGGATAGTGCTGAATTAATACTAATACTATTTGTCTACATCCGACACATGAAAATATCAGACGCTTTGCACATGGCCCTCTCCTCCATCCGGCTCCACCTCTCTTTTCATTATTTTTTCCACACTGCTTCCTCGCCCCAAAGCTAGACTGCAACAAATCAATTTGTTGTTGATGAGCCCATGGCTCCTTCGGATATGATCAATATCGTCAATAATCTTCAAATCATACAAGGTCCAATTACAAGAGCATATGCATGATAATTAGACCATCAGATGAACTCGTCCCTTACTGTTCATGCTTCCTTGAATAGATTACTACTAAATTTTTATGATATTTTATTACTTAGAAATATGGGAGAAGCAGCACAACCTTACCCGGATGTCACCCTTCGAAGGCCAAGTCTACTCAGTCTCAAAACTGAGCTCTAGTCGTGGTCGTGGTCGAGGTCGTGGTTATGGTCGAGTCCCAGGACAGCACGTTAGTAAAACGGGCATAACTCTCTCATACGAAGTCCGTTTTTGGCAATCTTGGACATTATGAAAAGCTTACGATGAGCCCTTTCTAATGAATATGGCTTGACCAAATATTCCTTATGGTGTAGTCAGAGTTGAAGGAATAAGTTGTTGTGCCACCGTTTTAGACCTAGTTGAGTCTTGTAATCGTATCAAAATCGAAGTCCAGGTTGTGTACACCTCTTTCCACAGCTGCACAACCCTAGGTCGACCTCCTCACACCCCCCTATATACACAGTAGCTATCGTAGTTTAGGCTCAGATTTAGCTTAGATTATTCTGTATTAGACAGTTTCACCGTTTATCGGTTTGTTGAACCCCAACTCGAGTACTTCATTGGTAATTAGTAATATTCAGATTGCATCTACATATTCTTGCTTGTGTTCTCGATTCACTTGCAGGAAAAACCTTCTTGGTGGGGTCAAACGCGTCTTGGTATGGTTGATAATCACGGAGTAGTGGTGTAGTGGTTGCGAGGGTTCTCGATCTGTTCTGTTCGGAGCCTTTGGATCATCAACGTCAAAGCTCCACTAATCGACTTATCATATTACCTTTCGGAAGATCGAGCAAACACACATCAGTTGTGGTATGTGATTTTGATTTGTTGCAGTATGTCTTTGGATTTGTTGCATCATTTGATTTTTGTCGCAGTAGCTGCTTTGATTTGTTGCAGTAAATTGTTTTATGGATGTTGCATAAACGATGTCTTGATATTGCACTGGTGTTTTATGAATGTTGCAGAATAGATTTGGATTATTCTACAACTGTAGATGGGGATGCTTTTTCTAAATATTGCAATAGAGTGTTATTGATATTGAAGAAGTTTACTTGGCTTGTTACATGCTATAGTTTAGTTTTTTTAGTTATTTGGATGTTCAAGATTGTGATTTAACATACAGGACTTGATTTTTCTAGATATAAGATATTATTTATGTGATTTTTCTGAAATTGGTTAGAGCCTTAAGCTCCTTGTAGTCTGCTAGCTACGCTTGAGGACTAGCAACCACCCGAGGAGGAAAAGGGATTCACCCATCGGATATTGCATAAAACAATCTACGATGTTACGGTGGGACTTTTTTAAATTTACATTGGATGGTAACAAGATTGTCTAATCTAACAACAACAAAGTGTCCGGATGCTAGTGCACGGATCGGATGTCGGACGCTAGCAAGACCCATTCAGAAATAGGTGTGTCTTCATATTTCAGAACTGTCTGTCCATGCCTCACCTGCCTATGTTTACTTTCAACGGAAAGCTGTTTATGCATTAGCCTCCAGATATAGTACTTAATCTTGTTTGGACACTCGAGGCTCCAAATATTTTGCCATTCCGTAACTGCAGTAACATTCACGTTAGGATGAGCATCTCTGACACACCTGACTCCTTGCCTTCTGTTTTCTTCCGTCGTCATCCTCATCAACTTGTACAGGGACAGAAAAAAAATTGAATATTGCGTCAGTTCCCTCTCCTGTGTCTGATCAATGAATCCTGCGACTCTGCTCATCAACTTGTGGAATCCACGAACCTGACCAAATCCGTAGATTGTTGTCAGATGCACTTGAATCCTCTGCTTCTACGCCACGTTTATTTCCAATAGCAAACTGCACATGTGCATCTGGTGAGTCTACCTGACGGCGCCCAGAATTTCTAGAACAGAGGCGAGAGGGACACCGCGAGAGCTCACGCGGCTTCGTTGCAAGTTTGAAGCCGTTTCTGTGTTCGTACACCCACTCGCGCGTTTCGATTTCACATTCTCGAGTCTCGCACGTCGTTGGTCGGATACTAGTACTTGCAGCAGGGAATCACGTTTTTTTTCGTGTGTAATTTACAAGACCTCGTATTTGCTGGAAGCTGGCTAGTAACGTTTGCACTCTTGCCTAAACAACGATTTCTCGACAGCAAGGCCTAGCGAGAGTGAGAATTCACATATCGCCCATTCAAGAAAAGCTCGAATTTGCTTCAAGCCGCATTAGGGCACCGCTTACCATCACCATATTGCTTGTGACATTCAGTCAAGCAATCGAGAACAGCAACAGAACGCAAGAAAAAACTAGGCAGGGAAGAGGGGAGTTTTGCCCCCCAAAACATCCTTTGTAAATAAACTCGGTGCTCTCACTATCGGATGTCGAATGTTTTATACCCCACAAGTTTGCGACTTGTGACCATACAATTCTAGGCAATTGTCCGGAACATCATCTGCGCGGAGACACGATCACCACAAAGCAATCTCATCACTTGCTAACTTCTTTTGCTTGCGAACTCAAAACTGAAATAGGCCGCAGGCTCAAGAGAGGACGGCCATCACATCCGACGCTCTCAACACGATGTAACCCGTGCCGTCTGCGCCCTTGAACTCGCTCCCTGCGTACTTGGAGTACAGCACGGTGCTGCCAGCCGGTACTGACAGAGGCTGCCTCTTGCCTTCCTCGTCGAGAGGGCCTGGGCCAACAGCTACAACCTGCACCGGTAAAGGATGGTTTCAGCTCATGGTTCAGATGGTAATGATTTTATCGCCTGAGTTCACACTGTAGATATGTTTAGCTACAACTTGCAGGCTCTAGCAAAAAAGAGAATAAACTTAGGTTTGCATATATAGAAAAACTATATAACTCCAAAGAGCAAACAGGTGGTAAGAACTCACCGTTCCGATGGACGGCTTCTCTTTAGTTGTTTCAGTGAGAATAAGACCCCCAGGAGTTTTGTCCTCGGCTTCTGCGACCTGTCATGCAAGCCAAGAGAAATGTAACTAACAGGCAGCTATTCAATGAAAGAGCAGGATATAAGAACCAACAAATCTCCAAGTCAACCCATAAGCAATAACATCCCAGACAGAACTGTTATAACTATCAGGGAACATATGAATACCTTGATGAGAACACGATCATTGAGAGGCTTCATATCCTTCACATCATCAGTCTCAAGAATACCAATGATATCATCCTCTTTTAGAATGAGATGCTTGGAGTCATTGAATTCGACCTCAGTCCCTGCGTACTTCGAATATACAACTTGAGCCCCGGTCTGCATAAGAAACATACCTATTACTGCAAAATATTTCTTGGGCAACCAAAGGAAACAGTATACCAAATAGTGACCACTAAAGCAGTAGGGAGCATTCAAACAACTTGATTGACAGCTTTACCACATCCAACTTCTCTGCTCGTACATTTAGGCATACTTGATGTACTAGAGCAGTCAAGCTCCAGCTAGACTGTGTGGGCCACAAGATTGCTAGAAACAAACTTCTTCCATAGGCTAATAAGCTTGGTTAATGTAACTTAAACACGAATCAGAACATAACTGGTTGGGCAACATATGTGTATACTCAAAATTCAAGTTGTAAGCAACCAAATATGCAAGTGTATCTGATCAAATCTACCTTAAGAGACATTTTCCTACGATTAATTAGACAATGCGGCCAAAATTAGGAATCAATAAACATTTGCAAGTTGAAACTATGAACAGAATATAATGCAGATCTTTTTCTACATATCAATCAGCACAGAGGGTTATGCCACATGCATTTCAGCCAGTCCCAGAAGAGATCAACTCTCCAAGGTGTAACGAATGGTTCCTCAATATGCAGTGCCAGCCCTTGCTTTCTTTTTTGAGAAAGGGTGTTTCAACTGGACCAGCCTGGGGATCAAACTCAGGATCTAGCATCACCCCCTGCACTCCACCCTGAACTCGTCTGGATTCCCTAATACCAGATAAAATATACAGGCTAAGGTCATATCTATATTGTGGCTAAGTTACCATACCAAATTTTAGAGTTACCAATTCCAGGACATTGCCAAAAATTTAGGGCTCAAACAAAACTATAGCCAAAGATTTGGTAATGCCAACACATGGTCCACATGCCATAGTGAGATGGAAAACTACATACCAAACCAAAATTTGGCCATGGCTTCTATTCATGTTCGGACTTTTGTTGCACTTTGCAGGTCCAAACTTTGGTAGGGTATTTTGGGCACCACTTGGATGACAACCAAAATTTAGCTTGATCATAAGATTATGGCAAGTTTTGCCTTGATGTGATGTGGATGCGGAAAGCTTGTCCATCTACTACCCGGTGCAGTTATGTCCATCAAGTTCATGCACAATCTGGAGGATTTCAATGTGCAAAACAATACACGTTTGAAGGCTTAGGAAGACTATTTCCATAAGCAACAAATACTGTAGCATTTTGAGGTGTGTAGAAGAAGGTATGGACTATTTGTTGCCGGCTCTCCACAAGCTAGTACAATTGAGTTAGAGTAACCTCTAAGTTTCCTTGCTAGTAGCACTCATTTGAGCTTCTTGTGAGAGGCATCAAAAGCATAAATAGGAGAGAATTTGATGCAGGGGTGGCTGATCTTCACGACTTCAGAGACAAACTAAGAGTAACTAGCTATGATCAAGCTGACTTGAAGGTTGCTAACTTGATTGCTACTCTAGCCAAGTTACGCAGTGAGGCGTGACGAGCCACCACCTTCACACCTTTACAGCGCCTATGGTGCGTGGCATGACGACGCTATACACACATCGGCATAGCAAATACACACATCATAGTATAGGATAGTAGAAAATTATATTGGCAAATGACAATGTAAATGTAGCTCAAAAGTGAGTCTAGGATTTTAGTAAATCAAAATAGCAATGTGCTACTGCTATCTAGTATGCTTGTGCTACTTCTATGTGCTATCTATACCTTAGTGTGCTCTTTGTGTGTGTGGTTGTGCGCTATATAGGGTCTGTTTGGCAAAGCTCTAACTCCAAGAATTCTTAGAGCTAGGTATTCCTAGCTTCCAAAACTAGTAGAGTTGGAGCCATGGGTACACCAAGGATATTTGGGTGAGTTATTTTATTTTCATTTTAGTGTAAAAATATACACTTAAACTACTTTATCTTAGCCTACAAACACAAGATCTAACGTGAAGCTGAAAGCTAGAGCTCTGCCAAATAGGACGATAGAACAAAACACTAGAACAAAGTTACAAACCTAGGCTGGAGCCATTGAGTTTGTGCTTGACTGCGGTGCGGCCAGTGAAGGGACTTGAGCTTGATTGCAAGTATACACATTTCTCAGTAGCCCACTTAGAGCTACATTAGCTGACTAGTCTGAATGCACAAGGCCGAAGCAACAAAGCCCACAGCCTGCTCAACCCAACAAGCCAACCTACCCATCGTCGGTCCATCCCAAGCCACGAGACTCCCACATGACAGCTTCACATATGCGTTGCCATGGACATAGAGCAGCGGTGGTTGGGACCTAGGATCTCAACAGCTGCCACAATCCCTGCCTAGCACGGATCTGCCAGATCTACTGCCGTCGCAGCTGGATCTGTTGCTCTCAACCGTTGTATCTGTAGGGAGGGCGGGCAGCGGCTCAGCGGTAGGCAACGTAGGAGGGGTGGGTCAACAGAAGGCAACACAAGAACTCTAGCCCCTCAATGACTAGGTCTTCCTTTCATAGAACACCCTGTGCCCGTGCTCCTACCCTCCATAATCCCTGCGACCCCATGTGTATGGCGCCCGCCACACCGCATGGTTACACCACAATGGTGTCATAGGGATGCTACAGCAATATGGCAGACACCATACACGCCAACGTCATGGTGTCGCCGTGGCAAGGTGCAATTCATCGCCACAACGCTACATCGACGCTATGGCGATGATATAGCGACGCCTTAATAACTATGACTCTAGCAAGGAAACATAAGGGCTACTCTAACATTATACTAGTTTGAGGTACACCATCCTATACTGCTATACAACTTGTAACAAATTAGCTATATCTTCTGCTCTGCTCCTCCAAAGGCTACTCTTACTCAATTATATTAACTCACAGGTACATGTTGTACCTACACAACATGTGACATTTTAGCTATCTTTTGCTCTGCACCTCTACCTCGAATATACTAGCTCACAGGTACAGCTTGTACCTATACAGCATGTAACATGTTAGTTATATTTTTCGTTCCACATCTCCAAATGGTACACCTTTTGTTGCATATGAAAATAGACTTCCTAAGCTTTTCAGCGGCATATCATTTGCATAATAGAAGCCTCCAGATCAGTGCAGATTCTTCTATGAATTTGATGGACAGAACTGCACCAGTTTGATGAACAGAAAACAATGATACCTACTTCAACAGAAAAGCTGAAATAGCTGGCTAGTGTTCTATTCAAAGTAGGAATGTTCCTTAACTTACTAGGTGGTGGGAATAAGAAAGTACCTCTATGCCGACCTCTATTTTCTCATCCCCAATGGTCCTTCCCGCTCCAACAGCAACAACCTCACCTCCTTGTGGTTTAGTCTGCACGGTCGATGGAAGCAAAATCCCACCAATCGTCTTCTCCTCGGCAGCACTAAGCTTCACGAGCACCCTGTCTCCCAGAGGCTTTAGTGAAGTGTACTGCAATACCACATCATAGTAAACTCAATGCTGCAAACCATATAGAGTACAGCAACATTCTACCAAAACAACTGAAGCAAATCGTGTATATTCTGCTGAAAATTGGATACACAGTGCAACCCATAACACGGGGTCACGGTCGTATACCTTTGGGGTGACAACAGTGGCAGCCTTGACGACTAGGCTACGGATCGAGCGCCTCGACGAGCAGACCCTGAGCGCCAACGGCGTCGAGGCTAAGGCCTTGTTCGTGAAGGCCACAGCGGCGAGTCCGGCACCAGAAAGCTGCACTGACGACATTCTCGTGTGCTCGCTGAACGACGACTAGCTGCGAAGCGAGACACACAATAGCCTAGGTAAACTTGGTCAAAAACCAACCGAATCAATCGAGGCGAAAACAATAACCATCCAAATCTCGTATGACACGCGAGGAATGGCGGAAATTTCGAGAAACAAGCGGGAAAATTTCACCAGATCCAGCCCAACAAATTAAACCCCTTGTAGCAGAACCGAACCACAGCCAAATCACCACACCCACCCACAAAAGAGGCCAAAAAAAAGAAGCCCCAATCGGATCGGAGCACACCAAACTGAACCCCCCCCCCCACCCCAATCCCACTCAAAAACCCGCCGGATACAACTCCCAACGAGAGCGAATCGATCAGAAGCAGCAAGTGGCTGGTACCTTCGGCTGGGGCGCGGGACTGCGCTTCGGAACCCGGCTGCCGTGCGCGAGAAGCGAATCGAGCGCAGAGGAGGAGAGGAGATAAACCCTACACGCGAGCGGAGCAGCAGCGGAAGTGCTCGAGCAAAAGCCCAGCCCCACTTTATCCCCAGCCCCCGCGCGTCTGCTGCCCCGCGGCTGCGGGCTTACCCTGCTCCGATTTGGGCTCCGGTGCGGGTAATTTCGATGGAATTTGTGTGGATTCGGCCGGGTAGGTTATTCCGGAGGCGTAGGCTACCGTGCGGGGCTAACCGTAGCCCGTAGGCGGGTTGGTGGTGCGATTGGCCTGGATGGTTCTAGAAACCTGTAGGTGGTGTTTGGAAGTAGAGTAGGGAAAGGGAAATGAATAGGAGATTAGGATAAATAGAGAAGAGATGAATAATTATGATTAAATTTTTTGGATCGTATCTCGATCTCTTTCCCACCTCTATCCAAATGGTACAGTAGGGGTTGAGTTTGAAATGGGACCCAACGCTGAAATGATCTGTTGGCCTTATGTTTTGCACACCACAAATGCATTATGAGTGCATAACTTTTTTTCAATTTGAGGTGAGATTTACACCTCCTGATACGCATATCGTGTTAGTACATAAGAAATCATATTCTAGTCTTGCAAACATGCTTAAACTTGCATACAGTGGCCAAGCCTGAGCGAAAAAATTATTGTTACAACAATTCATCGAGTATATAATAATCATTTAATTTTTAAGAAATACACATAATATCAACTCTAGCAGATCTTCCAAATTTGCATATTCAGTGCTACAGTACTACGGAGGAGTATGGGGTGCAAATCTGCGGAGTACCGTAGCATCCCTACCCTGTAGCAGCACTGTAGCATTACTGTTTACAGCGATCGACAGTTGTCCGGAGTAGAAGAACACCGTCTGATACTGTAGTAGTGTTGTAGTAACACTGTAGCGGTACTGTTCATAGATGCAGACAGTGGGATTAGAGAGAAAAAAGAGGAGCAGAAGATAGAGATGAAAAAATAAGGAATGTTGTAATAGTGATAGAGGATACTGTAATAGTATTTTTGAGAATGAAAATTTAAGGTAGCCGTTGGAGATGGATTAAGATAGAATTGCAATTTTTTGGATATGCGCCATGTTTTCTTGGGAATTGGTGCATTCGCAGCAATACAGAGAAGTTGACATGTGAGTTCGGATTTAGTGTCAGCTTTTATGCAGTAACTGTATGCTTCATGAACCTGTCGTCGTCACCACTGGCATATGATATGTCTCAATATGATGTGATAATTGTGATGGAATAGAAGTTTGTAGAGATAGATGTGTTTTTTAAAAGAGCTTTGCTGGCAAGTCTGAGTAAATCTGGATTGAAAATTGATGTGTTCTGTAAAAAAAAAATTATATTTGTGGTAGAACGAAATTTATTTCAAACAGGAGGTAGTATATCTTTAAGTATTTCCATAGCAGAAACTTGTCGTGGTTTGAGTGAATTTTTTTTTAACACTGAGCACTTTTTTAACACTGAATGCTATTTTGGGGGGAGGGGGGCCACTATTGGTAAAACATACGCAATTTATTGAGAAATCTCTATTATATGAAACACTAGTTGGTTCTCATATTATATCCACCTCTACTATTTTTCTCTTATTTAATAAAAACTTCTAAATTTTAAATAATTTATCTACTTTTGTTATTCACCCTTATTATCTGTCCTCTTCTTTTTTTTACCAGCTATAGATATATAACTCATTTTACTAATAAAAAAATGAGGAGAGAAATTAGCGGTCCATCTCCTCATTTTTTTTAAGATCATATTTGAAATTAAACTACGGTATCACTCCCGATATATTCATTCGGCGATGCTTCAATGACGCATCTACATCTTTGTAACTTAAGTTTATAATATTATAACGTTTAATATTTATGTTTTCGTTACAACGCACAAATATTTAACTAGTTTTTTTAAAAAAAATCATGTGTTCCTAACATGGACTGTTCGGACCGTGCAATTAATTTGCGACGTGATTTGCATTGCGCCCGAGCAGGGCCTCATTGAGATCAGTCCACTACGCTGCAAGTTCATACAGACATGCCCGTCACAGGCTCAGACAAATCAGGTTTTCCTGCGACAATGCAGCAGCTAGACATCAAACCCTCTGACTAATTGCATACGTGTGACTGAAAGCATACCTCAGAACTCAGAAGGCATGGTAATTGACTAATTGCGCATCTCCGCCTGCATGAATATGAGTGCAAATATGAACATGTTGTAAACATTCTCAAATGTTATTGCAGACCCATCTACACTGGAAAAGGAACAAGACTGTACTATGCCCTCCGACATTGGATCCAGTTTTCTGTTACAAATAGTCAAATAGAACTTCTACTACTTCAACAGTGGAAGCAGCACACTGGAACAATTACATTGGGGCTTGCAAGATGCAGAACCCAGCAGTTACAGGCTTACAGCACATATATACGCTGAGATAATTGAACAATTTGTAAAATTACAATGAGTGCAGGTTCCAATGAACAGAGGTAGCTTATCAAATTCAAAGCAGTTTAGTATCCCAAAAAAGAAAAGAAACTAATCTGATTATGTTGAGTAATTACACAATTTTGGTAGAACAAAGCATCAAGACCTCCAAAATAAGACAGTTTGCTGAACAACTTCTGCCAGAAGTATTTTCATCGATGTTGTCAGTGAGTTGGCTCTAAGTAATAACTCATCATAACATTAGGCGTGTATTGAATCCTTTATATCTGACTCTCGGTATCCTTTAAATAATGGTAAGAAGCACATTAGTATTTACGTCAGGACCTCCATGCATTTGCGTCATCAGAAGCACTACAGGCTTGCGTTTGCGGAGGGATGCAACCAAGGTCGCCGTCCAAGCTCATTTGCTGTACTTCAGCAGATGATAATATTTTGATGCTCTTCACACAGCTTACAAACTCCCTGCAGATCAATATTTCCAAAATCATGAGAGGGGGCACAGGTTACAAAATATCATGGTAAGGATGGTACCAAAGAGAGGAGGGGAGGGAAGGGAAAAAAACTTAAATATAAAAGAGACAAGGGAAGGAACTTACTCCCAGGGGTCATCCCCAACAAGGAGGATGTCATTTTCATGATCAACATATACCAGCTTCCAATCCGTTCTGTAGAGATCTTCAAGCTGCCCTTGAATACCAAACATGCACGCGAGATCATGCCGAAGATCATCGTAACCTCGATATCGTGTGATATCAATTGATCTTCCCACAGATCCACGCTTTTGAACCTTCAATCACATAATAGAGAAGTTATGATAGTTATAAAAGAATTTAGGATAGCTGTGGAAGTAAACGATTATTGTTGGACAATTGCATCATTAACTGTCAGTTTGGCACATAGAAATAACAGAATTAAACCTACTCAGCAGGATATTGAGCCCTAGACCAAAGTAGCCTTGGAGCCTTGGAAACTGAAAATAGTATCGCAAACCTGAATAGTATAGAACACTACAGGACACTTCAAAATTTTATCATCGCTATAGAACACTACAGGACACTTCAAAATTTTATCATCGCTATCTCTATGGAATGACGTGACAACTGATTATAGGGGCTTTTAGCTACATGCTGCCTTATAGTTAGCGCCTCAGAAAAATGTCACCTCAGCGTCTCACTAATATTAATATGTGGGTATGGGGCCCATCTTGCATCAGATGATATTTTATCCCTTTTGTGGAATGCATACTACAGGGTGGCATGCAGATATATATTCCTCGATCCCATCCAAACAACTTTCTGCACCCGAGCTAAAAACAGTACTCCACTGATGTCCATAACACTTGCATATTACTTGATAAAGACAGCTTTTCACATGAAATATGCAGGAAGATGTCCAAGTTAGTATTACTGAAAATTATGCATCAGATAAGATCAGCGTTGATGACTGCACCGAATATACTTCTAAAAGAAGAGTAGACTACTTCACAATTTTGAGAGCATGGGAACATACATAGGCATGCATAATATAGGCATTCTTAACTAAATGATACCAAGTAACCAACCTTAGTGAAAGTTCTCATCCGCTGTGTTTGACTATTCCACAAACCTTGGCTTGGCATTCCGCCATCAGTAACAGCAACATCACTTGAACACCCAGGCTTAAAAGACATGTCAGGCACACCAAACGACTGGGAACTGAATGCAGCAGAGGATAGCTCGATCTCCACATCCCTATGATCCCTTTGTCCAGAAGGTAGATTGCATATACCCTTTCCTGAAGACATGCCTCTTGACAACAGGGCATCGGGCATTAATGTATCCACATTTTCCGCAATAAGAAAGTTATCTCTTGGATCAACTTGAACATTGCTATCCAAACAAACTTGCGGAAAGGAAAAGCCTTCTTGTGGGCTCTCATCTAAACAAAAAGAGGTAGCAGACGATGCATCAAGTTGATCAGAAGCAGGATGTCGATTAGGTACATGGACCGTTTCTTTACTACCTTGCATATCACTCTTGACTCGATTATCGGACTTGCTTTGAATTTCCTGAAGTATGTGGTCAATGTGTAGTGTTGATGGCATGTCAGGTAAATTTCTGCTTCCTTGATGTGCTCTACTCAACGAATTTATTGGAGAGATACGGCTGGCAGATGGAGCTGTTGAGCTGGATGGTTCTTCACTCTCAGCAAGTGCTGACTGAGACCTTACAAGCTGCTGGGGTGTCAGGGATCCTGTGATGTGGTTTAAAGATGTTTGCTGCGAATGCTTGAGCTGACCCATAGCATCAGCACCGCCCAACTGATGTTGAAGAACTTGCTGCTGGAGAATTTCCTGGCTTTTCTGAGATAATTGTTGGATCAGCTGGGAGTGATGTTGCGGGTTCAGCTGAGATAGCAGATTTTGTTGTTGAATCTTTTGAAGCAGCTGCAGTTCTGGTTGTGATAGTTGTTGTACTTGCGGCTGCTGGCTTTGTAGGAGTCCGTGCTGGTAGTCTGTTGTTTGTTGCACCTGTGTAGTTTGAGTTAATGGTGGCTGCTGCAAAGAACCCACGGTTGTTAAACCTGGTAACCCTGGGCGCTGGGTAGGTGACTTGGGTAAACCTAACTGTTGTAGCTGAGATGAAGATGGTTGCAAAATCTGGTTTAACAATTGTGCTTGCGAGACAACTTGTCCAGCTGAAGACTGTTGTTCTTTAAGCTTGTGCTGGCCCATTGGCTGAAGACATGCAGCAGCCTTCAACTGCTGTGGCTGCTGTGACTGTTGCCGTTGGAGTTGTTCTTGCTGCTGTTGCAAGTGCATGGCATTCTGCTGCAGCAGCTGGGCTTGCTGTTGCTGTAGAATCACAGTACTTTGCTGTAGCGGTTGGACCTGCTGTTGCTGCAATACATGATGAGCCTGATGTTGGTGCTGGGCCAACGTGGTACTTACAGGATGATCCATTTTTAAACCAGCCTGTAAATTAGGTAAGCCGATATTTTGGGCCTGCATACTCAATCTTTTTGTTGGGTCTTCGTTGACACTGCCCATCCCATCCTGCACACCCAATGCATTAGAGGTCAAGTATGGTGACTGTACAGATGGGGCAACAGCTGTTAGCATCTGAGGATTTTGCTGCATAGCCATCCATTGAACTAGGTTCAGGCCTGGAAATAATGCATTTTGGACATCTTTCAGAGCAAAGTCATCAGCAAGCCATGGCATAGCTCTTTTGAAAGCACTCTCAACCTCGTTTTCGTCATCTGCAAGATTCATTATACAAGGAAGAAACGTATCTTCAGAAGAAAAAAAAAAGTGCAAATAAAATATGCTTGAAAGTTGATCAAGAAATAAGTTCCTACACAAGGATAGCAAACAAGTAGGCCAGAATTCTTGCTCACAATTAATGTCAAGTTTATACATAAGCAATTAACAACCAAAGTTAAGAAAAAAGTTTTCTGTGTTTGTACAATTTATATTGATAATGCCCACAAGAGCCCACACTTCTTGCTGATAATTGATGTGTCAAAGTTTATACACAACAAAGAAGCAAAACTTATTCAGGAAATAGATTTCAGTCCAACTTAAATTCACAATGTGACACTTTGCTAGTCAACCCACTTAATGAATGCAACGAAAGTAGAACTAAAATAGGATTGGAAAGCCTAAATTCGAGACTGTCTGCATATCGGACTATTTCCTGAACAGTACCTACCATACATATAGCATTGACTAAACAGTAGTATCTGTACCTGGCATTCCTGGCTGCTTAGGAAGCTTTGGCCTGAAAAATGGTGGTGGGCATATATAAAATGGTGTAGCAACTGGTTCAATTTCCCATATTGAAACACGGGTGCGTCTGTCAGATGCAGTTGATTCATCCCAACCAACCTAATTTGGATAAGGGAGATGAAGTCAGGTGAAACTGCTGTCCTTTATGCTATGCAGTCTTAAAATATCATTCCCATGTGGTGTTAGGTCGATCTTATCTTGAGTCAGCTAATTTCTTACTCAATGTAGCTGAATTACATGGATACCACTACAGAGAGAAAAAAAAAAACCGAGAGGAGTTACAAACCTGAAGGTTTCGCCAATGAGAATTTTTCCACCGCACTGGATCCAAGTCGCCAATGCCTGTGACCGTGCCCATATATCTTCGGACCCCTGAATCCTCTGTCTCAAATAGCATTCTGAATCGCATTCCGAGGGATACTTGTGTGTACAAAGCCTTATTATATTTTGCTAAAGGGATGACAAATTCTGATGGGCTTGCCCTATCCGAAGAATAGAATTGAGCTCATTATCATAATTATTGGCACAGAGTGCATAGAAGATACAACTAACAACTAAAATACCTTGGATTGTAGAAAATAGTAAATGGGCTGCTGTTTGCAGCGGCATGGGCTGCTGCTGCCAGGATTCCTATGTGCATGCTGTCACTTGATAAAACTGATGATGACAGAGCTGGTTGAGGTCTGCTAGCATGCCGTATGCCTAAGAGAAGCTGAGATTTCTCATCCCTAGAAAAAGAAAATGTGTCGGATCCATGTTATCTGTAATTGTTTAGATATATCCAGGCCCTTTAATTTCTGAATTTGATGATGTTACCTTATGAAGAGAACTGAATCACCAGCTAAAAGTCTTTTAGTACTGACAAAGACACTCCAACCAGTTGTCAAAAGATGCCTCTTCGGTTGACCTGCATGTTCATGTACAATAGAGTGATAAGTACAGAAAGCTTCTGATTGATCAGATACCAACACAGCATGTCAGTATAGAAAGTTTCATGAAAAAAAGTTGGAACGGTAATAGCTGCAAAGTGCTGAATATAAGCAATGGATCCATAAATAAATTCTGGCACTGAACCACAGCTGCATGACAGTTTATATTCATATGCAGTACCAAGTTCATGTACATGTACTTTTTGTGCTTAGCAATTTGCAGACCTCGATAGATATGTCGAAATTTCCAAGAAATATCGTGCAGATCCTTGGCAGTGAGTTCTCGCGCTGGTGGTTGCATCGCAAAGTCCTATCGAACATGTTACCCTGGTAAGGCAGGTATTTATTGCATCTGATAAATTCATAGCTCCATCAAAATTATTCCAATGTTATGATGAAACTGTGCATACTAGTGGTGGAAATATCTTCTCCGCTGCACGGCGTGGCACTGAGAATCCACCATGTGTACTTGTGTCACTTGCTGTCAGCGTCTTGCAAAAGAATTCCGTTGGTTGCTTATTTTGTTTCAGGCCCAGTTCAGATGCCAGCATTGCGTCTCGATCATACTACAAGCATTAAGAAAAAATGTTTCATTTTCAGGAAATATAAATGACAATAGGAACACGAATTCCGCTCACATACTTTGTTCACAGGCTGAAGCGTCATCTGGGCATAAACATCATCGGTTTCAGAATCCGCCTGAATAACGAGCATATTTTTGTACGCCCGTTAGTAAAACAGAAAAGGAAGAATGGATACAACAACAACTAGACTCAAGAGGGGAAAAGTAGCACCGACATACATGTAAGGTGAGACTTAGAAGCTTGCAGATCAACTTAGAAGGCAGAGATGGGTAATTGGGGATGGTGTCCAGTTCCTTATGCATTGAAGCAGCAACCTAGCAAAAATTAACCAGAGCAAGAAAGTTTTCAGAAACTACTCCGTGAATCAGCTCATTCCTGCAGTGAACTGATAAATCCTGCACCTGTTCGCTATGGCCCTGCGGAAAGTACACGACGAGGCTGCCCACGGGCGGCATGGACACCAGAGGCCCGGCGCAAGCATGCCACAGTTCCGAGTTGGTGGGTTTCTTTTCCCCTGCTTTGCAAATACACACACAAGAAAACCCCCAATCATTTCACTGTATCACACCACACGTCATGCGAAGAACATTCATTGGGGAGCCATGAACTAAATTTCGCTACAATTAGCTGCGACAAACCACTGGAACTAACTGCGAAAGCAAGACACGTCAACGCTAATGGCCATGAATCATGCCAAGTTGCTGATTTCAGCAATGCTTAAGCTGAAGGACCTGAATCCACGAGAAATTGGACTGTAAGCAAACATGGGCAAGGAAAATCCCACCTTCTGCCGGGCAGGGCGTGACGCCGCCCGATCCCTGGTCCTTCATCCCGCCGAGATCCCGATCCAGATCCCGCGTCCGGATACGGGAATATCCACCTCACCTTCTCTTCCCACCACCACCTTTTATGAACTTAGCTAGTTGCTACGAAGGCGACCCCCTTTCCGATTAAAGTGAGCGGCACGAGGCGAGCACCCGCGTAAAGCCGGCGAATGAATCTTCGCTGCCCACCACCACACCGTCTCCGCCGTGCCGAAGCGCCAGCTCATCCGCAGCACCTCCAAATCATCACACGAGCACCCAAGACCACGAGGCCTCCGCTTTGAGCACGGGCTCGTCCCGGCAGTTCCTCCGGGCTCCGCTCGCCGCGGGCTGAGGCGCGGAGGTGGTGGAACGCGGGTGGGACGGGGGGAGCTGCGGCGTTGGGAATGGGAAGCGAGGGGAGGGGAGGGGAGGGGGAGAGGAGGCGGAGGAGGGAGACAAGGGGGGTTTAAAAAATGGAGGCGGGGCCCTCGGGGCGCAGAGCCGGGTGGTGGGGCGGGCTAGCGCTGTGCCGCGCCCGGCGGGGTAAGAAAATGGCCGCACGGATGGCGGGTCTCG
Organism: Phragmites australis; assembly: GCF_958298935.1. Taxonomy (NCBI): domain Eukaryota; kingdom Viridiplantae; phylum Streptophyta; class Magnoliopsida; order Poales; family Poaceae; genus Phragmites; species Phragmites australis. The sequence goes on along the minus strand of NC_084928.1, from coordinate 5,569,288 downwards.
CTCGCGAGTGCGGGGCGGGGGACGGGACGGCTCGTGGGCGCTGGCATGCCGCTTGGAGACTGCTTTTTTTTTTTTTTTTTTTTGACCAATCTGAGCAATCCCATCTCATTTTTTTACCAATCTGAGCAATCCCATCTCAATCTAACGATCAACGTACATTTTTGCAATCCCATCACAATTTAACGATCCACATAATTTTTTATCTCTCATCTTCAACATATTATTCTTCTTAGTTGTCCTAATTATTTTTCCATCCTCACCTTTACACCACCCACCTCTTCCCGTCTCCGACGGCATCGACGCTTCCGGATCCGCCATCACCACCGGCCGCTGCACTAACAAATCAATTTTTAAACTCCTCGTCACCAACCTCGCACATCGCCTATAGCTCTAGTGGTGCCACCGCCACCTCACCGTAGCCCACCGTCGATCCGATCATCACCCTAGCCTCTATCTAACCTCTGGAGTCATCAGTAAACCTCGAACCCTAATTCCTCCCTTAAATATATCCGCGTTCACACGAGCCCCTGAAATCGAACGTGTGATTTTAGTGCTGAAGATTAGGAAGCATGTTAAAAAAAACTACCCATGTGCATGATGGTTTCCGCTTCCACCCTCGCAGAAGGAGGCGGGGCCGATGGCGCTTGGGCGAGCGTGGTGTCGGGATGCTGATGGGTTGGTTCGGGGTTGGGGTTGGGTGTTGCTGCGGCCATGCCTGACCCGTGCTGTGCGTCGAGAAGGGTGGATTGCGATGGGTGTTTGTTTTGTTGGTTCGCGCTAGTACGAGAGCGATGTGTGCATCTCGTGGTAACGTGCGGCGTGGCGGATGGTGATGGGGGATGGTTGCGCACGTGACAAACCACACCAGCGCACGGCGAAAGTGTGAAGTGGTTGAGCAGCGTGCTTTGGTGGTGCACGGAATGGACGCGGGTGTCGATCGGTCACAGGCGTCTCTCTTGTGTTCGTTTTCGTTTGTCTGGCTACATCTTTTTTATACGTAGATAATATAATATACAAGTTATTGTGTGAGTTAGTTATAGGTAATTTAAATAATATCTATTATTAAATGACGCGTGGAAAATTAAGACCATAAATAACAGACGGCATCCATACAACGAGAAAATTATTATCTATAAAATGATTATCTAACGTTTTAGATCATCTATTAATTAATAGAGAATATCTTTTTTTTCTTATTTTTTCATCACGTCATATAACATCTTAAATGAATTTTTTTTATACAGCTGATATCACTTTACATACTTAGACATGCAGCTGCCGAGCTGTTGGCAGGGTCAAGAAGGTGGACACCGGCACGTGGTAGGTGGTACCCGCGTGGCACATGAGGCCGTCATCTGACATCTGTGTATGGTCCATTTCTCTGTGCTCCATGCTTTGACCAACTGGTGGAGATCACAACTTATGTTGTTGCAAACTTGCAGTGGACGTACAACCTGCCGCTTAATTTAACCATACAGCTTATTACGGGGTGCTTCCTATTGTACAATGTCTTATGTATTAATTAAATAGCTAAGTATGATAAAAAATGATATGACAATGAATTAAATAAAGAAAAAGAATATGCTATTATCTTTTATCCGATATTAGCTTGGCTAAAAATCAAATATAAATATGCACTGGGATAGCTTATGTTTTATACGATGTACGGTGAGAGAAGAAAATGTGTATTATGTGAAACTATTTTAAATATAATGTATTGGGTAGTTTATGTCTGTTTTATGTGAAAACCTTTAGATATTAGCTGATGATGTCGTATTAGGAGTGGCCTAATCTGACTTGTTTGATGATTGATTCTTCCGTGACAGGCGCAGTAAAACTGGTGGAAACTTCAGGTACACCGTACACACGTGGTACAATAAAAGAGATCTCTTTCGGATCTGCCCCGCAAGATCAGGGCCACATGATGCAAATTAATCGATCTAAAAATATTCACCGACTCTCTTTACTTTAATTAATAATATTATTTTTTAAATTGGATATTTTTAAAACTAGTATTATTAATTAAACTAAATAATATCGGTGAATACACTTAGTTAATTAATAGGAAAGCTTGTATATCATTATTGGTGAAGTAGTTTGCAAACATACCAATCCCCCACACCGGATTACTATTTTACCACTTTCTAGTTCTTAGGTTTGCTTTGTTCTAACACTGCTCCGTCAGATTCAACACAGCCGGCTCATATCACATGTTGATCTCTTCTACCGTTAATTATTGTTACCATGTATTCTCTTCCAATCTCTCTTTTTCCCAGCGTGGACTCCGACGTCACCTCTCTAACACCGTTGCTCCTCCCCACCATCTCATCTCGAACCCACCAGATCATCAATCAACTTAATCTTCTCAGTTCATCGAAAGAAAACTTGCCCCAAGTTGTTCCCCCGCCGCGCCGTCCCACATCGGCTGGCGGTGACGACATCACTCCTAGGAGCATCGGCTTCCACCGGACTGATGCTCGTCGGATGGCTGCAGACCCCGCGAGAGTCCGTCAGGTTCATCGTCAAGCCCTGGCCCTCGTCCTCTGTTGTCGTACTTGTTGAAAGAAGTTGCTGCTCCCAGGAGTGACGTTGTTGCCGCCAGCCGACGTGGGACGACGCGGCGAGCTGGTTCGGTGGCACGGCGAGGGAGCAGCCAGGTGACATCCAAATCTATGGTCGGCTGCCGTAGTTGGTGGAAGGATACCGTGATGGTTGAGTTTGGGGTGACGGCATTGATAGGAGGAGCCATAAGTGATAGCTTGCTCCCTCGGCTACCTGCTGCTCCTTTCTCGCTAGGCTTGCTCACCTACCATTGCTTCTCCCGCCAGGCTCGCTTGTCTGTCCGCTCATGCTGGAGACAAAGAGAAGGGGAGGAAACAGGAGACGATGGAGTGGTAGACCGTAAAAAACAGAGTAGTAAGTAGCGGTAAAGTAGTAATCTAGATGGACTGAATGATATGTATGCAAAACACTTTATCAATAATAATATAAAGATAATTCTCTCTTAATTAATTTGCATCGCTCATCTCCCTCCCCGTACGGAGTGACAGCGTCGGAAACCCGGCCGCGCCGCTCCTCGTGGAGCCCTCCCCTCCTCCGTGGCTCTCGCCGCCCAAGTCAACGTACAGCGAGCGCCTACACGCCACACGCCACGCCACGCCACGTGAAACAGACAGCCAGCCCCCACCTGCCGGCTGCCGTCCCGTGCGCACCGGCGTTGCGTGGCGCTGCTGCCGCTGCGCCCGTGGTTGCGGGCGGCTCCCGCCTGGGCCGCGCGCGCGAGGTGGGACGGACCGTGTTGGGTCCTGGGGAGTTGGGAGCATCGGCTCCGGCGCGCCCGCCTCGGCTTGACGCGCTTCCCCCTCGTGCACGCGCGGGGCCGCGTGTAAGGCCAGGCAATTTTTGTTAGGCAAAATTTGCCAAAAAGACACATTAGAAGTGTGGATTTTGTAATATGATATGATTTTTTAATATATGCTGTCGGATACTAATAAAATATGTTTATTTACTGAAAAACATCTTAGCTAATAAAATAGTCATTTTCTACTTGTGAGGAGAGAGAAAATGTGTGAAAAGTCTACTTTACCCTTAGTTAAAGTAGGGCCCACAAGTTAGGTTTTCTTCCTCTCCTTTGCCGATGTAGGCCCACATGGCAGTGTTAGGAAGGGGGTGCCAAAAGATAAGGTCGGTGGCTTAGGTTCCTGTGGCTCACAGAGAAAGGAGAGAGAGACAAGAGAGAGAAGGTCGGAGGGGAGAAAGAGAGAGGGAGGGGAGGACGCGCTTGGGAGAGAGAGGAGCTGCTGGAGAGGCGTGAGCGAGTGGTACGGCACCAGCCGAGTGGGACCTAGCCCGACGACGGAGGAGGCGGGTCATGGCGGGGAGGTCGGGACGGTGCGGGTGAAGGGACACTCGGGTGTCGCTCAGCCCCGGCTAATGCCGCTCCTCATGCATGTGTGTTGCGGTCCACTCATCGCTTGGCTCAACCTCCATTGCACCCCGCCCGCTACAGCCCGGCCATCGCCCTCTTGCGCCTCCCTTGAGGCCCTCCTGAGCAGCAACAGAAGCCGCTACCCTCCCGCGCCTCCTCCGCGGCGTGGAGGGTCTCACCCAGGAGGACGACACTAGGGCACGATGGGGAGTCCATTTGGAGTGGAGGAGACGACGGGAGCATGGCCGACAACGGCCATGGCATATGGTGGTCGTTGAGCTCCGGTGGCGACGTGCTACGATAAGGGGAGGAGGGAAAGAAGGGGCGCTGGAGGCTCATCGTCTCGCGGGCGGCCTCGTGGCAGGGTTAGCCTGTACGGCACTGGAAGTTGCTAATGTTACTTTCAACTCTCTTGTCATTGCTGGTAGCTACTATTCCTCATCTGAAACAAAACTATATTTTTTTAGGGAAAAAAGATGTGCCAAATGCATTCTACTCGCCCTTCTCCGTTGAGACCTTCTTATATTCTGGTCGTCGTGCTCCTTGTCATCTTCGGAGTCAGGGATGATGAGGAGGACCTTCTTGTCCTCGTCGGTGTCACAAAGCTTTTTTATGGAGCTGTTTATGGTGTTGTTGAGCTTCCATAGTGTGAGAGATCATGCAAATAGAGAGAGTGATGTGGTAAACGCAGTGAAAGATGGCATGCTGCAAGTTACTGGAGGAAGTAAAACTTGAACAGCCATCGCTGCGCATGCATATGCACATGTGCACTCCTTAATTGTATGTATGCATTGAAAAGAAAAGAGAGGTATTATTATAGTAATGGGATGGACAATAGAGTCTAAAATATGTTAAAAAGTCTAAATCGTCAGTGTTTTAACATCTATCGAAGTGAAACCTAAACGTTAAGTTTTTAAGGCTGGAGGGAGTATATATACTTCTGTTCAATCTCAAAGCTGGGACGGTATCATGGTATTTTTAATTAATTTTCGCCTATTGATCTTACTACATAATTGAAGTCGTGATACTCTGCCCTAAAAAATCATGGTACTCGTTGACTTGATTTTCTTTCTCTCTTTTTTTTTTTCCCATTTTGACTTCGTTCTTGTTAACCTGAGGAGGAAGTATTGATTCATGAGAGCACCATGTTGGAGAAGATTAACCGGCAATAATTAAAATCTGTAAATCTTCAACAAGTTATGTTTTTGTGTTAAACTCCAAGCAACCATGAAGCATGTTACAAAGATCAATCATTGACCCCATAATTCGGCCATACATCATAGCTTAAAAATAGTAATATAATACTAGAATTAGCATCAAAAGATCATAAACCTATAGCTAGCTCCTTCCTCCAAGTTTCTTCTCACATGCGCAACTCAAGCAGTCTCAGCTAGCCTAGCTGGCCAACAAAAGAAGTAGAGTAGTAGTACACAACGTCGTCACATGTTTTGCTCCAATCATCATCGATCTACTCACTCAATGGAAGACCAATTCCGGGGTCTTCGGTGCCTCCTGACTCGTAACCCCTGTTCTTGGGGCAAAACCATGCACAATGCTGATAATGCACGCCAAATTAAGAGCAAACCCGACACATGATCATATTTATATCCACTTTTGTACTACACTTGTAGTGGAATCTGCGTACACACCCACAAAAGGGCCTTGTCCAAGGCCAGCTCGATAGTATAGTTCAGCCCCATCCAAAATTGCTAAAATTCAGCACAGTCCCAAGTCAATAGTCTAGGATTCCTGCCAACGTGCACGTCCGAGGATTTCGTACGTGTTTGCCAACGGCCATGCATGCGAATATACTACAGTAGTAGCACCGTGTCCGCGATGAACCCGAAGAAACGGGAGGCCATGTTCCGTTTCGGTGCAAATCATTGCCACCAGAACCGGAGGTGTTTCTACGAGCCGAGCTCTAGCGAGTCTGGATTGGTAAGCTAGAGTTTGATAAAAACTCAAGTTGAACTTGAACGAGGCTGAGTTGCTGATCAAACCTAGAGACAGACTCGAGCTCGGTTCAATTAAAGTTCAACTCAGCTCGAGCTTAGCTTAAGTAGGTTTGTTAATAGTTATAATTTATAATTTTTTTATTTCTAATCAAACATATAAATTACTAAATTATTGAATAGAATAAGAAGCTCACCAAGCTTGAGCTTGTTTAGACTCACGAGCTTTGAATCAGGCTTGAGCTCGGCTCAAATTTTAAATGAGTAGATCTCAAATCGAGTTTTTAACTAGTCGAATTCAAATAGCTCATAAGCCTCAAGCTTTATATATATTGTAGGGATCGATGACGTTCTAAGAGGTGAGAGTGAATTAAGACACTTAAAACTATTTTAGCTCTAAAAATAACACAATATAAATTTATATAAATTTTTATCTAAATATGCTCTAGGTTTATCTAGTATGTTTACTCTACCGATCAAAACGCTTGCAACCTATCTAAGAAGGTAAATTGCAAGTAAGCAAATGCGGAAACATAAATAAGTTGAAGAGAGTAAACTCGGCACAAGGGTTTTTTTTTTCCGTGGTATCGATGGTATGAATGTCATCCCTAGTCCACATTAGAGCTCCACAAAGAATATGTTTCCGGTCGGCACCCGATCATGGCTCTTGAGCCACCAAGTCACAGAGATAAGACCTCCACTCGGATGAGCCACCAAGCCACCAAGGCAAGGTCTCACCATTAGCCTCTCTTCCGGTTTTTCATCGTCGTGATCACTTCGGAGCTTGAGCCACCAAGGCAAGGGTTTCTACATCCCCGTACACGCTTCTCGTCGCTGCTTCACACCAAGTTAGAGGGGTCAACAAGCTTGAGCAACTCCGGCTCAAGTTGCCGGTGAGTCACCAAGACTTTAAGGCGTCGACGTACCAAGAGGTACAAGCTCGGATCACTCCTTAATCCACTTTCTAGGCAGTAATCAACTAGCAACACTCTCTAGGCCTATAAACACTAATCACTCTCTAAACTTGTACTTAATTGCCTTGGATGATCACTTTAAGCACTTTGGTGGCTTGGATGTATATATGAACTTCTCTAAATTCCAACAGCATGTCACACCATTAAATGACTGAGTGGAAGGGTATTTATAGCCTCAAACCCGCGCACTAGCCGTTAACCCAACGGCTCTGAAAAGCTGTTAACACCGGATGATCCGGTAAGAAAAATAGTACTAACACTGGATCATCCAGTGAGTACACTCTCACAAACTAGCCGTTTGAACCCCACTCGAGCCACTGTAAACACCGGATACTCCGGTGTATACTGCAACAACATCACTGGACATTACAGTAAGTATATCTTAGCCATCTGAGCCAATATCTTCTCTGTGTAAATTACTCTGGTGCCTTCTCCGGTGCTTATCAATCTATCACCGGATTATCCAGTGAGCAATCCTCAGCCATCCGAGCCAAATGTAACTCTCTCTAGAAAATGCTCCAGTGTACACATGATTTTATCATTGGACCATCCGATGGCTTGAGCTTCGTCCATCTCTTTGTATTGTTCATTGTCCGATGTATTTATCCGCTATACTCTTGCTTTATCACCGAACTATCCGATGCCTTCAAAATCTTCTGCCCAGAATCAAATACTCCAGTGTGTATTGCTTGTTGAACACCTGATCATTCGATCAGTTGATTTTCAACTTCAACTCTTGAAACTGCCTCTGCTGAAATTGCTTCGATTCTTCTATCAATTTGACACCGGACCATCCGCTGAGATAAAATTGCCTCTGTCTGTATGCACTGTTCATTATCCGATGTGTACAACACATTCAATACCGGACCATCCGATGAGAACAAAACTCCTAGACTTCTCCATTTCAACCAAATTTTGTCCCTACTTCGGTAACTTCTTCATTTATTGTATCTATGATATCTATTAACATATATTTTTGATAAATATATTATTTTTGTTGATTATATTATTATTAATCATTAAAATCATAAATATAAACTAGTAGGACCATTTTCCCTACAGACATCCCTAATTGCAGCATTGTTTCAGGGCAACAACGGCATGCATGGACCGTGCAAGCTGGTTTCGTTGCTAAAGGAAGATCGTGCGTAGAGGACAGGCTGGTCTAGCAGCGCTGGAGCAAGGACCCGGCAAGGCATGTGCGGCGGTGTCAGAGAGATCGCTGCTCGCCAATGGCGCGCCATGTGCTGTCCCTGTGCGTACAAATCGGCGAGTAGCCGCCGGCTGCTTTGGTTGGTCGCTCGGCTGCATGCTACTCACTTCCACGACCTTGTGCCGCCGGCCGGCCGGTGCAGCATCTGCATGCAAAAGCTAGCTAGCTCCAAGTAGCTTTGTAGTTAGGATTAGTTGCCATCCTGTGATGATCTGATCAATCTCGCGCATCTGGGATCTGTTTTCTCCGTATGAAGTAGCTTGTACGGATGTACGTGCGGGCATGTGCCGATCTACGTAAGTACGCCTTTTTGCCCTTCATGTTTGTGCTGACAAGGGCTGATACTTTGATGATTCAGCAGTGTTTTAGCTGCAGACCTGCAGATCTAGATGCACGGGTGCTCGGTTCAGCGTGCCAAAATTTCTTTTTTGAGAGGAACATGGTATTTCATTAAGAGGGAAATAGTTTACACTGCCACCGAGCCGTTGCAAGACTTCTCTTCAGACGGCTATACGGCAAAAAAAAAAAAAAAAAAAAAACTGACGACCACACTGACTGCAAGGGTGATCTACACTGACGACACGGAGCACACACCCATGCCGTTGTTGACCTTGATCGGATCGATCGACATGCACGATTCGATCGTCTGACAAGGTGAACAGTGCCACGTCATGTGAGAGCAATGTACGTGGGTCCGTGCGCGTCTCTAGCTACTCTCTACGGCATACACCACGAGCTGCTGGGCCTCGCGGCGCCATATCGAACGGTCGGATCGACACAACGGCACACACGATATGCAAGTTAGGTCTTATTTGTATTGTAACTATATTTACCACACTTAAATTTAGCTAAGTATAGTTTATCATAAAAAGTATAGTTAATAAATTCTTAGATACATGTGTGCAAAGTTAGTAAAAAAATTAAATATATGACATATGAGTTAGAGAGTTAATAAAGTATGACTTGTTACTGTTGTGATAGTCAATCAAACAATAATCTAATAATTTATGTCACGGCTTAAGTTTAAACGTGACAAAGTTAAGTTTAAACCAAATATGCCGTACATCTGCCGACCTATCTTGTCCTAAGCTTGATGCGGGGATCTTTTGTGCTAATGCTTTGGTTGGCATCTAGTAGCTACTACCTCTCTACCTCGGTTGGTCTTAAGCTAGGCCCTAGGCTTTTTGAGCGCGTCTTTGCTCAGGTTCTTCCAACTCATGCAGATTCGTTCACTATATACCTCTTCTAACTCATGCAGATTCGTGCATGCATGCATGCATGGGCTGTCGAGGAGAGCTGTGTATGCTCACATCACATGTCACATGCATCATGCACGCGCTAGCGTTTGTCGTAAGAACGCTGCTATGTATACGACGAAATCGTCCGACTGTGTTACGACTACAGTGCAAACGTACACTAGGATCGTACAGGAGTCGGACAGATACGTCGGATGTGAAACATTTTCCTTGTCGTAAAGGCTAAACTTAGCTAGCGAGCTAACTGCATTCGTCTGCTGAATCTGAACTCTGAAGTGTCTCAGCACGCAGAAGGAGCTCGGTGGCGTTGATTTCCTAGCTAGGGGGCGAGGTGCACCGAACTGACATGATCGTGAAAGCTCAAGGCTGTTTTTTAAGAAAAAAGATTTTTCTGAGTTTACATTGAAAACTAAACTAGACATCACAAAGTTTTTAATATTTGGTTGGACTATCAGCTTACCATGATCAACGATTTAAAAGAAGTTTATCTAGCTATAACTTTTTATAAGCTCAGACATACAAATCCATTTGAAAGACGAAGTACCAAGATACTCAGACCGACAAAAAAAAAACCTACAACTTAATGATGCCAATGAGTCTCTTGAGTAGGTAAAGCTCAAGTTGTTACTAGCCCCGGCCGGAGATCCAAAGTCTTGAGTTCCATGTAGCTTTCAGTACCAACCTGTAGCCTTTCGAGTTGGCATTGAGAGTTTCCAACTCAAATCGTGAGGTTTCAAAATAAAATCAAAGAAACTTTTTTAAACTGAAACTTCTTGGCAGCTTTCAAAGTAAAATTGATGTTTCTTTTACTCAAAACCTGGGGTTTTCAACTGATCAAGTTGAGAGCTTTAAATTCAAATATCAAAAAGAATATTCAACTACCCCCCCCCACCTAAAAAAACATTACTTCATAATCTCAAGCTGAAACTATAACTTTCAAAATGAAAAATTAAGCTTCCAATTGGAGATTATGAGGTTTTTTGCTTGCTGGTTCATGCCATTGTCACCCTATTAAAAGCATTTACTAACCATTTAGTGATACATATAGCTCGGAGAAAGACATCACAGTAGACATGACAGTGACACCCAACAATAGGGTAATGGTCCATGACCCATTTGAGAAAATTTCGTGTTTCTATCAAGTTTTATCTTGATTTAATCCATCCAAAAACCTTGCTAGAATATCTATAGTTTGATTTGAGAAAATTTTAAGTGATTTTGGTTTCATTTAGAGTAGCTTTTTGTCAACTCGACTAGGTTTTGCTCGATTTTGGTTGGTAAAGTCTGCTTTTTTTTAGGCATAATTTTTTATCCACATATCCGATTTACTCAATTCTTATTTGGTTAGTTTCGTATTTGAATCTAGTTTTAGTTATCCAAATTTGAGGGCAATTGGAACTACATATCTTTATTTACATTGTTTTTACTATAGGATGTACAATCTGTTTCGAGTGGAATACCATGTTTAAATCGATTTTCAATTTGGGTCAATTAATTCTTGAATTTGGTTTTCACAAACATTCACCCTCCCGAATTCCTAATTAGAGTGTAATCGATCATACAATTGGTATCAGAATCTTAATTCTTTTCTAATTAATCTTAATCGGCAATTAGAAATATAACCTTAGATAGGTATTCCATAAAACCTTGTGTTTTTGATGGAATTGATTTTTAGTTCTGGAATACGAAGATGGAGACCTACATTTAAGCACAGGGCTTTGCAATTTGAGAAAAAGTCTACAAGCCATACATGGCTCCAGAGAACAATGAGGTGACGATGTAGAACATGCGGCCGTCGAGGCTAACAACAAGGCAATGAACCAGATCATCCAAGGATGAGGAAGGAGTGACTTTGATCGAGTTGTACATCTCAAATCTGCGCATGAGGTATGGAAAATACTTTGTGATTACTATGAGGTCTCAACTACTATAAAAGAGGTACGCCCAAATTTATTTCAGAAAGATCGTATGCATTTTAAGATGAAGTCTGGTGAGTCATTAGATTATTTTTTTGCTCAGTTTAATAATTTTTTAGCAATTTGCGTGTTTTAATGTTACATATACTTATGCTGAGAATGCACGTCAATTACTAGGATCTTTAGATATGTTAGTGTAAGAGATAAAAGTTACATCTATTAGAGAATCTACTGTTATGAATACACTTACATTAGATGTTCTTTATTCTAAATTAAAAACTCATGAGCTAGATGTCTTTGCTGGGGAGAATGTTAACAAATCAATTGCTTTGGTCTCTCAACCCAGTATGTCTCATATTGAATCTTCCTTATCAAGCTTTTCATTATCTTCTATATCTTCACTAATCGATGATCAGCTTGAGTTAATTCCTGAAGAAGATTTAACACTATTCTCTCCTCGTTTATCTAAAGCATTGCAAAATGTGTGTATGAGAAAGAGAGGAAGTTGAGGTCCTCAAAGATGCTATGAATGTGGTGATCTCAACCATATTCATTCCAATTATCCTAAGATTGCAGAAAAAATATCAAAAGATGAGAAGGAGAAAAAGAAGCGCTCATTCAATGACAAGAAGAAAAAGAGCTTTCTCGACCGTAAGGTTGTGCATCGAGTTCTTTCAGCACTCGAACAGGTTAACTTGAGTGATGTTGATTCGGAGAGCAGCGAGGATGCACAACATTCAAGAGCAAGACATTGCATGATTTGACTAGGTTGTGTCTCATGGTAATCAACAAAGAAAGCTTAATCGAGAATGAACCTGACAGCGACAACAACGAGGTATCGCCTACTTATGATGATCTATCTAATGCTATTGTTTGTCTTGGTACACTCTTAGAGAAACGCTATAAGAAAATTAAGAAACATGATGTTTTAATTGAATAACTGAATTCCGAAATAGCAAGACTTCAGATTTTAAAACCTAATAATTATGCTTCCAAGTCATGTGACTTAATTTATACTGAGCTCACTTCTCTTAGAGATGTTTATGCTTCTACTCTTCAGAAACTCAGAGAAGACATTGGGAAGAATGAGAAACTTGTTGTGTTAAATTGCAGGCAAGTTAAAAATACTAGTTGTTCAATGTCTGATTTGCTTGATTCAACTTTCTATTCTAATTGCTCAATTCTAGAATTGAAGTTATATGATGCTAATGCTAGAGTTTCTCATATAGCTAATAACATGATTACTCATGAGGTTCTTTCATGCTCTAATTGTTGTAAATAAAATAAACCCATGAATGTTGTTTGTAATAAGTGTTCGGCTCTTTCTAAACAAGTTGATTACTTGAAAGTGACTTTAGAACATTTTTCTAAGAGAAAGAAAAATCTGAACCCAATTTTAGATTCATCTAAGTCAAGCACATGCAGACAAGGTTTAGGTTTTGATCCCTATACTCAAAACCCTATACTCATTCTAAGATAAATGCACCCACTGTTGTTAGAGCTTTTGGTAGTGGTATATTGAAACACTTGCTAAATTGAACATAATAAGGTTGTTTTTAAGTCTGCTAGTTTTTTATCTTTTACAATGAATGCAAATGTAGCTTCTTCTTCTAAATCCACAATTCTAGTTAAGTATATTTGCACTCATTACGGTAGAGATGAACATTTAGTAGAGTTTTACTTTAGACTAGCTAAACAATAAAGGGAAAAAAAGTTTAAGGCTAGGTCTAATTTCCAAAAGGTTGTGGCACCTCATTTTATACCTCAGGCGAAACAGTCATCACCTTTTGCTGCTCGTGTTACTCGTCAAGAGCCTACTTGGGTTTCTAGAGTTGAAACTACTCGTGTTGTTAGTGCTTCTCGAGTTGAATCTACTCGAGCTTCTCGAGTTGAGTCTACTCGGGTTACTTGTATTTTGCCTACTTGTATTTCTAGTCGAGTGACTCAGTACTGGATCCCTAAATGCTTTAAAACTGATTTTCAATTCGTATCTCTTATAGGTATTCAATTGATATCCTTTGGAATTTTAATTGATTTCCATGTCATTTGATATATTTTTTTAATTGATATCTTTTGAAATCTCATTTGACATATCTTTAAACACCTTTTGTTCCATTGTATAGCATGATCTCTTCACATAGTTCATATTGGATAAGTGCATTTGAGTTAACTCAATTATGAGAAATTCATACATCATGGAAGCTCATACTATATATGATCATGCATTAGCTTTTGATGATTGCTTTTATAGGATATGACTAATGTGCTTTGGAGATAATTTATTTTAACTAATCGAAAGATTTTCTGCAGATAATTCGTACCCTTTTAGCAAATCCTCCAAAATTCTTACCATGTTGACATCTATTGCGGGAGAATTTGTTTCCATGATTCTATTTTGGCATACATGTTACATTTGTGATTGGGGATAATTTTCTTAAATTGGGGGAGAATTTGAATGATATGCCTTTGAGAAATGAGGTGAAGGTTTTTGCATGCATGAGTTGCATATTTTTGTTTTGTATGAGCATATTCATTTTGATATATACTCTGTTATACTTGCTTCATATGTATAAAGAAAACGCTTTCCAAAATTTGAGAGACAATATATGCAATGATATTCAATATTCATTCACACATGTATAAATTGTGGGGAGTTTGCTATATACACATGTTTAGTTCTACTAATATCAAAATCTTGGTGGTATTTGATGCTAGTAAAACTAGTTTTGGTAACCTCAAATGTCTTTATGATGTTTGATATTTCCAAAACTTGTTTTTTGCATACATTCATCTTCGAATTAAATGTATACTTAGAACTTTAAATTTTTCAAATATAACCATATAGTGAGATTGTTATCAATTACCAAAATAGGAGAGATTGAAAGTGCATCTAGCCCCTTAGTGTGGCTTAGTAATTAATGACAATACCTATGGACTAAAAAGTGTGATGAGAATTGTTATTAGGGTGTTCCATAGGTGATGCATAGAGGAGAAATATGCATCAAGATGAATGAGCTCTAAGTGATGCTCGGGTAAGTTAATGACAATACCTATGGACTCACAAGTGTGTTGAGAATTATTAGTAGGGTGTTCCATAGGTGATGTATGGAGGATAAATATGCATCAAGATGAATGAGCTCTAAGTGATGCTTAGGTAAGTTAATAACAATACATATGGACTAACAATGTTGTTAAGAATTATTAGTAAATTATTCCATAGGAAGATGCATAAATGATAAAATATGGATTTGTTGAAGAATTCTATAAGATCAATAAATGCATTGATGTCTTCGATCTCTTAGTGATGCTCATAAGGAGAACGAGAAGCTCAAGAAGTTTGACAATAAGCGCAAAGACAAAGTTATTTGTGGAAGATCAAGTAACTAAATATATGATATTGTCAATAGAATTTTATGGACTAACCCATGTGCTATGTGCTTGAGAGTGAGTAGGGTTATGTTCCATATGAAGATTGACAATAAGCGTGAAGCCTAAATTACTTGTGGAGATCAATTAACTTAAGGTATAATGTTGTCAATTAAGTTTTATAGACTAACTCATATGCTTCGTGCTTGAGAGTGAGTTGGGGTTAGGATCCATAAGAAGGTATAAGTTGAATTGAAATCATATATGCCAAGAGTGAAGAACAAGATTGTACTCCATATATGATAAAGTGAATTTATTAAAGATGTTGAATATAAAATGGTTTTGTATAGCAAGACGGTGAAGGGTAAGCAATACTCGGGTGTGATAGATCATCCGGTGGCGAAGGGCAAGCAAATGGCTTGGCGCTGAAGGACCAATGTGATGGTGAAGGACGAGTGAAGACTTTGCACCAATAGACCATACAAGGCCATGAGAAGCTATTGGTGATTCACACCAATCACATAAAAATAAAGAAGGGAAGTAAGGATGAACATCATCATCAAGCTTGAGTGAAGAGTTGATGATGAGCCTTGAAGAGCTACGAGAAGCATCGAAACTAGGATGATGTGTTCGTCAAGTCTGATGGGATTGCTCAAGCCAAAGATATAATGCCAGTCTCAAGGAGTTTCGTGATAGACCAGATTATAAGATTGATAGCCATACTATCAAGAGGGACTGCCGAAAGCGTTGCTCGATTATTATGTTGAGTGCTCAAACCATGTGCTTAGTGCGGGATGAGTTTGTCTTTGAGAGTTCGCTTTTAGGAGTCCGATGCCAAAAGTGTGGAAGTGTCCGAATAAGATTTTGTAGTGTTCCTAGTTTGATACTATGTGATGGATATCATAATTTTAGTAGGGATGTGTAGCCCTCTGACAAAGCTTTCCGTAGAATCCAAAATTGATGAAATAGGACATTGGGATCAAGAGTTCTCGCTGTTTTTTAAGGGTCAGTTGTGCTGAACTCAGAAGTTCCGGGTGAAGTTCGGAAGTTCCGGGTATCCAGAACCTCCGAATGAAGCTCCGAGAACGTGTGCTCGGTTTGGGCCTTTTGGTTATACCTGAAAGTTTCGGGTTGGTTCGGAACACCAAATTCTGGTGAGCTTAGCCAGAACCTAAGGATGGAGTTCGGGTTGGACTTTTTGGTTACTGAGGTTTTGCTACCCCCAAAGTTCCAGGTTATATCCTGAAGTTCCGAGTTAGGCCAGCAAGCTGTGTAATGGCTAGTTTTTGACCGTTCGGATTCTTGGAACCCGAAAGTTCTAGGTTGTACCCAGAAGTCACTGGGCTATGCAGAATCTGCCTAATGTCTAGTTTTTGAAAGTGGGTATAAATACCCCTTGGCCTCCTTGCGTGCATAAGGTTGCTTGGCTGGCTTTGTGCTGGTGGTGTGAGGTGTTTTGAACTTGGTGTTCCACCTTTGAGTGCTCCCTCTTCCTCCCTAACAAGATTTGGAGAGAATTAAGCCTTGGTGGCTTAGTGAGTAGAGAGAAAGGGGTGAGAGGTTGTGGTGCTTTGGTAGCCCATGGATTGCTGCATAGGTTGCATGTGTTTGGGCACTCGGTATGGATCGTGCATGAGTTCGGGAGTTTGTTACTCTTGGAGACTACCGTCTCCTAGACAGCTCAGTGGAGTGATTGCCAGTTATCTCCTCAAGTGACGCTTGTGAGGAGACCCAGAAGTGTTTGCGAAACACACAATCTCCGAAGTGGAGAAAGAGTTGGCCCTAGTGGAAACACAAGCTCAAATGTGATTGAGCTTGGTGAGGAAAATGGTTGAAATAGATCCGGCTCAAGTGCAATCGAGCTTTCTCAACAGAGACGTAGGATATCAATGGATATTCGAACTTCAGTAACAAATCAAGTGTCTTCATGCCTCATTTACATTTGTTTGTATATGCTATAGGCTTGCTTGCAATTCGTTCTAACTCGTTTTGTGTTTCTTGTATAGAATTGAATTACATGCTTGTATCTTTATTTGTGATATCAATTCCTGAGCTCTCTTGCATATCTTGCTTATAATTGTTGTGTTTGTCTATCACCCTAGGATTTCATTCCATCACACTTTGTTTAGGGTGTTAGTGCACTAGTTGAACCTAGCATTTTAGGATCTACGCTGAACCTGGAAGTTCCGAGTTAAACCTGGAACTTCTAGATTTTGTATAATCTGCTGCATAGTTTTAAATTTGGGGAGAGAACGCCTATTCACCCCCTTCTAGGCAACATCATTATCCTTTTAGGAGGGCTTCGGATGGCTCTGCCTCCATCGAGCTTCGACGCGTCTACCACTAAGAGGGTAGCGGACTGCCTCCCTTAGCATTGTTGTCAACTCCGCTTTCAGTTACCACTGCGGGGGGCTCTGGACGACTCTATCTCCGTCGAGCCTTGCCACGTCTACCATTAAGGGGGTAGTGGACTGCCCCCCTCAGCCTCGCCGTTGACTCCGCCTCCGACGACCATGGGGGGCTCCAAATGGCTCTACCACCATCGAGCCTCACCGCATTTACCCCTGAGTCTCATCATCAACTCCACCTTTGGCTACCGCAGGGGGCTATGGATGGATCTACTTCCGTCGATCCTTGCTGCGTCTACTACTAAGGGGGTAGCGGATTGCCTCCCTTAGCATCGCTGTCGACTCTGCTTTTGGCTACCATAGCTGGGGGCTCCGGATGGCTCTGCCTCCATCGAGCCTCATCACGTCTATTGTTGAGGGGGTAGCGGACTACCTACCTCAGCATCACCATCTACTCCGCTTCCGACTACTGTCGCGTGGGGCTCCAGATGGCTCTGCCTCCGTCGAGCCTCGTCGTGTCTATCACTGAGGGGGTAGTGGACTTCCTCCCTCAGCATCACCATCGAATCTACCTCTGGCTACCACCGCGAGGCTCCAGAGAAGCATCGTCTCTGTCGAGCCTCGCTGTCTCCCGACTTCGACATTGACTACACCCTTATCCATCGTCGTGGGGCTCCATACGGCCCTGCTTCCATTGAGCCTCGATGTGGCTACCCGCTGAAGGAGTCATGACTGCCTCCCTCTACCTTGTCATTATCTTTGCTTCCGGCCCTCGCAGCTGTTATAGATAGCCCTGCCTCCGTCGAGTCCCACCGCATTGTCGTTTCGAGTGATACAACTATGTCGGCTACGCTACTGCTACCCCCGGTGTGTGACCATGGTGAGCTTTACGGCCCTCACTCCTTGCCAAAGCCGTCCATGTTACAACAACAAAGAACGATTCGGGATAGCCTGACTTCAAAAGGGATGGAGCTAGTTCTCTGTACATCCGCTCGCCCCTCAGAACCTCAAAACTGGTGGATGAGGGGGTGCTATTGGGAAAACACCCCAGCCTTAAGATATTTAGATGATGTACTGTAGCATTACTATAGTGATCAAAATATCTAAGTCATCCCATCATATGTAAAGGAGTGAAATGCCCAAAATACCTCTATATGCACATGATTGCAAAATAATATCTTAGGGGCAGACTGGTAATATCCCTTGCCCCTTCTGTCTATAAAATAAGCCCTCTAAGGAAAGGGGAGCGGGGATCCAGTATATTTCCCCAGTACACCAACTTTGCTCTCTCCTTTCGGCTCACTAATAGAGTTCGAACAACTTGGCTGCCAAGACAACTGTGAATGTCTGATTCACAACAAGTGAACATCAATCCCCACAGCTTCTGACAAGATGAATTATCATGACACCGAGTCGGTGTAATCGGATAAAACATCCGCTATGGATCTGGACACCTCCTTTAGTGGAGGTTATTCCTAAGAAGTTTTCACTATCGGAGATGGAGGTGACGATCTGGGTAATCATGACGATAATCCTACAAACAGACAAGATCCTTCATATCCAAGCGCAGGCAATGGTTAGCTCCAGACGAGCACACAACACCTGGTCCTTAACAGAGCCCCGATCTTACCATCTTCCGACCACCAATAGGGAGCTAGCTGCTTTAAATCTGCAACTGCTAAGAGGATCTTTCTTCTACAAGAGATCCTCATGCACCCTTCGACGACAGATCTGGCTACCTCAGCAGATAAGGATTGGATGAACTTGGCAATCAATATAACAAAGGAGATCATCATCCAGGCCAAGAACTCTTATTTGGTCCTAGCCGGAAGCAGTGCTAATTGGGGAACACTAGGCAATCCCCCATCGTGAGACACATTGGACTCGAAGAGACGTAACCCCCGGAACGAAGCTTCCTAAAATGGCAATCGGATGAACAACCGTCACCGAACCTCGCTAGTTAAAGGTCATTTGATCAATGACGTGCGAGCTTATCAATGACTAACAAAGGTGCCGGGGGCGCTTCTGGAGAGGCTTCGTCTACCCTCATCGATCTAATCGGGGAACGTCCTGACATCGATCTAATCGGGACTGATCTTCGATCTCCATGGGAAAAACTCTCGAGGCTGCTATAACCAAGCAAGGCACCAGCAACAGATGTCTAGCCTTCTCTCTAGATCTACGAAACATAAGCAGGCTGGTAAGGTTCCACCTTGGAATGATCGAGAAATACAATGGAAGTACAAATTTGTTGAGTTTCTCTATATCTAAACCACGGCCATCCAAACAGCTAGTGGGGTCAAGAAGGTAATGGCGAATTACCTCCCTAGTGCCCTTGAAGGGGCAACCATGATATTATTGATCAACCTATCACTAGGAACAATTTACTTATGGGAGAAACTTTGGATGTATTATGAGCCAGCTTCTAGGGTACATACGTTCACCCTAGCACGAAAAACGATCTCTACCATTGTGAACAGATGGGAAGAAAAACATTACACAAGTTCGTACGTTGCTTTAGCAATATCCAGAATAACATCCCTAAGGCCAGCGACTATAACGTCATACAAGCATTCGCCCGAGGGGTCAAGAGCCGAAGATGCGTTGAAGATATCATCATCCAAGAGACCGAGGCAATTAAGGAGCTCATAAAGATCGTCGATGAGTTCGCTAAGGCTGAAGACACACTTCTTTTCATCAAGGAGAAGACTCAGGGCATCAAGCACTCTCAACCCAGGCTTGAGGGCGACAAGGCAAAGACCAAGCGTAAAAAGAATGCCAAGAGAGGTAAGGGCAAGAAAAATAATTCTAAAGAAGTTTTTGTAGATCTACCTGACACCCGTCCCACAAGCGTCACGGCTCCTCCCGGGACAAGAGCTCTACACCAGGCTCCAACATACGCGACAATAAGCCTTGGTACGACTTCCACCAGACCGACTACCATAGCCTGCACAAGTGCCACATTTGAAATGGGATGGTCAAAGTGGAGGCCAAGAAAGCAGCCAAAGGAAAGAAGACCCAGGTCATGGCCCAAAGCAGAGACTCCGGCTCGGATGGTAGTGAGGATGATATGAACCCGATGCCTTTTTAGGCAGACAAGAGAACGATCGACTATATGTTCGGTGGTTCTACATCCTATGAGTCCAAAAGGCAGTACAAGATAGTGGCCCGAGAAGTCTTAGCTGTCATCCCCAAGGGTCACTAGGATGTTAAGTGGTCAAACACTAAAATCTCCTTTGGCCAAGAAAATTTTCCTGATAATTTCGTACTGACAGGATGCTTCCTGATAGTGGTTGAGCCTATGATAAATAACTGCAGGGTTACCCGAGTTCTTATAGATGAAGGTTGTTTCCTAAACATCCTCTTCATAAATGCACTCGAATGGATGCAGACTTTTAGTCTGCTATCAAGCCGGTTACCCAAGCCTTCAATGATATAGTACTTGAAACTTCGGCTCCTTCCATTGACCAGATATCGCTAACCGTTACCTTCAGGAAGCATGACAACTTCTAGATAGAAAAAATTATGTTCGATGTGGTCAACTTCGTGACGTTATACAATGCCATCTTGGGAAGACCAACTCTTGCCAAATTCATGGTAGCCACGCATTACGTTTATCAGTGCGTGAAGATCTCGAGACCCGAGTGGATCATCACCATCAGGGGTTGTCCCAAGGCAGGTCTCCGTTACGACAAGCGAAGTCTCGATATGGCAGTTCAACACCAACCAAGCGAGGAACCCAAGAGCTCAATGATCAAGGTGGATAAAAAGCCTCAGTCGTGACCACGATCACAGCGTCTCGAGACGCAAACCTTGAAACCCTAGGGCTTGGCTCCACGACTAGCCCAGAGTTCATGAAACAGCACCTACGCTACCCTGGAGGCAATAAGGATCACTACTTATCGGCTTAATCTAATATGTGTTATTTAGGTTTAAGATAATAGGTCTACAATAGCTTGTGGGTCGTCAGGACTTTCTATAAGTTCTAAGTGTAAGTCCTAGGAGTACTTTCTCATAATAATAAAGATCATATTACCTAGGAAGTCGATTGATTTTATTTTTCTGTCTTACTTGTCTTTCTATGCATTCTTAAGTCTGATAAACGGGGTAAGTCGTTTCTCGGGTCCTTCATCCCAAACGCGCACCCGGGACAGCGAAAAGCTTGTCTCGACCCAAGGGCAATATGAGTTTCCTTTACCTTATTATGTTTTTACTATTTTAACTACCTACCTGGAACCCCTATTCTAAGTAGACAATCAAAGGCTTAATAAGTACTAGGCACTGAAAACCTAAAACAGCATATTGTGTACACTCTAAAAACATATTCTAGAGAGAATGGAAGGATCATTGTGTTGTGAACTCAGAGTGACTGGGGGCTACGACACCTCCCACTCAAGCAGATCGAAATCTAGTCATAATAAGCGCTCTAACTAGTATTCAATGTGTCCCAGACTAATTAAAGGAAAATGCCAAAAAGAAAAACTAGGATATGCTATCAAAAGAGTCTAGCATGAAGTGCTCCCACCAAACGTGAAAAATGTTTAAGTTCTCAACTAAACTGACAAAATCTACCAAGTGTTTTATCACGAAATGCAGGGAAAAGAAAAGAGAGAAACTACAATGAGGGAAACAAGTCCATCTCATCCATGGAGGCCTTGTCTATCCCAGTAACATTCTCAACCTTCTCTACCCAGGACTCTTTTGGCTAATTCCCAAAACCTTATAGGAGGACGCTTGTGTTAAGCTCTGGTTTGTGGGTCTTCAGGACAACGAGCGCAAAGGTGAGTGCCAGCTCTGCGCTCCATCAGGACTGACTCGAAAGGTATTCGATGACCTTCCTTCGGAACCCACCAAACACCTTGGCAAGATTGGTGGCCCGGGAAGCGAGCCTTGGAGCATCCTCGCCTCCGAAAACCTCTGTTTGGATCCCAACACCTGCAAGCGCTTACTGGAAGATGTTGAGCACTACGACGAGTTATTAGCGGGTGACTGAGATCTAGGCCCCTTCTTGGGCAATAGCTTCTCGGGTTGTGAAGAGTTCTGCAGGGTGAAATGTTACAAAGACAATGAATGAGCAGCCTGTCTGGGTACTAGAAGCTTACCCTTCATCCGGTTCTCTAGCATGGCGTTCACCTTCTGCTTCTCGGCCACCGATATCGAGGGCTTGCTAGGCTTGCTTCCATCTAATTTAGAGGAGATAGGGTTTGGAGGTTGGGAAGGTCGGGGCTTGGGAGCTGTCATCGGCATTTCGGTTAACCTACGGGAAAGACTTCAAACTGCATATTCCAAATAGCATAGCAAATAATTCTCAGCATACCTAAGTCATTTCTTGGTCAGTGAAGGCTTCACTTGGATAAGGAGGGGTGTTTCTCTCTTGAATGTCCTCTCGGGGGTGTCTCCTTTGCTCCCTGACGCTATTGGGGCTAAGGGAGCATCGCCTAATGAACTCACTAGGATGACAAACTTCCCGTGGTCTAAAGCCGAAGGCTAAAACTTGCCCAAAAAATTAAGAACAGACATGACCACAGGGAATATGGGTAAAAGTTTAACTTACCAGAGTTAGGGCCGTTGTTGAAGTCAGCATAGGGTTGGTGGAAGCAGAGGAAGTGGGAGCAGTTGGTGTCTGACCTAACGCCACGTATCGCCAAATCTACTCCCATGAAGTCGTCACCCTCTAGCGCCATGCTGCTATCGAAGGATGCGAGTTGTAGCACGATGCCACCGCTCCTGCTCGGACCCATGCTTCCTGTGATGATTACTTTATTCTGATCTACAATAGGGGCTCTTGTATTCTTAACCTCCAGATCGGGCCCTCCGTTTCTGGGAAGCTGTTCAAGCCTGCGATAGCCGTCACCACAGGTACGACTACTTGAAAAGAAAACAAGAATAAAGAATGTCTCAAGCACTTACCGACATGATTCTCGCCCAAGCTTCGGAGTTCATCTCCATGATGGGAACTAGGACATTCTTACGGCTAGGAGAGGGGATAGCCTCGAAAAGAACTTTGACCCTCTTGTCGGCAGCGTCTAGTGGAAACACTGTGAGAAGAAGCAACAGGCCATGAAAATTGATCTTGCAGATCCCTTAAAAATGCTACTCGGGATCGGAAAGCACCTATCTCACTTTCTCAGGCTGGATCCAATCCGGCTCGCAATTGTCAAGCACCGGTAATCCTCGACTTCAGAGAACTAAGGCAGCGCCTGATGAAGTCCCTAGAAACGTCATACACCATCAAATTCCTCTCCTTCAGGTGTCGTATCTCTCCGATAAGGTTCCGACGAAGGGCTATCATCAGCGGCTCTTTCGTCCAGATGGGCCTCGACACCGGTAGCAAGCCTCGATAAGGAAGCCCCTACAGGCCGGGTTAGTAGTAGAACCACTTCTTGTGCCAACCCGACTAGGAGGACTTGGTTATGAAGTTGATGTACTCCGCCGACTTGCCTTCCTGGAGCCAAAACCCGATGTTGCAGGCAACCTTGTTCTGAAGCCTCTTCAAGACATAGAAATACATGAAGAGGTCAAGGAATGGGCAGAAACCAAAAAAGGCCTCGTACAAATGTATAAAGACACCTAGAATGATAATGGGGTTGGGATTGAGGTGAGTGAGTTCTAGGCCATAGAAGGCAAGCACCTCAAGGAAGAAACTGGAAGGAGGGAAGTCGAAGCCACAATGAAATAAGTCAAGAAAGACCACCGTGCTATGGGTGTCCAGGCTCGGTATCGTCTGCCCCACCACCGAAGTGCAGAGGATTAGAACCCGAGTAGGAATCACCTCTTCGATCTTGGCCTTCTCTAGAGCCTCCTCCATGATCTCGGATTCTTGCCACTCTGGGATTGTGCTCGCCATCTTGTCGGCGAAGGAGCTCTCTTTCTCAATCCGCATGATAGTGGAGAGATTGAAGGAAGAGGGTTTTCTGGGGGTAAGAGAGCAAAGAGAATGACGAGTGTGATGGAAAGCAATCGATGACAGAAGAATAGACGTGGAGTTGGGCTCCCCCTTTTTGCAGAGTGAAGGCTCCCGGAAACGACGTTCCATCTAACGATGTGACATGACTTGAGGCCACAATCTCATGTTTTATTGTCATATCGCATTTAATGCATGTTGCATGTGAGGCAGTTGGCACCGTACCCCGAGAATTTCGGCTCCTCGCGCTGCTACCATAATCATGATCCTCTGATGGGAAAAGATTCTCACCACTACCCAAAATCTCCTCTGTGACATTTCAACTTTCAAAATCAACCAGTGACAAACATTTTTCCTTCCAAAAGGTGAAGCAAACAAAAAACCGACTTAGATGGAGCACCTTCTCAAAAACTCTCTTGAAGACTCGAAGGCGTTCAAAATCTTTAGTAGTAGACCAGAAAACCCAGATGCTTCACCTTAACCGGGACCCGAGTCCTACTCGATGATGTTGTCGGACAAAAAATTTATCTTTACTGGCCATGTACTTGACCCGTAGAAGCATTATTTCACATATTGATGGGGGGCTTGACGATGAATAATGGATAGCTATCATATTCGAACACCCAGGGTTTCCCACAGTTTCTGGTGCATATCTCTATCTCCAGAAAGGGGGTCTTTAGATAAAAGAAAACTACATGTAGGTACCCAAGACATCCTGTAACAGAAAAGATTTATCTCCAAAACCAGGAAGTAGGACTTCAAAGGACGCACAACACCCCTATAAATATACGAAGCCATAGGGTCCTGTGGAGGACAAGCCAAAACAAGTTGAACACAAGCCAAAACAAATTGAAGAAAGCCAAAACAAGTCAAACACAAGCCAACATAAGCCAAGCAAGGAAGTCGCCGACTAGATTTAGATCCATCTAGGTTAGCCACATACCCACTTATAACAGGCTCATATCAATACAAGACAAATAGGACGTAGGGTTATTATCCTCATAGAGGTTTGAACCTGTATAAACCCCTCGTGTGTTCTCCTGTAATTCGTCTACTTAAAGCATCATCTATTTTTTCAACAAGTTTGTTAGATCAGCGGTTCACAAATCGTCAACAATATAAAATGAAAGTCATGAGTCCCCCCGCCCCTCCCCTGGAGCATTCCTCATGTGGGAATCCTGTAAAGAAGGCTAAGTGTCGAGACTCATATCGTGTGGGTAATATTGTACACACTACATGGTGTTAATCTATTTGAATAGACGTGTTTGCGGTCATGGACATGCAAAACCTGGTCATGCTTTGGTTAGATTTGGGACATGAGCAATCGTGCGTTTTGGTAATTGTGGCTATGAGTCATAGTATTGTTGGTACTGTGTGTTCATTAGCCTAAAAGATAGGAATTGTGGAGAACAAAATAACTTCTCACAGGGTCAAAACCCTTATTTATGACTTAAAGGTTGGGTGAATAGTTACACACTTTAATTGAATAACACTTAATCATCTGCATCAAAACCTGCTTTATGCTCAAAGCCATGCCTTATAGCCTCTAAACTTATTAATCTCTTAACATCTATCAAATTCTTGAGTAGTATTAGGCCTTGTTAAGTACCTTTCGTACTCATTCTTGCTCGCTGATCAGATGATAAGTAGTAGACCGAGGTGACGTCCGCACCAGACCACTATTTTAGTTTTAGTTGTTCGCTTGGCTGGTCAGCCAAGGATATAATGAATCATATTGATTAAGACTTTGTATCGACAAACATTTATGCTATAGTCTTAATCGAAGTATGATTATGATGTTATTCTATTGTACTTTATGTGTACTAGCTACTGATCTAGAGACTATTACATGAAGCATAAGTGAACCTAAGATCAACGTGTGATAGATCAACATACTAGAGATGACATGGGGACAAAGATTATTATGGCGACACCGAGAGTGGAAGTTGCATCTAGCCAGGGGCAGTGTCATTGGGGTCATTGAAATGTTCATGACCAGGAGTGAAGAGGGGTTTGTTGTGCTGAGAGTGAGAGGACTCTTGCGTGGGATAAGTTTCTCGCGGACGTTTACTAAGGATCGGTTTAGCAAATAGGAATTTTATAGGAATTCGTAGTTCGATTCCCACATGAAAAAGAAAAAAGTTCCCCACATGTTGAACGTGGCTTGAATATGAGTTTTGGTGCTATATCACATAGAGAACTACTGAAGTGTTATGTGGTACATATGCCTCTTTAGCTCATGTGTGGGGTATTCACAAAAAGAAAAGATCATGTGTGGAGTACGTACGTAAATGGCTATACGACCTTGAAACCAAGCCACGAAAAAAGAAAAATGCTTGAAGAGTTTTTCAGCCTGCCAGAGATGAATCCACCAAGGCACAAAGACAGGCCTTGCCCTCATATTGCATAATTTGGGCCTCCGTTCCCCTGCGAAATAGGCCCATAGGATTAAAATAGTCCGTCGTTTGCACATCTGCACCCCATAATTCCATTGCGTTTTTAACCGGTCCAGGTGAGCTAAAAAGCTTGTGGTGCAACTCACGTGCAAATGGGTACTTTTTGAAAATTGTACAAATTTGCTAAAAAAGCATACATAGAAGTTTCCGAAAATTCTGAAAAATTCCACACCTATAGGTGAGGTCATCTCTTACATTCATGCAAATTTTCAGTTGTAAATTCAATTCTGTTTGTGAGATAAAAAATATAGATTTCAGATGCATTGTAAAAAAAAGAGACAAAGGTCACACCTATTTTCACCGTTTTTTTATCTCACAAACGTGATCGAGTTTGCACTTGAAATTATAGAAGAATGTATAACAATATAACCTAAGCTGGGCATAATTTCAATCTTTCTGAAAGTTTCTAGGTATGTTTTTTATGAATTTAAAATTTTTGAATATTTCTGGTGGTGCAATGGTGCATCTCTAGTGGAAACACCACAAATGTTGAAAATATTGCTTGCCTGAGCCGTACTGGCTGAAGCATAGTCCCCACTTCAAAATAAGTGTCATTTTAGATTGCATGCAGTTAACTATTTTAAACTTTAGCTATAAATTACTTTTTATGTATTAAGTTTAGATACTTAAAAATAACATAGGTATATTTGTCTCGAAAAGTACTTTCATAAGAATATACTTTTACTATATTTTAGATTGCGTGCAGTTAACTGTTTACATCCTTTGATCGCTCAACCATTCAATTAAGAGACCAAGATCACTCAACAACAATGTGAACTAATTTTTTAATTGTCCTTCAAAACAAACTTATTAGTCACAATAATATAGTTGTCAGTAATCACCAAAATATTTACCACTTACCTAGAGGCATAGATGTTAGAAAGCATCAGCACCTCCATCTTCAAGCTCTATAAGTGCACACACGTCAGCAAGCACCAGCTATAAAAGATCAAAATCCACTACTTCCAAAGTTTGGCAAGAGTCCGAATTGATCTACAGAGAGGAAGACGGTGTAAGTGTCAGGTATGCTAAGTGTTATATTTGCAAACAAGAATTATCTGCAAAGTCTTCAAGTGGAATGGAACACTTAAAGAGGCACGATGCAACTTTCAAGTGAAAGATTGGAGCAGCCATGAAGTAGACGGCCTTGCATAACAAAATCGATAGATCTATTCGTCATTAGGAGTATGACTCCACCAATGCTCGAAAAGAGCTATACTGCTTCATTGCAAGAGCGGATCTACCACTCAGCATCAATGACTCTATTGCATTTGAATACTACATTAAGCAAGCTCATAATCCTAGGTTAATGTACGTTTCTAGACATATAACTAATAGAGATATGATAAAATACTATAATGTGTGTTGTAGCAAGTTTAAAGAATTGTTAGAACCATTTATATTTTCAGTTGCTTTGACCTCGGACATATGAATAGGTAGGATTAGAGAAGATTATCTTAGTGTGGTTGCTCATTTTGTTAATAATGATTAGGAATTAGAAAAGAGAATAATAGGTTTTCGGTTGATTGACAACGCACGTACCGGTGAAAATATTACTAAAAACATCTCAAGTAGTTGAAAACTTTGGACTCACAAATAAAATATTTTCTATCACTTTAGATAATGCCAGTGCAAACTCTAGAGCAATAGATATTTTTACTCCGTTGTTTAGTACATATGCTGAATCTTTCTTGTTACATCAATGTTGTGCTTGTCATATTATAAATCTTATAGTAAAATCCGGTTTAAAGAGATCTGCATAATATCTAGATGATTTTCGTACTGCAATATCTTTTATAAACTCTTCTAACCAATGAATTGCAGCATATAAATAGTATTGTGTTGCAATGGGTGTACATTCACATAAGTTTGTTGTGGACATACCGGTAAGATGGAACTCTACTTTCTTGATGCTAAAAAATATTGCACTATATAAGACCGTATTTTGTGTGTTTATTCGTACACACTATTATTAACATGGGGTCAAACTTTACTC
The DNA here is from genome assembly GCF_958298935.1 of Phragmites australis. Classification (NCBI taxonomy): domain Eukaryota; kingdom Viridiplantae; phylum Streptophyta; class Magnoliopsida; order Poales; family Poaceae; genus Phragmites; species Phragmites australis. The sequence continues at coordinate 5,540,979 of NC_084928.1, read as the reverse complement.
ACGGAAGTGTATTGGTATATTTCCGAAAGGATAGTAGAGTTTTTAGAATTTTTTTACGATTCAACTGTGAGTTTATTAGGAGTTTATTATCCAACATGTTGTTTAGTAGTGCATAATATTGTTGAAATTTTTATTCATGTAAATAGCTATGAAAACGACAATATCCTAAGACTATGTAGTTCCTATGAAATCTAAAATTTTAAAATATTGAAAAGAAATTCCTTTGTTGTATGCATTTGTCTTTATTTTAGATCTTAGAACTAAAATCACGTGATTTTGTAGAGTTCTCATAATTTTAGATGATGCTTTTGGTCAGGATTATTCTACTTATTATATTAATATCCGTTCTAACTTATTTGATGTTTATAGTAAATATGAAACAAAATAGACCGAAGTTCACCTACAACGACTTCCACTAGCACCCACAACAAGTAAGAAGACGACAACATGTTGAAAAATATTCGGTAGATGTTCTTCATCAAGAAGTTCATACTCTTCGTTACGATCATCTATGAGCATCGAAATTCCAATATCAGAAGGGGAGCTAACATCATTCATTAACAATGATGTTATTAGCCATGAATAAGAAAATTTTAAAATACTGCAATGGTAACATGAGCACAAGATGAATTATCCAATGCTTTCACTGTTAGCACGCAATTTATTAAAGGTTTCTGTATCTAATCGAAGAGAGAAGAACAAACCTTACAAGTGATATGGAGAAAATACTCACCATAGTAAAAGACTGAGAACATACTGAAGTGTGAATGCAACAAACTGCACAGAACACTGAGTTTGAAGCTTCATTCAAAAATTTGTATCTAGATATTGATGAGAATATGTAATTATCAATTTCTAAGTTAGGTTGTACTCTTGTTTTCTTTGCTATAAATGTTTTTAATAAGGCAAACTATCAATAAAGCTCATTTTTAATTAATTATGTGTCCATATTATTTCTATTTTTAATTTTTTTACTAACTTTTGAATTTTTTAAATGACTTGCCACTGTTGGAGTAGTGAGTAAGAAGACATTCTAGCTAATGGACCCCACGAGGTATATGACGACCGGCGAGGAATTTTTCTTGAAACCTAGCCTATTGAGCGACTAGCCCTTGGATCGCACGACCAGTGCAAGGCTTGCGCGACCAGCCTCCTTGCAATATAATATGGTCATGCGACCAATTCTTGCTGATCGCGGGATGCCCAAACCTAAGATGTCTAATCGTATTTATTGGTCTACTCAAGTATTTTCCATCCCAAAACACCTCCTCTAGCGAATAAAGTCGTGGTCGGCGCAGATGGGTAATGCCCAGTCATGTAGCATTAATTGCTACAGAGTGGGGTATTGCGGACTGGCTTGCGCCACGTGACGGATGGGACATGATTTAAAAATCGACCAGGCAAGTGGATGATTTTGCAGGTAAACTCACGGAGCATAGGGACAGAACGGCTTGGTAGACGAACTTGCGGCGCATGATGATGGGACAAGCCGGGTGACCAGGGGAGGCATGTGCGGCGGTGTTCCACATATGGGATGGATAGACGAAGCTCTCAGGATAAGTTTGGTTCACTCGGTTCTCCATGATAATGATCTAAGAGTAGAATATCTAGCCAGATGTGAGTCTACTAAACATGATCCACTTGTAAGTTCTCATTCTTTCCCGTATATAAAGAGAGGAAAAGACAGGAATCAAAAGGGCTCATCTATAACCAGTTCACAAATATTAATAACAAAATACATAAGATGTATGACTGTTATCCTTAGGGAGGCCTAAGCTTGATAATCCTTATATCCTTTAGTTCATCACAAACACACGCACATTGCAAGCATCGTTCACGCACCCATCAATCGGTACACCTCAGAATCATTATTAGGAATTAACCCTTAACAGCCACTCACCCACTTCGCCTATAAATAGCCACCACCAGCACCATTCATAAAATCACTCATGGGCTCACAACATCTAATTCTCTATCTTGCTATCTCTCTTTTTCTACTTGTTACTTTGCTAACCACTTCAACAAATCAAATTCATATTTTCATTCATGGATCAAGACATAGAGAACACGCATGCATGGTCATCAATATAGCAATATTTTGAAAAGATCTAAAAAAATAAACAGGGAACATATAAGATTTGCTAAGTGTAATATATATATTAATATATTATGTGCAAGGCCTATAAGTGGAACGAGATACTTGAGAAAGCATATTACATGTTGAAAGAAAAAAATCTAGAGTTCCTAATGAAATCGTATAATTTTTAGAGCATAGTACAGGATGTACTTTTTTTTCTCCTAGCAAAAAGGTTTTAACGAGGCAACCAATCAATAAAACTTAGTTTTATCTATTTTCTATATTTTTTAGCTATTATTTTTAAATTTTTCTATTTTTCGAGTATTTTTTATAGTCGAGCCAGCCGTGCCGCGCCATCGTGCTGCAAGCATGCCCGGGCCAGCTCAGCATGACACGGTCAGTCACTGGCTGTGTCATAGGCCACGCCTCCGACACGCAGACCGGTACAGCACATTCCGAATAGGTCGTGCCTAGCTGGGCCCATACTGGGCCAGCCCCTTACCCATTTAGACAGATCTAGCCAAATGTTATGGCGTCGTGCAAAAGAGTCTATTTTTAGAAATTATTTTTGTATGAGTCTATTTGTAGAATATGTTTTTAAAAAGGGTTAAAATGTCAAAATTCCACTATCTGTAATGGAGTAATAAAAATGAGGTGTACGTGAAGTATTTCCTACAAATTTTTTTTTTTTAGAACATACATGGCATGCTTTTCATTAAGAGAGAAGCATTGCGACCGTTACAAAATACACAAAATGACCTGCATAAATTTGACTGCCTGTTTGTTTCTTAGATCTGGAGTGGGTAACAGGTTTGAAAAATCATTGAAAACCCCTTGGTACTCATGAATATTGGCTAATTTGGTATGCACCGCATTTAGAAATTAACCGGTTTTTGAATTTTAATTCAAAAAAAAAAAAAAAAAAATCAAAAAATACTAGAGACAATTCTAAGACCTTCTGTGAAAAAAAAATAATGTCGTTTACATCATATTTCATGGAGAGATTTTTTTTTAAAAAAAATATTGAAATGAGCCGTGTGAACATGATGATTTGCCCATCACATTAAGAAAAAGCTTAACCTGCAAACACATATTTTTTATGTGGCATATCTTAACAGAATCTTTAAAATTGATTTCACTACATTTAGAGTTATATTAATTTCTTCATGATTTTTACAAAGTTCCTAAGCATAAAGTGAACATGTTAAGAAACAACACTGTAATTTAATTTTTTCATATCTACCGTTATTTTTCCTATATAAAGCATAGTATAAGTAAACTAATAAAAAAGGTTTCACTAATTTTGGAGATGTGATGGGTTAGTTATGAATTAATCTACTTACAACACATTTACACAACGATGCATGTTACAATAACTATTTCATGAGTTCATGTATTTTTAAAATACATAAGATCATGTAAAAAGACAAAAAAAAAATTGTTTTCATGATTTTGGATTAGCAAAGAATTAACTATATATTTAACTATGTTTAGCAAATATATTTTCTGTATATAACTTTTTTATGAGTATAAATACTTTTATCATGTAGATCATGCTACAAGGAAACTATAAAAAAATTCACTTAATTTGAAGCTCACATGAATTAGTTATCGATTTTACAAGATTAAACTATTTTTGGTTTTTCTTGAACTTGAGCGATTTTTGATAAAATCGTGTAGTTTTCGATCACAAACGACATACGGGAAATACGGTTGGTTTTCGGTACAATTTGATCGGTTTTTAGTTCAAATCGAGTGGTTACCAAAACGTCAGTTCGGTCAGTTTTTACCGTCGATTTACAAATTTGAGCAAATTCTCACTAAATTTGAAAAAATTGCGATTCGGAAAAACGCCGCTGAGCGATTTCTGAACTTCAAATAGTTTTGTGAAGACTGGTGGGTAGCCTGGCCCGTCGAGACGAACAGTGTGCATCAGTGATGATCTGATACTGGCTGGTCCACACAGCATAATCAAAAGCCGCAAAATCTTGGTGGTTTGCTTTATGTGGCCGTATCGCTCGCACTGCCATTTGCGCTCGTGCGTTGCAGCTGCCCACAGAGTCGAAGAAGAATTCCATGGATCCGATGGTACGTGTCAGTTGTTGACGGCGTACTTAAGACAGAGAGAAAAGAGAGAAACTACTAGTCCAAAGTGCATAGCATGGTTCGAAGAGTTTTAATTTCTAGATCTATATAAAATTTAAAATTTATATTATAAAATAAAGTGATTTAAATATTTATTTTAAATTTAAAATAAGAATAGGATTGGTCCAAATATTTCGGTGGCCATAGGACAAAACAAAAAATTAGAGGCTCTCTTAAAAAATTAAATATCTGGGATATTTAGAAGTTCACACAGACAATGTTCTTTAGTGACAATGATAATATATTAAGAAGTAAATATTATATAATGTGATTACTAAAAACAACATTTTTTAGAGAATTGTAGCAGCCAAAGCATGAGAGGAACTCATCATTTATTCATTTATTGCTAAAAACAAAGAAACCATTTGTGAGTTCTAGTGCACGGTGATAATTTAAAACAATTACTTCTAGTATTTTTAGATGCAAAGTCGTTAATGATGGTATCAACATCGACCTGATCCATCAAATTCTTCTTAATGCATAATATAGCCAAATTATTTAATCTTTTTGTGTGATATTACTGACCTCAAATAGTTTTTTTTAATAATTTCAGGTGATGCTACAATCGCAAGCACAATAAAAAGGATCTGATAAGCAATAGAAATATTAGTCTAACAAACTCAAATATCTCCATACCTATCGGGGGATGATTCCTGACAATGAATCCAAGGTGTACTAGACGACGAACGTGTTGATCGGTGTTTCTTTGTGTTGGGATCAAATGGGCACAAGAACACAAGGATTTATCTAGTTTAAGACCTCCCGTGTGATAATAGTTATATGTCTTGTGTATTTTCTTAAGGATTGGATGAACTTGTTACAGAATATCTCTCTCTTAAAAAAGCCAACTACTCCTAGCTCATCATGATGGGGGTAGGCACGCCCGATCTGCTCTGGTCATCCTGCATGCCCTGTCCCATCCACTGAATGCTGTCACGCTCACTTGCGAAGTCATCCTATAAAATTAAATGCTATGGGACGGATCACTGCATCACCACGCCCGTCCACGACCTGGCTCACCGAAAGGGAGTGCCTAGAGAAGAAAAACACTTAAGTGAACAACATTAAATATGATTTGACTGATTAGTTGAGTACTTGCCCTGTGACCAATATGGACTGGTCGTGAGGTCTTATCCTTCAACAAGGGGGCTGGTCAACTGAGTCATGCCCTGGTCGCGAGGTGAGTTCGTGGTCTTAAAATATCTACTGTCGGCTGATATTTGTTAGCAAGACGCCCGCTTGTGAGGTACCCCTTACTTATTACACCAATAATAGCCCCTAAGCTCCATCGCAAATGTAGTGGACTGAGTGGTTCACCATAGTGGTATGTGGTCACTATGCGACTGGTGGTTGTGGTCGGGTCCGGTCGCGCCTCTTAGACCCCAGGTGAGTGCATGTTCACCTTGGGAGTGGTCGTTGATGCGGCCCGCTTTCGTGGTTGACTCAGGAAAACGCATCTTGATGGGAGGTTAAACATCCAAAGAGAGATTGAGAGAGTGTGGGAGGGAGAAACGAAGCAACGCCGGATCCAAGGGAATTTCAATTCCTCAAGCGTGGCCTCTCAAAATTCGAAAGGACCAGACCCCGCGGTGGTTGAGATACCACGACAGCCCTTAAAATTGGAGCGCCAAGGTCCCTCATGAATATTTCTGTCGTCTCCCTTAGCCTCCAAGCTTCCGCGCACAGAGACCTTCATCTCTACCCCGATTCTTACCATCAAAGCATCTTCCTCCGAAGTCCGATGGTGCGCATCGGCAAATGCATGACGCCAACCTACCCACTCACCTTCTATCCTCTGGGTACCATCCTAGGGAGAGCACACCCGCTCCTTGCTTGGGGGAGATTGTGATGTTTGTCTATTTCTTCTTGGTCGGCCTCGTGCCACCCTTCTCCGAGTTTTTCTCCACCGTCATCTCCTTCTACGACATCTGCCACCTCCATCTCAACCCCAATTCTATTCTCATGCTAAGCATATTTGCTCATCTATGTGAGAATTTCGTCAGGGTCATACCATGCCTAGACCTCTTCCGGTTCTTCTACACATACCGGTTAGTGACCGGACCGGCCCTCGGAAGCTGCGGGTTCCGTCTCTGCGATGGCGCCGTAGACTCCTACATCGAGGTAGGCCTCAAGTCGTCATGATTGGACTGAGGGAGGAGTGGTTCTACCTCACAGCAGACAACTCCTTGGACAACCTCTGTGTGCTGAGCATGCCAGCGTAAGTCATCGACAACTGGGGAGCACGACATCTTCGGATTTGCTAACCCTCGCCAAACGGATCGTTCGGCTCCGAGAGGTTGGGTTGACATAGTCAGACGTCGTTTGTGACTTCATCAAGTGCCGATTGTGTCCCTTGTGGACGCGAGCACATCCAGCATTCCAATACATCGGGCCAGACGAATTCACTCGAGAAAGCTCCTTAGGTACTACCGTAGCCGTTTCCCTGGTATTTTTTTGTTAGGTATGCGACCTGTCATCTCCCCTTTTATCCAAATCTTATTGATAAGGTTGTCAACTCGCGGGTCCAAAACCTAATATCGGCTGCCCTGAGGAAAGACAGTCCTCCGACCGGTGCCCCTCTGCTATGCAATATTCCTTCTTCAGAAAGAGCGCGACTCAGGAGGGTAAGTCTAACATTTCCAAAATTTCCACCCTAAGTCATTTCTTGGGTTAGGGTTTCATGGTTTGCGCTGAAGCAAGATCTTTCTAAGGTCGATGTCCTACGCCCTATAATCAATGAGGTCATGGAGGTTGTCCGAGACATCCATCTAGGTGCCCAAATGATCTAGGCCTCACATAGTACTGACCCATCTGGTTGTGGCGATGACCAGGTTGTTCGGGGTCGATCATCGACCACGTGTGGAGATCCTACGAGCGGTGCCGGCCAGCAGAGGGGTGACCTGCCACACCAAACCAGCCAGGGACAATCAGGCTGCTTGGAGTCGATCATTGACCACGGGTGGAGGTTCTGCGAGCAGTGCCGGCCAGCAGAGGAGCGACTGGCATCGCACCGAAGCAGCTAAGGGCGCCCAGGCTGCTTCTCGTCAAGCCTCTGGGCAAGGGGGAAAGAGATCGGCGACGGACCCGACTTCCCGTGAAATTTCCAAACGCGCATGTGAGTCATCGACTATTGGCGGCTCTCTGGAAGCCACAACCTCCTCTTCACCTGCTCTTAGTGGCTTCATGAGGATGAGAGTTGTGCTCACCGTTCTGACCATGTGACAAGTTCTCTGGCTAGGATATTTTGAGTTCTTTCCTTGAATCCACAATTCACTTGTCGTTGCAGGTCCTTGACCCCTACAACAACTTTGGATGCCACTCCTCCTCTGCTACCCCAGCAGGATACTCTAACCCTCGGGACAACTGCAACCTCGACACCGAGATCACTTGTCATGGCCTCCACAGATAATTTCAGCTGATGCTATAATCACAAGCATAATACATATGATTCGATAAACAATAGAAATATTAGATTAACATTCTAATTCTTTAACAAACTTAAATATCTCCATACCTTTCTTGTGACAAACAAAGAGCACCAGCAAGGGTATCAAGTACATGTCTATACATGTTCAGAGCTATGTACTACATACATATCTAAGTCGGTGCCTTTAAATTTCAGAGCCCTAGACCATCACCTTGTTGTCCTTGTCTAGAGTCGGCTCTAAATATAAATAAGATATTTAAATCAAAGATCTCAATCTACTATAACTTTAGCTAAAAACTTTTACGTTAAAACTCTAAACAGACCCTAAATACTCCTGTACCAGAAGGGCAGTGAAATGTGTACTTTTCTAGTCGTTTCACTGACAAATTCCTGCCAAGACCGCACAAACCCACCGAACATTTCCTGCTCGTCATGAGGCGCCCCGGGCCAGGCCCAATTGAATGCTGCCCAGGCGCGCATCACCGACGCAGGCAGCATCGCCGATAGGCACGACCTGCTCTGCTCGCGTAAGAAATCATGTGTCGCCAGCCGCATGCGCCCCAACCGCGGAGAAACCAAGGAAACCGACGGGGTCACAACGTCTCTTTCCTTCCAGTGAGGTCCCAGCTTTGCTGTTGCTGTGTTGTGTCGAGCATCTCCATGGATTTTGGAGCTACGTGCAGCTAGGCCGGACTGGGTGTAGAGATCAATGACACAGCACCCCGGAGCATGTTGGCAAGTTCGTCTCCGGTGTGCTCTTGAGCAGCCTGGGTAGCAAGTAGCTCACATTTGTAATTTAGGATACGGAAACAACCGTACTTTTACAGTTTAGGATGCGGTTCCTAGCTCAGTTTTCTTTTTTTAAAAGGTAAGAGAGATAATTCTCCGGTGACAGTGGATATGAGATAGAAACGAGTCAAGATCTATCCAAATGCTATAATCTGATCTTATTTTTTTTCTCAATGTAAAACCAGAGATAAACTCTAACCAGTTCGACTCACATCTGAAGCTTACCACGAGCTAGAGCACAAACGGTCGGACGCTGGGATGAGTGTGGCAGCCAAGCATCGAATGCCCGACGCGCACGGTCGCACCCAACAATCCAACCGCTGAGCTGACCACTCTTTCTTAGCTCAGTTTTCAAAAGGATTTTGTCCTAGAATGTGTATAAAATTATGCAGACGAGTCAAATGTCCATGATATTAATAGACTTATCGCAAACAATACTTTCACACCCTGCAATTTTGAAATAAGTAGAAAATTGATGTTGAGATTAGATCGCGTCAGCATTCTATCATCTTTGCTGCATTAGTTACATATTCGATGTACGCTGAGCTAAAATAGCAAATGAAATCGATTGGCTATTCCATGTCTCCTCATCGCTCGTACCTCACTTGATGGCTTGTTTCAAAATTCATCGCCCACCCCATTGGCGATCGGATCCTGTCGACCACCTCACCAGTCGCACTGAACCTTGAGGTTGGGAACTTCACGTGGTATCAGCAGCAACGCACCATCGTCGAGTATCGAATCGAGACCACGCGAAGTTGATGGTGCTAGGAGGCGCTGTCCGACTTGGATCTGGTCGGAGGCACTGGATCCCGTCCTAGATTTGGTTGAGGCACTTGAATCCTGTCTTGGATCTGGTTGATGGCGCTTTCGTCTGGTGTAACAGCCAGAGCCATCGAGATTCACACGCAAGGAGCTCGATTCCGCGGGGAGAAGTTTGATCCCACCGACAGCCGAATCTAGCGGCAAGGAGTTCAATCCTCCAAGATCTTCACCAAGGCAGTGGCGGCTCCTCACTGCGCGATCCAGAGAGAGCGACGGTGAGTGAAGGCGTAGGTAAGCAGAGCAGAGGTCCCCGCGTCCTTACACGACTTGTTTTCTTCGAGCCTTGCTTCTCCCTTCCTCATGCGTAGGCGAGCGTAGGCAGAGGTGAAGCCAAGAATTAGATATAGGAGAGGCTAATTAAATATAGAGGGGTCAACTAGAACAAAAATTAGACTGAACTGTCGTTACCACGTGCTGATCAATACTTTATTAGCTAAAGACAACATTCTTAGGGGGTGCCAGGCCCCCTCTATCTATACCGTGACTTCGCCACTGAGCGGAGGTCAAAGGTGAAGGCGAGAGGAGTGAAGAGCGTCTGGGTGTTCGTGAGAGGATTGCGATGTGATTACAGCGAGAAAGGGCTGGGACCGGTTTTGAATAACACGGTATTAGATTACATGGTAATCATTTACGAGTAAAATTGAACCAAACAGCAGTAACATTATCTCTTAACTCTCTGTAATCTATTTGCATTACATATCCCGAACTAAACAACACCTTAGATGCCACCGTCTAGCTTGATCCAACCGCTATTCTTCATCCCTATGCTAATCCAACTGTTTATACGGGCGCCATGTATGTCATGACATCTCGTACATTAGTTTTATTCAATTATGCCTTGGATCATATCAAAATTTGATCAAATAACTACCGTAACAACATTTGTAAAAGCATCCGCAAGAAAATTTTAGTACTTATGCCCTTTTCCAAGGAAGGAAAGTATCAACTTTGTTATACTAATTTTTACTGTGTAAAATATAAATTGATTATAATGTCATATCTTTTTCCTACTCTGTTCACATCTAATAAAATCTCTAAATTTTAAATAATTTACCTATTTTTACTATTTATCCTCGTTGTCTAACCTCCCATCTTGTTACTAGCTATAGATATGAGATCCGTTTTACTAATAAAAAATAAAAAATTAGGAGTAAAGCTAGGAGATAATCTTATTCTTGTTTTAATATCCTATCTAAAATCAAACTGCGATATTACTTCCGACATATTCGTTTAATAACATTCTTATATCTTATCCGTATCTTTATATTAAAACTATACTTGAAATTATCATATCTCATATTTATATATTTTCATTACTACCTGCTAAGCAAACAAGAGTTCCTTTGTGTAGCGTCACGCTGGAGAAATCGGAGAAATCCGAAATAAATCAGATCCTCCTGTGCTCGTCGTCTTTGGGATTTTCGTTGGGTCCTGGTGATCTTTGGATGAACGTTTCCTTCAAGTTGTGTGTAGTTGTAGGGTTAGCATGTGCGTGCTTTAGGTATGTGTGGAGTGAGTGCGTGTGTGTGGAGTGAGTGCGCGCGTTCATATTCAGATACTACAGCTGTATTCAGTGGTGAAGAGTAAAAAAAAAAAGTCCCTTTGCAAAGTAAGTCCTGTTCCGTTGAAATAGAGGGAGAACCACCGTCCCATCTCCGGCGCCTCCAAAGCCCCAGAAACCCAAATCCGCCGTGTGGGCCCCACGACCCCACCCTCCATACATACACGCACGCCAGCACCGCTCCACTTCGCTCGAACCCCTCTTCCTCCTCTCCCCCCCTACCCACACCACTCCGCCTCGTTTCCATCGCCACCACCCTCTCCTCAACCCCACCTGGCCGCCGCCGCCGTCATGCAGAGCCTCCTCCTCCCGACCGCCTCCGCTGCCGCGGCCCCGGCGGCGGCGACGCGGCGGGGCCGTTTCCCCGGGCGCGTCTCCGTCCGCGCCTCCGCGACGGCGGCGGCCCCGCGGCGGGAGACGGATCCCAAGAAGCGGGTGGTGATCACGGGCATGGGGCTGGTCTCCGTCTTCGGGAACGACGTCGACGCCTACTACGACCGCCTGCTCGCCGGGGAGAGCGGCATCGGCCTCATCGACCGCTTCGATGCGTCCAAGTTCCCCACCCGATTCGCCGGCCAGATCCGGGGCTTCTCCTCCGAGGGCTACATCGACGGCAAGAATGATCGCCGCCTCGACGACTGCCTCCGCTACTGCATCGTCAGCGGCAAGAAGGCTCTCGAGGCCGCCGGACTCCCGCAGGGCTCCAGGCCCATGGAAAAGGTAAAACTGACAACGCAGCTCGGATTATTCAGAATGCTGCATCTTTACTGAATCAGATATAGTGAGTGATCCTTTAACTTGTCAATTATTAGCCAGTAAAGTTGTGAGCTTTTGCTCAGGCAAAGTGTCATGGGGTTTTATGCTTTGGATAGATCAGGGGACGTTTGCTGATTGATTGTGCGATGCTGATCTCTTTTTCCTTGTTATTGGTTTGAGATTGATGACCTCTTTGCCACAGGTAGATCTCGAGCAGTAATAAAATAAAATGTGGCATCCTGGGCCATCAGTTGTAGTGGGAGTGGATGTTGTTGCCCTAGTTCTACTCTTCGATGCCAAACAGAGGATCAAGCTTTCTTGTTTTGAAACTGAAGCTGCTGAATGCTAGTATTGGTTCGTGCAGTTTTAGCTGATCCTACTGGGATCATAGGGAGTGAAGGGTAATAATTTTGTTTCGGTTAGTAAAATGGTAGTTGAATTCAATCTTGCATGCAGGTGGAACTCTTTGAAGAAGGTTGTTGGGAGCGGTGTCTAATATAGAAAGTGTGAAGGCCACGTGGTCCCACCATTGAATGCTAGTATTGGTTCGTGCACTTTACATTTTTGGGTTGATAGGTGCAACACTACAGTTCCTTTTGTATTGGCTAAAGCGATACACTGAGTTGTATTACAACTGCATGGATTGGAGACCAATTCACTCTTTAGTAAGAATGACATTCATCTGCTTTGCTTCTTTGTGTATCGTTGTCCGTGTCTAATTTAGAGCTGGTTGGGTGTTGAATGACATATATAATGAAGGTGTTGCTTTGATTTGAGTGAAAACAATTTGTGTTGGGAGGTTTCTTGTGCGAGTACCTTGCCTTGGGAGCTGGTTCCATAAGTGCAAAATCATGTGTCTTACGAATCCTGGTCTACAGCAATACTATTTTCGAAGTACATCTAGTCGGGCTCATAATGATATGTGTGTGTAATTGGTTTTAAATTGGTATCAACGGAGTACTTTTTATTGTAAAAAAGATTGGTTGGGCACAATAAGTTTAATCCATAACAAAACATGAGCTATGCAGCAATCTGTTTTTGCATTTGATGATACCCTTGGATTGTTGCGATTTTATAGTGAAATAGAATCTTTGGACTAAGTCACATTCATGTTTAGCATATCAAACTTCTTTGGTTTGCTGTCTTGATAGTAGCTTTGTTAACTCCATTTAATATTTTTTGCTAATCCTGCAATATTTGCTTTCGCCATTGGTACTTTCTTTGGAGAAAGATATTTGGTGCTAATTGATGAAAATTCCCTCTGTCAGATTGACAAGGCCCGGGCTGGCGTGCTTGTGGGTACCGGTATGGGTGGCCTCACAGTGTTTTCTGATGGTGTTCAGAATCTTATTGAGAAGGGGCACAGAAAAATAACTCCTTTCTTCATCCCGTATGCTATAACAAACATGGGATCTGCTCTGCTTGGAATGGACATTGGTTTCATGGGTCCAAACTACTCCATCTCAACTGCCTGTGCTACCTCGAACTACTGTTTCTATGCTGCAGCGAATCATATTCGCAGAGGCGAAGCTGATATAATGGTTGCTGGTGGCACTGAAGCCGCGATCATTCCAATTGGTGTTGGTGGGTTTGTTGCATGTAGAGCACTGTCACAGAGGAATGATGATCCTAAGACAGCATCCAGGCCTTGGGACAAGGACCGTGATGGTTTTGTCATGGGTGAAGGAGCTGGAGTACTGGTATGATCTAGTGACATTATTCTGCTTTTTTTTTTTCTGCAGCCTGTAAAGTGTAAAGTGGTTTTTATTCTTTCTCATTGATCTGTTGGAATAATTTTCACTTAATTTCGGTATGCTCAGGAGCCAATTCTAGCTACTCCAATCTTTTGAAGTGATAGTTATTTTTCAAACATATTCTATTTATCACAATTTAACTCTGTCAGACATTATCTGCCATTTTCCTGTCAATATAACATTGTGATAAGGTGTTTCATATGCTTGTCATTTTTTATCATGGAATTGTGAATTTAAGAATCATAAATCTTCTAATTCCTCGTTCTGTCAATTTGAAAAAGGTCATGGAGAGCCTAGAGCATGCAATGAAACGTGATGCTCCGATTATTGCGGAGTATTTAGGAGGTGCTGTGAACTGTGATGCTTACCATATGACTGACCCAAGATCTGATGGTCTTGGTGTTTCATCATGCATTAAGCAAAGTCTTGAAGATGCTGGTGTGGCGCCAGAGGAGGTAATAGAATTTTTTTACTCTTACAAAACTCTCATATTCATATATGTCCTGTTATTCATAATCTTTTCTGTTTAAATGTAGTGTGGCAGTTATTTGTGATCCTTAAATAATAGTTGTGCGATTTGGTTATTTTGTAATGGGATTGTCACCTTTTTATTGCAATTAATTTTCACTCACCACAGCTGGTGCTTAACTACATTGTTAATGCCAATTCCTGACATCTTGTCCCAGTTTACTCTTTTACTTGATAAGGTTTTCTTTTGATGTTATAGGATTATGTGATAGAATTAGTCTTTTAATAGTAAGCTCAGATTGCATTTTTAATTTGATACAAGTACAATTCTGGCTTGTAAGTGCTGGTTTTGACTTCGCAAATGCGTTGAAGAGTTCCAAATGAATGAAAAAATCACACTATTTGCAGGTCAATTACATCAATGCTCATGCCACATCCACCCTTGCTGGTGATCTGGCAGAGGTGAATGCTATCAAGCAAGTCTTTAAGGACCCATCTGGGATAAAAATAAATGCAACCAAGGTACTTTATCCTAACTTTTTTACTTAAGAGAGATTGATTCGTGGCCCTTCCTAATATGATAATCCATTTGCAGTCCATGATAGGACATTGCCTTGGCGCAGCAGGCGGTTTGGAAGCCATTGCTACTATTAAAGCGATAAATACTGGATGGGTGCATCCAAGCATAAACCAATTTGTAAGTATTGGTTTACAGTTGCGGAGTAAATGTAGCTAGAGAACTAGTAGAATCTGAGAGGTACATTGTCACTAGAAAAACTGAGCTACATTATCTGTTAATTGCAGAACCCAGAGGAAGCTGTTGAATTTGACACAGTACCTAATGTAAAAAAGCAGCATGAAGTGAACGTTGGTGGGTGGCAATTTCTATTCAGCATTCGACCACACTCCCCTTCTTTCCCCTTCCCCGTCACCACTTCTCTCTGGCCTTATATTTGTTTGCTATTACTCTGCAGGTATCTCTAATTCATTTGGATTTGGAGGACACAATTCGGTGGTAGTATTTGCACCATTTAAGCCATAATGTGTTACTTGCTTCACAAATCTTGGTCAGAACAGCGAAGGTCTTTCTAGGAATTTCTTTGGGAGAAGCAACTTCTGATTTGATAGCCGGCGAGTTACAAATGAACTGAGAACTGAAATCCATTGCATTTTAGATAAGTCCATGTTCAGTTAGATTGAGAGCGGCTGTATAACGTTGTTTTGCATCATTTGTAATTGGTTGTACTTTTTTTTTCATGTAATGGAAGAAGAGGAAATTTCTAGAATTGTTCTGTAGAAGCACATTTGGACCTTCTAGTTCAATACCATACAAATGTATTGGAGGCCAGGAATTGTATCTTGTCTGTACTACTGGATCTTGACAGTTCTATACAATCGCATTTTTTTTTTGTTGCTTCAAAAAAAGAAAAATCTTAGTATCTTAGTTTCACCGATGCGTAAAGACAATATTCAGATGATATGAGATGTACATTAATTCAGACATTACGTGCGATTTGAGATAAGTTTAATATTTCGGAAAAGTCACGCTTAAATACGTACGTTTGTACGTGGACTACTTATCTGGTGTAACCTTCAGTAGCCAACTGTGCTCAAGACAATATGCGCTGCAGACACAACTTTCCTTGGATTGTTTAGGTAGTGATGGATGGATGAGATCAATGGTTACAGTAAGCACTACAGTGACTATATAGTACGTTAAAAATATTGTTTCGATAGTAATTGGTGATTAATTAGTGTAGAGAAGTATAGCAGTAGTCTTATTTCACTGTGCAAACAGGGATCCTTCTACGTTAATAGTCATTAATGCAGATGATCTGCTCTCGGCCAACATGCGATTTTTATAAAAATCACCTCTTTGTTGGACGATATTTGTAAAAATCACGAAACTACTATGTTCCTTTGCACTCAACCTTCAAAATGTCGTTCAAACAGCCACTATACATTCTGAAAAAATTGTGTGGCTTGTAATTCACAATCTGCAAATAATGGCTTGTACCATTAGAAACAAAAAGAAAAACAATTTTGTTTCCCTGGAATTTTTTGCTTCTGATTGTACAATTCACAAATTGGGATGAAATTTTGTGAAGCACTTGAAGGTAGCATACTCTACACTCCCCAAAAAATTCAGAATTGTATGTGACTATTTGAATGGTGTTTTGAATGTCTAAGCAAATGAACGCGATTTTTTTCTCTGATTTTACTCCATGTTAGGCCACATGGGTCTATATATGTAAATTTTGCAAATGAGACCTAATTTTGTAATATAATAAAAAATAAGTATTTTTTAGAAAAAATCTGGCTTCTACTGTCACTGGTGGTCCCCTGTTAGGCTAACTCCAGAGATGACTATATCAATTGATACAATAGCCGATATGGTGACGGTGCAGCTGCAAACGAGCTCCAGTAACGACAGCTTTGAGTGCTACAATGATGCAATAGGGATACGGAGAGAGAAGAGTGTACCTTAAATTTGCTGATCCTCTCTCCTTTATTATTATTTATAGAGAATAATTGTGGGTTCGAAAGGAGGATAAGAGTAATGAAAAGTTAGGAAATAAATTAGTTGCTGGAGATAGAAAAAATAGATGATGCTGTAATAGTATTATAAAAGATAAATTTTAGAGTATCTGTTGAAAATAACTTTATTGCAACTTTTTTTTCATACGGGATTTCGCTAGATACAATCCTCCCATGTAACTAAACCTTACTAAAAATATGCCCAAAAATTACCCAAGGAACAACCTAATCTGTATGACCCAGGCTATTTCTCCCCTCTCCAGCCGGAACCATCGTGAACAGCGGATATAGATGCAAATGAGTATCTAATAGTTACTTCTAGTTTCATAATTACTTCATTTTTTAATTTAATTGAATTAGGATAAATCTTTAATTTATTTTTTAGTTTTGAATCGATCTAATATAAAAAAATACAAAACATTTCTATCAGCGCTCCACATGCCGACCCAAAACGCACTCGTCGTGTTTCGCCCGGCCACGGCCGCTCGCGCCCGTGCCGCCCGCGACCGCGTCCAGCTCCAAGTAGAAAAAACGCAACGCACCAAGCCCGAATGCCCCCGTCACGTCGCACGTAGCCGCGCGAGCGCGCGCGCCTCGCCTCGCCTCGCATCCCCCAGCTATCGACGCGAGCGAAGCAAACGCGTACGAGGCGAAGGCCGGCGACGACCATGTCGTCGCGGGCGCCAGCGCCAGCCAGCACCATGCTGCGCGCGGCAGGGAGCACGGGGGACCTGTGGGCGAAGGGGGCCGAGCTGGAGCGGGACTTCGCCGGGTACAAGCGGCGGCTCGCCGAGAGGAGGGCGCATGCCGCCGCCGATCGCGCCGGCGGCGCCGAGGACGAGCGGGAGGCGGAGGAGCGCGGCGATGGGGACGTGGCCGGCCACGTGAGGGGGAGGAGGTACGAGGAGTACGTGAGGAGGAGGGACGAGAGGCTGCGCCAGGAGTGGCGCGCGCGCATGGAGCGTAAGGAGGCCGAGATGAAGGCGCTCTGGGCGCGCCTCGACCGTGCCGGCTCCCGCGGCCGACGCAGCGGCGACGGCGACCTCACGGCCGTCGGCCACGCCGCAGAGGTAAACTCTCGGCAATGCTTCCCGACGCCATCCCTTTTCTTTACCATTTTCCTTCCTTGCAGCCGACATAGTAACATCTTACTGTACGTACGATTGCCACACACGTTTTTCCCTGTTCTTGAAATTTTTCTGTCCATTTTGTGCTCATCTTTTTCAAATGAACACATCTTTTTCGCTGTTCATGTTCCGGTGTAAAAGTTAAAACCATTACCGATTGCCACACTTGTTTTGTGCACTTTTTGGAAGCTTCAACAACTATCACGTTTTCTGCTTCTTCTTGATCCTTGCGCTGTAGGCATACTTTTGTGCCTTTCTTGTGATCCGTTATTTAGATCTTTTAGTAAAAGATTTGTTATTTAGTTGAGCTATCGTATTACACCAGGCTTTTAGGTGAGGCACGCCATGTTCCACGCCTTCATACTTCTTTTTCTTGATGTATGATTATCCAGTGAAAACTTAGCAAACAGTTAATAGGTATATAAGTCAATTTGTTTGACAGAGTTTCAGCTCTAAAATTTTCTAAGTTGAATATTTCCGTCTTTAAGAATTCGTTGAGTTAGAGCTGAGCGACATCAGGTGTTTGAATGAGACATCATATTTACATTTCAGGCTAAAAGTATAACTTAAATTACTTTAATTTAATTTACAAACTCCAAATCGAGCTGAGATGTGGAACCTACATGACCTTAATCCTAGAAATTACGACGATTTGGTGACCAAGTGCTAAAACTATGACGAGTCTGCAGCAAAAGCCCTGGAAGTTGGAGGTGAAAGTGAAACCAATCGCCCCTGTTACGCCAAGATGCAGTCCAGCCACGAAGCTCGCGCGTCCCCGGACAAGCATGCCACCGTCACCGGCGGCAGCCAGCCCGAGGCTGTCCACCCCCAGGCGGCGATCGTCGCACCTGCACCGGGGCATGCCGCAGGCGGAGCCACCCACCACCCCACGGAAGGAGAACAGGTTGCCACCGCCGTCCACCGCGGCGGCGGCGTCAGCCGCGACGCCGAGGCCAAGAATGGCATTGTCACGAAGCAGGAGCCTGCTCAAGGACCGCGGCTGCTCCTCCGTCAGGGAGAGCCCGAGGACGCCGCAGTTCCAGCCGCCGCGGTCGAGCTGCGATAGCGTCAGTAACGTGAAAGAACCGCCTCCGCCGCCGGACGCCGATGCCATTGCCGTGATGCAGAGCGGTCCCTGTTTCAGTGAGCATGCCGTTCTCGCCGACCTCAAGAAGGCTTCTGCCGTTGCTCCCGAGCCGTTTCGTCTTAGGAGATCAGGCAATGGCTCCGAGGCCACATCACCGCCTTTGGTGATTCCCAGAGACGAACCTGACTGCAGCGAGATTGCTCGGGCCGGTGGTGGCAATGCCGATGACAAAAGCAACGATGAGGGTGTCGTTCAATCTTCTGACAAGTTTGGGAGTGTAGAGATCACCGGCGACTCCGACACCGAGCCAAGTTACGTGTACATCAAGAAGGACAGCGATGATCAGGCACTGAATATTCCTGCAACAGCTTCAGACGCTGAGCCAACGTCTGAGGACAGGGACAGCGGCAATGTCGAAGACGCCATGGAATCATCAGACGCCAACGCCATCGCCATCGCCAGAGAAAGCCCGGTGGCTGACACAGAAGAAGCGTCCCGGAGGGCGAGCTCCGAATCACTGTACTCAAACGTGCAGTCCTCTTTCTCCCAAAGATCAGTGCTGAACACCTCGGCCACGGATTCCCCGCTCCAGAGCCTGGCGTCATGCAGCACTCCACCCACCGTGCCATCGCCGGAATCCGACGCCGCACGGATAAGAAAGAACCCTGAAGAGGAGGATCCCGAGAAGAGCCTACCGATCCCGACCACTCCGAGATGCAGCGTTACCGTTTCCATCACCGTGCAGTCACCGATGGATGCGATGACCGGACTCAAGCGGTTCCTGACCTTTGGCAAGAAACACGGTAATGGAGGCGAGGCTGCGGTCGTCGTCGAGCGCGCGCCGCATTCCCTGGCCTCTAGACCTCCGGTTGGTGATGGCAGCATGAGTGGACGGCCATCGGGTGATTCCATCAAGGCGAGATTGGGCTCCTACGATGCTGCTGCTGCTGCTACAGATGATCTGGACAACAGTTATGTCATCTCTCCACACGGTAATTCTTCTGGCCTTTCTGGTAGTCACATAAGCATTGTACATATCAGAATATCTGATTCAGATGCTATTTGTCTGAATAAGTGAACATCTTTGCACCGTAACTGGATAATTTCTGTGTTTAAACATCAGAGAGTAACTGAATAATTTAGCTCCATCAAATAAAAATGACAAGATTTTAGAGAATTTCTATTCTGTCTGTCAATAAACATCCTTATCACCATTGCACATAACACCAGCCTGCCAATATTTATTTTCCATTTTTCAACCTTCCGCGATAAGAAACAAGGAATGCGGGTATTTGTTCAAAACTAGGAACATAGGACATTTTCATGCTCCCGTTTGTCAGCTTTGTGATTACCAACATGCTTATGAATTGTGATGTGTGCAGTTCGATCCTTGCAAAGCTTTGTGCCATCTTACCCAGCAAATGCAGAACTGAAGGAAGCAGTTCCGCACGTCAAATCACCAAGAGGTTCTGCCAACACGAATTTGACATGCATCCATCCTATGTTCATGAACAGAGCCTGCATCTTGGTTCTTTTCACCAGCACTCTAATTACGCGCTCTTGTTTTTGTGATTGCAGTACATCGATCGTTCTTCTCGTTTTCATCGTTCAAGTCTAGAGCAAACTGATGCCGCGCACAGACTACGCAGTTGCTGTGCATTTCAGATTTGAGGGTTCGTTGCTGTACATGGCATTCTAAGATTCTTGGTTCACCTGATACGGCAATCAGTGATGTTTGGATTCTGTAGGATTACAGCGCTGCGGATGACTGAATTGTTGGTCATATGAGTCCTGAATATGGTGCCAAGTCTAAATTTTTCTTACATAAAACTTCTTGCAGTAAAAGAAGATAAGTAATATTTTTTATCCATGCAGTCAAGCATTTAAAAAAATATCAATATCTTTTATGGATATTTATAGCGAACATATATGAAAGTAATATGTGCAGACACTGCAAAAGGAACAATATGTTTAGGTTTGCTTCAAAAACATATCGATATAATTTTATTTGGTTTTATGAACATATTTCAATAATCAATATAAATTACTACCTCTGTTTTCAAATGATTGACACTGTTGATGGTACTGTTGCAACTTTGACCAATAATATTTTTTTAAATATTTAAGCAGGTAATGTGAAAATATTATTGTTAGATTTGCAATCAAAAGTAGTTTAAGGATGTTATACCCTTAGAATGATTTTTGTGTGTATTTGTGAAAAATCAATAATCAAACATTGATGCTTAAAGTCAACAGCAACAGATATTTTAAACTAGAGGGAGTAGTTTAAACTAGTCCATCAACCCATGCACGATAGCAGTTTTAGAAGACACGTGAATATTAGAAGTTCATCAATAGTTTATTATATTTTCAAGATTTAAATCACGCTTTTTATCTGACTTCCTCAGTTCCTTTTCTTCCAACACAATACAATTGAATATGCTTCCAAATATGCATCCAGCCATGTTAGATTTAGCTTTATTTACCTATTGCTGATTTTTTAGTAGTTAACGAGAGTGGAAACACAAGGGTTACAAAACAGTAACAAGTTAAGAACGGCTGCAAAATTCTCTGCCGTGTCTCATGAGACGAACAGGCGCAAACCACATCGCTACCAGCGAAGCCAGCAGCACGAACTTCGCATGGCAGACATCGCTAGGTTGACGAGGCAACAAAACGCATTTTGGGGTAAAAAAAAAGATGCAGCAGCGATTCTGTAATTACGATAGCCAAACAGGAAGCTCCAGTGAAAGCGTTGCAGCATCTTAAAATTCACCATTGCATTTCAAACGCCAATTGAAATCTGACAGGAATTCCACGGTAACCGCAAAAAGGTGCTAAACGGTCTTCGGTATGAGAATGCCTTAGTACAATCAGAACAAAATTAACACCTCTGCTAATTAAACCATATGCCAAATGTAGAATACTTCAATACTAGTATAAGCTAGCAAAACTGTCTCGAGAGGACGAAGGGACATGAGACTCCAGAGTTCATATATCGGAGTAGTGTATCATCGAAGAAATCATGCCATTTGGACATTGAAGCCTTGCTTTCTGTAATTGTCTGCACCAAGATTGCAGCAGATCTGTATTTCCTGCAACGCGGGCACAGGGAAAACTCAATATCAGCATGAAACAGTAGCATAGAGAAATAAATGTGAATCGCAAAAATAACCCACCAGTTCCAGTGATGCAATGCAGCTGGACGCTGATTTGCTTATCGCCTGCTTGTCTTCCCAATAGAGCGTTTCCCAGAGAATAGATGCTTTGGTTTCAAGGTGGGAATAACACGGTCAGCCTCTCCACGACGAGCCTCCTTGTTCCTATTCCTTGTAGAGGCCTTTGCTTTCTTGATTGCCTTCTTCTTCTGCTCGGAGTCCCTGAACCCTTCTCCTGGTGTGACCTCCTCGGGTGCTCGTGATTTCGACCTAGATGTTGATCTTGTCCGCAGTTTCTTATTGGATTGCTGGCCATCTATCTCCATATCATCACCAGCAGCTGTGCTCAGTGACCTCTCACGCTTGCGACCTCTTGACCGGCTGCGTGCTCTATCCATGGCTGCACTAGGATCCACACCCATAGAGGAAAGTTGCCGCCCCATTCTATCAGTTGTGAATTTCCTATCTTTGTCAAACTTCCTAGGAACAATAGGACGACTTTCTGCAGTTCTCTTCTTCATTCTATGCTCTTGGATGAGTAATGCCTTCTTCTTCCTAATCTGACCCAAAATCTCCTTCTGTTCCTCAGTTAATTCATGGCCATCAATCTGGAAAGCATCTTGTGCAACTTGCTCTTCAAGACGAAGCCCCTCCTCTCTTTCCAACTCTTCACACCTTTCCAGGATATCCGGATCCAGAAAATCGGCAACATTATGCCCATCCAATATCTCAGGGAGAATATCTTCCTTCCATTCATCATTGGCCAACATATAATGCTTCTTGAGACTTGCAGAATAGACCCCAGCACCTCCATTCTCCATCTCAAGGTCTTTCTCAAGTTTCCTATTTTCCTTTGCAGCAGCATATACCCGAGCTTCCAAAACAGCAGGAGGAATGCAAACAGGCCTCTCCTTGTTGTCACGAGGCTTTGGCACAGCAACATGAAACCTATTCAAGCAATCAACCATCTTCTTTGATCTCATCTTTATATCCACCCTCTGTTCAAGAAGCCTCTCGCATGCAGCATTTTTAACAGCCATCACACCATCATCTGTTAAAGTGCTCATAGTCAACAAAACACCCTCTTCATTAGGATCTCCAGCTTGAGCTATAGTCTTCATAGCCTCTGCCTTCATCTCCATCACTAGTTTCATGTCCTCCTCAGAAAGCCCTTCAAGGGGTAGCAAGTCAGTCTTGTTGCACACAATGACCAGAGGCTTATTCATGAACAGAGACTTTATACTGTGGAAGAGTGCAGCTTGCTGAGCAATGCTGTACCCACAAGATCCAGAAATGTCCAGAAAGAACAGCACTGCAGCCCTCAAGTGTGCCAGAGCAGTGATGCTGCACATTTCTATGATGTTCCTATCCTCAAAAGGCCGATCAAGGATCCCTGGAGTGTCGATCACTTGGTAGCGCAGGTACTTGTAATCTGTATGACCAACAAACAGGGATTTTGTTGTAAAAGCATAAGGCTGGACATCAACATCTGCCCTTGTAATCTTGTTCATGAAAGAGCTCTTTCCTACATTTGGATAGCCACAAATCAGCACAGTACGGGTGTTTGGGTCTATGGATGGAAGTCTGGCCATGTGCTGCCTGATCTGCTCCAAGTATGCCAAACTAGGACCGATCCTCTTTACAACAGTACACATGCGACCTAGTGCAGCTACCTTCAGGCACTTGCACCGGTACAAGGAGTCTCCATACTTGAGCAGCCTCAAGTAATCCTTGGAGATCTTTGCAATGATGTTCCTAGCTGTGTTGATCTGGCCCAAGGCAAGTTTGTAGTGATCCTTGTTATAGAGCACATGGAGAAGATCACCATAGAAAGGGTGGATGTCATCCAGTCGAGGGAACTCATCAATGATGGTGGACAGCTTTTCGTAAAAGTTCTGCTGGGAATACCTAACCTTGCGCATATAAAACTGGCGGATGCGGGAGATAGCATATCCCTTGT